>NC_134791.1:417500-427500 GCF_046742065.1 Oratosquilla oratoria | reverse complement strand
CTCCTTGTCCTCGTCTTCGCAATTCCCCATTTTCTTTCTCCTATTGCTCTTCTTTCCTACTTCCTCTTCCTCCCCTTTTTCTGTCTCTTCTTCTTGATCCTTTTTCCTCTCCTCCTCCTCCTCCTCCTCCTCCTCCTCCTCCTCCTCCTCCTCCGTTACTTCTTCCTTCTCCTCTTCCTCTTCTCATCTTACTCCTCCTTTTCTTTACCTTCTTCCTAATCCTTTACCTTCACCTCCTCCTCCTCCGTTTCTTTTTCCTTCTCTTCTTCCTCTTCTCATCTTACTCCTCTTCATCTTGGGTGACGTAGAGGTGCAGATCCGTGCTGCAACCTACTCTATATGGATCAGCACCTGTCGTACCCCCCTCCCCCAGGTCCTCCCCTCCTCCTCCTCTCTTCCTCCCCCTCCTCCCCTCCTCCTCCCCCGTCCTCCTCCTCCTCCCCCGTCCTCCTCCTCCTCCCCCGTCCTCCTCCTCCCCTCTTCCACCCCCTCCTCCCCTCTTCCACCCCCTCCTCCCCTCGTCTTCCTCCTCCCCTCCTCCCCTCTCCCTCTCCCTCTCCCTCCTCCCCTCCTATTCCTCCTACTCCTCTTCCTTCTCCTCCCCCGTCCTCCTCCTCCCCCGTCCTCCTCCTCCCCCGTCCTCCTCCTCCCCTCTTCCACCCCCTCCTCCCCTCGTCTTCCTCCTCCCCTCCTCCCCTCTCCCTCTCCCTCCTCCCCTCCTATTCCTCCTCCCCTCCTCCCCTCTCCCTCTCCCTCCTCCCCTCCTATTCCTCCTACTCCTCTTCCTTCTCTTCCTTCTCCTTCCATCTTCCCCTCCTCTCCCTCCCTTCCTCCCATTTCCCCCTCCTCTTCCTCCCTTCCTCCCCTCTCCCCCTCCTCTTCCTCCCTTCCCCCCTCATCATCCATTCCTCCTCTTTTTCTTCCCCGCCTCCTCCTTCTCCTCCTACTTTTCCTCCTCTTCCTCTTCCCGACACGAGTGCCCGGCAGAGTGCCATGCGAGCAGCACTCAACCTCCACGTCCACCTCCACTCTCTTCTTGTTGTGGACACCCACTCTTCTCCTCGCCTCTCTTCTCTTCCCTCTCCATTCTTCTCTTCCTTCTCTTCTCTCTCTTCCCTTTCCTTTCTCTCCTCATCCTCATCTCTTTTCCCTTTCTTCATTCTCTTGTCTCCCCTCTTTTGCCTCGCCTCTCTCTCTCCCCTCTTTTGCCTCTCATCTCTCTTTTCCCTCGCTTCTCTCTCTTCCCTCTCTTCCCTCTGTCTACTACGAAAGAGGAGCCCCGGGAATGAATGGGATATCCCGGCAAGAGGAGAGAGAGAGAGAGTGCCACCCGGCACGGAAGGAGGAGGAGGAGGTGGTAGCCCCGGAGATGAAGAGAATCGCCTGGCGGGACCTTTAGGTCTTTCATTCTGGTTGGCGCCAGACGAATCTATTTAGGCCGGCCCGCTCTGTGTGTGTGTGTGTGTGTGATGGTTATTTTATTCTGGTTAAGGAAACGTTCTCTTCGTCGCCGAGGGGGTAGGGGCGTCAGTGGGCGGGAACAGCTGCCGTAATGTGGATTGTGTTCTTGTTTGCCGTCAGGCGATTTTATTCACCAAGACATTACGTACCACCTGAATGAAATTGTCTGACATGAGCCAGAATACAATATGTTATGTATGCGAATTTGTGTGTGCGTGTGTGTGTATACATATATATATATATATATATATATATATATATACATATATATTGTTTGTTTATTTATTCTATATTTTATTTATTTGTTTATTTTTCCATACAGTGGAAGAAGTCCTTGGTATAATTTGAATATTCGTTTATTTGTTTATTTTTGTGTGTTCACCACTGGTGAGTGCCATCGCTAGGCGACACACAGAATAAAGCTTCTGAGGGGCGCCATGGCCCTGAAGCAGGGATGAATACAATCTCCTGACGGCAGCCAGAGGGAGGAAGAGACTCGCTATGGAAGTGGTCAGTCTGGAACAGAAAAAAAGATGTTGTGTGGTTCTGGTCCGTAGGGGTGCCTTATCGACTCCTCTACCTAGAATAGGAGGAAGAGGGTCACTAGGCACGGAAAGGATGTTAGGATCTAGGTCATCTAGTTAGTCTAGGCTAGTCCTCCTTGTTGACTTGTATATATAGGGTCTGTTGTAAGCGCAATGCACAGTTAAAAATAGGAGCTCACGTAGGAGAACTGAAATAGGCTCTCACTGTATGGAATGAACGCGTGCCTATATATAAACACGTACACAGGCAGGTTGGCCTTGTCACTACCTGAGGGGGGAGGGTTTGTCTCGAAGATGAATCAAATCGCCAGACATAAACGAATGCTGCGTGAATCTGTTCCGTAGGGGCGACATTAAAAGCCCATAGGTGATTAACCACCACGCAGGCAATTTAGAGGTATGGTAATCACCCCCTACCACAGTCCCCCTGCTTATGAATAAAATCGCCTGACGACAGGAAGGAAAAGTACCTTCACACGATTCGTGAGACGTACTTTCACCCTGATGGAAGGACACAGGTTGCAACCTGCACATGTACACGTGTACATGTACACACACAGACACGCGTGCACACTGTCACACGCATATAAATAAACTTACATGTATATATAAACTCTTCCGTGTGGGTGCCGTGTGGGTGTATATACATGCGCAAGCGCACACACACACACACACACACACACACACACAACCACACACGCGCGCGCGCACACACACACACACACACACACACACACACACACACACACACACACATAAGAATATACGAGAATTTACAAGCCTTCTTTGGCTCACAAGATAAAGATATATGTCTTTCCTTGTCAGAACGTGGCTCTATGTAAATCTCTCTCTTTTTGTTTCTCTCTCATTCCCTATTCTCTTTCTTCCCTCTCTTTTGTTCTTCGTATGTATGAGATATATATGTATATATATATATATATATATATATATAGGGGGAGAGGAAGAAATAGCAGTTAATCGTCACTGCAATTTTTTCTTATTTTTTGTGTGTTTACTTGAAAATTCACACATTTCTTGAGAGAGAAAAAAAAAGGCGCGTGGGTCATCTCTTGGCACAATGAGAGATTGTCGGTCGAACCGGATTGTACGTCTGGAGAGACCCGAGTAGCGTTGTCTTTTCCCCACTACTTTAGAATTAGGTTAATTTCATACAAGGGAAATAATTATGTGTATATGTATATATATATATATATATATATATATATATATATATATATATATATTCAAGAGACGTCAGAGTAACAATATTGTAGAGCAAATCGTTATAAATAGATAAACAAATAGAAAAAAAGTCAAAATAATGACAAGAAAATGGTGGAATCCCGATCCTCGAGCAACACGCATGAATGGAAAGGCAACCCTCCGTCAGGGGGGAAAAACAAACCGGTGGGGGGGGGTAGTATCCGGGTGCATCTTGGCATCCGGGACCAAAAAACCCGCCCTTGATTGAACCCTGTGCCACAGAGTAACCGGCCACGATCTCTCATATGACTTTGATATTTCCTCTTGGTAGTGCTAAGAGACGGGGCGGGGAAGGGGTGGGGGCGGGGTCGCTCTTTGCTGTTGGCATTACCAGCGTCTCTCAGTGACCTGAAGCAAGTCTGCTGGCCTGCAGGTCACCGGGTACAGGGTGGTTCATAAGGTCCCCCTACCCCCTCCCCTCGATGTTCCCTCTCCACTCGCTCCTCGATTTCCCCTTTCAACTCTTCCCTCGTTTCCCTTCTCCCCTCTCTCCTTTCTTCACATATCCCCTCCCTCCCCATTTCTTCTTCACCCCTCCTCCCCTCTTCATCGTTCCCCTTCCCATCTCCCCTTTCCACTCCTCTCCACCTTCTCCCCTCCCTTCTCTTTCCCCCTTCCTCTCCTCTTCCCTCCCTTCTCTCTCCCCCTTCCCCTCTCTCCCCCTTCCCCTCTCTCCCCTTCCCCTCTCTCCCCCTTCCCCTCTCTCCCCCTTCCCCTCCCTCCCCTTTCTACTCATCTCCCCCTTCTCTCCTCCCTTTTCCCCTCCTTTCTCTCCGCTCCCTTCTCTCCCCCTTATCCTCTTCCCTTCCTTCTCTCCCCTCTCTTCCCTTCCCTCTCTTCTCTCCCCTCTTCCCTCTTTTCTCCTCTCTCCTCCCATCTCTTTCCCCCCATCCTCCCTTTCCTTCTTTCCTCTCCTCTCCCATCTCTTCTTCCTTCTCCACTGTAGCAACGAAGAAGACAAACCGTAGAAATATATTTAATTTTAATTGGTTAACTCTCTCTCCCTCTCTTTGTCTCCGTTTCTTTCACTCACTATGTGACCATAGATGTATTCGTAAAAAAAAAAAAAAAAAAAAAAAAAAAAAAAAAGCGCGTGACTGCTCCGTCACTAATATGACAACGAATTAATAGTCTCAAAACTGCATAGACCTCGTATGCCGTCATAGCCGGGAGGACTCAAGATAAATCTTTTCTTTTTTCTTCGCAGGTATGTCTTTCGGACCACTTGAACGAGTGATTAAGAGAGGGACGGGTAAGTGTAGCAGCTCTGGTTAATAATAATAATAATGATAATAATTTGGACACATCTTACTTTGTGGTCTTTAGACCCACTCCGCAACACACACACGCCTACGGTGACATCTCCAAAGTGAAATTAAATCGACCTACGTAAGCCAGAATAAAATTGGGCTCTTCTAGATGTACTTTATGGCGGGGGAGACGGGTGCTATTCTGTGACGATACGAGATACCTGTGTGTGTGTGCGCGTGCTCGTGTATGAAGGTAGGTGTGTATATATATATATATGTATGTGTGTGTGTGTGTGTTAGAGAGAGATTCACCATGTGATTCACCATTGTCTTGGATCACGTGTTGGACTCGTGATCGACAGCTATTTTCCTCCCGGAAGAGAGCTCAGAGCTTATATATGACCGATCTATGGGTAATGCTGTGACCTTACATGCACACACACACCAACTCTCCGCCCACGAGAGTTGGAGTAACAACTTACAACGCAGTGATACTAAAATGATTTCAGCCATGGGCGGGATTCGAACCTGGACCGCCATAGTGGCAGCCGGTAGCTCTAAACACCTCGGTGTGTGTATGCGCGCGCGCTTGAGCTCGTGTTCACCCAGTCGCTTATAATTGTAGTGTACGGAATAGGAACAATGATCGTGGGCTCCCTCTCAAACTGTTGTTAACGTATCAAGATTATCGCATCTAAATTAAGAAATCTTTGAAAACAAATGTATTTGCCCAGACCCGGGATCGAACCGGGGACCTTTAGATCTTCAGTCTAACGCTCTCCCAACTGAGCTATCTAGGCACTGTATGAAGAGGTTCACTTTCTGTCGGTCTGTCTGTCTTTCATCTCCACTCCCTACACCCTCTCTCTCTCTCTCTCTCTCTCTCTCTCTCTCTCTCTCTCTCTCTCTCTCTCTCTCTCTATATATATATATATATATATATATATATATATATCACACACCTCCACTCAACTCCCTACCCCCTTCACTCTCAGTTCTGATTGTAGAAAAAGAAATTTGGTTGCTTTTTTGTGTTATCCTCGGCATTTGTAATTGTTATTTCGAACTATGTGTTCTTTTCTTTATCTGCACTTTATGTATTTTGATTCAATGCCAAATAAACTTAAGAGAGAGGGGGGGAACACCAGAATAATTTTTGAACGAAACTGTCTTAATTTAAAGTCACTCACTCAAAGATATTGATAGAAAACGTGGAGCGCGTGCCCGCTTAAAGAAAATGGAGCGAGGGTAAACAAAATTAACCCCAATGTATTACATTTATTGCTAACAGGAGGACTCGAACTGCAGTGCCAAACTTTGTGGCACCGCTTGGCACTCCCTCCCAACCACGCCTGACAAGTTACCAACCCTCTGTTCCATTACCAAGTAACGAAATTAATTTGAGTATGCAAGCGGTTGTTAGTAATATAAAATCGATGTATTTTGAACATGGGGAGTAAATGGAGTTGTTGGGAGTGTCTGCCCTAGGAGTGCCAAACAAGCTTCTAGGAGGCTCTACTAGATGGCACAAGGACTCTCACACACAGGTTGTTCATCTTAACTTGGCGGGGGAGGGTGGAACAGCCCAATGATAAACCTGGGAATAATTACCCACTAGGAGTAATTGATTACCCTGACTGAAAAATGTTAATTACCCACTGGAAGTAAATGCAATCACCGGGTGTACATAATTACCCAGAGGGATATACCTATCAAGGGTTAATTGTGGATTCTGCGGGATTATTGTCATTACCCACCTGAAAAATATATTAAGTTGAAAGGGTAATTGTAAACGGGTAATCACTGTATTTGTGACATTTTCTGTCGACAGAGTAATACGGCAAAATAATTTAAGAAGTTACCTTTATCGCACATTAGATTGTATACGGTTGATGTGTATACAGTATATATATATATACACACACATATATATATATTGAGTGTTCACATTGATAACGTTTTATTTGAATGTATTATTATTATTATTCTTTGTTTATTTTTTAATTACAAAATTTTCGGTAACTTTCCAGAAGTGCACACTTAAGCGATATGTCAATAGAAAATGAAATATTGATTTTGTAAATTAATACATCAACGTAATATACGTTTTTAGAGGCGGAAATCGAAAAAAAATATTGTCAAAAGCTATACACTAACGACGACAACTCGGACGTCGGCGAACTAACCGAAGTCTAAAAAATTTGTCAAATGTAACCTAACCTTTTATGGAGAATGAATTTGTTGTCCCTAGAGATTATTAAGACTAAACTAGACCAATTCATTAGACTTCCGTTTGTTCACCTTCGACAACAGACAAAAAAACAAAGATGGCGTCTCGAAGCTTGCCGATGTCCGACTTGTAGGTAGTGTATTGCTTTTAACAACTTTTTGTTGTTGATTTCCGCCTCTGAAATAACCATTACGTTGATGTATTATATTTACCAAATTATATATATATATATATATATGCTTAAGTAACCACTAGGAAAAGTAAACTAACGAAGCAGAGCACTTTCGTATAATTACATCTTCAGTGCAGATACATCTGCACTGAAGATACATATACATCTGCACTGAAGATGTAATTATACGAAAGCGCTCTGCTTCGTTAGTTTACTATCCTAGTGGATACTTATGTATTTGTGAACACATGTTCCTAATGTTTTTATTGCATATATATGTATATATATATATATATATATATGTATATATATATATATATATATATATATATATATATATATGGCTAGGTGTAAACTTCTGGAGGAAGACCAGTTTTCTTTTTCTTTCTGGTCAAATATAATTGGGAACAACGAAAAGGTAAATATGTATATATATATATATATATATATATGTATATGTATATATATATATACATTATATATATATATATACACACATATATGTATATATATATATATATATATATATATATATATATATATATATATATATATATATATATATGAGGGGGCATTATACTTCCCACTTTTAGTCTGGTGTTTACGCTTTTCCACTTCAACATGGATCCCAGACTCCAGATCTTCGCATATATATATATATATATATATATATATATATATATATATATATATATATATTGAGGGGGCATTAAACTTCCCACTTTGGGTCTGGTGTTTACGCTTCTCCACTTCAACATAGATCCCAGATTCCAGATCTTCGCATGTATATATGTGTATATATATATATATATATATATATATATATATATATATTATATTATAATAAATCGCTACCAAGTGAATGAAAATAGCTTGATGGCATTCGGGCTAAAAGGAAATTTTCCTTCACCTGGTAATGGGAGGTGCCGGGGTTCGAGTCCCCTAGGGGGAACAGTGCGGATGGTCTGTTGTGTCGTGGGAGCTGGAGTATAGGCGAGGCGAGAAATGTGTCCCAACCGGTCCCTTCCCTCCTAAGTCACTCTCCTTCTCTCGCTCTGCCCCCACCTCTCTCTCTCTCCCTCCCTCCCTCCCTCCCTCACTCTCCCTCCCTCTCTCTTTCCCCCCTCACTCACTCTCCCTCCCACTCTCTCCCTCTCTTTCCCCCTCTTCCTTTCTTACCTCTCAGAACAGGCTGTGTTATTCATCTGAGATTTTATCAAGTTCGTTCATTCTCTTAATGCCAAATAGGCTCCGCCCCCTCTTTTCAATCCTGGACTCTGATTGGGCGCCATGTCATTGACCGTTGAAGAAGTGTGACCACGTCCAGAACGTGCAGAAAAATGCTTCGCAATGGTTTTGTAAGAGGAACTTGGTGGCGATAGAAATATCCTGGCGGCGACATTTAGGGACAAGGGGAAGAGGACCGTTAGGTACATAAGGGGTTCTGGTAAAGTTTATTCGGTATTTATTTTTTATTCTATTTATTTCCTCGTGTGTCCCCTATATATTTTCTGCATTATTTATTTGTTTATTTTATTTGTATCCTCATGTGTCGCTCCCATATTTTGTATGTGGGCAAAGTTGTTTAAAAAAAAGTACGCTCATAGGAAATGGGTAAGAGATTTCCTCAAATGAGAAAATTTGCCCTTGGGTCAAATTTACCTTGATATTGGATCACATGTTGGTCTCCTGATTGGTAGCGAATAACACACACAATGGCACATACACTGACACGCGTACACACATATTGGAACACACATACATTGGCGTGCGCACACACGCACATCACACATCACACACATACACACACATTGGCGCGCACACACACACACACACACACACACACACACACACACACACACGCACACACACACACACCTAACATAGCAAGATGCAACTTAGAACCCACAGATATACGCTCGGGTCGGCACCCAGCACTAAAAGGTGTGGAAGCACGTCTTGGTTCTGGTGTTAGACGCCACGTGGTGCTGGTGTGGCCAGATCCTCGTAGGCGACAGAGTGTGTGTTGTTATTTTTCACTGTCCAGCAGCCGTGTAATTCAGGCAACAAAGGAATCCTCTTCGGAGTGATGTATGGCTCAATAGAAGTGGGTGTGGCCGGTTACCCCGGGGCCGTGGGCTACCTGAAAGAAACGAAGCTACAGTTTTTATTTTATAGAAATTCTTTTCTTTATTTAATCGCGGGCTGAGATAAAAGCCTACACACACACACACATATGTATATATATATATATATTTATATATATATATATATATATATATATATTTTTTTTTTTTTTCTTTGGCATTTTGTTTATTTTAACATTGGTACTACCACGCCCATTCGACATTTCCTTTTCGCTCGAGAAAGTCTAACGCTTCCGTTCAGCTAAAACCACCCCGGCAAAAGAAGAAAAGAGAGAGGGAGAGATCTGATATGTGTATGTATGTATGTATATGTAATTATCAGTAACGATCTCAGATCGTCTAAACAGTGTATTTCAGACTCTGAGAAAGCAAATAAGATTCTAGGACTGATTGCGCTATCTTTGACTTCGAAAGTTCATCTCTCATTAACAAGCTACATAAATCGTTAGTTCGTCCACATTTGGAATGTGCTGTTTCCGTATGGTCACCGAATCTCATTAAAGACCTTGACAGATTGGAAAAAGTACAACGGCGAACCACAAAACTGATTCCAAATATAAAAAAATAAATCATACGAAAATCGACTAAAACAAATGAATCTGTCTTTCCTAAAAAAACAAAACAAAAAAACGTAGACTCAGAGGTGGCTTGATACAGGTCTAAGATTCTAAAGGGAATTGACAAAATAAAAAATTACAAAATTTTCACACTGAGAATTCGACAAGAAATAATGGTCTCAAACTGTCAGGAAATGTATTTAAATTGAGAATGGGTAGAAAGAACTTCGCCAACCGTGTAGTTAATGAATGAAATACTTCTTGCAGAGGCAGTGCAATGTAGTTCAGTTCGAAACTTCAAGATTCGTTTAGATAAACACCTAAGCAAGATGCTGTAATACCTGCCATTTATTTTATATTATTTATATGTTATTT
>NC_134791.1:407500-410000 GCF_046742065.1 Oratosquilla oratoria | reverse complement strand
CTCCCTCCCTCCCTCCCTACCCCCCTCCCCCCACACAACCTCCCTCCTTCCCTTCTTGCTTTCCTACATTCCTCCTTTCCCCCCTCCCTCCTTTCCCCTCCTCACTCTTCCTCCCCCTCCATTCCTTCCTCATTTTCTCTCGGCTTGTCAGCACAGATAGGCAACTGCTTGCCGCTCCTCCAGTCTTCTCCTCCTCCTCTTCCCCCTCCCTCCTTTCCTCCTCCACCACTATCGTTGACGTCTCTCCCGGGTTTGAGAAGAAACGTTGGAGATGTTGGAGGAAACGTTCCCTCCAACTGCGAAAAGGGGGGAGAGAGGGGGGGCCCCTAGTGGTGGATGGTGGTTCTATGTTATTAATTACCGAAACAGCCATGTAAGGACCAATAGGTCTCTTGCTCTTTCTTTGTCCACGCAAGTCTTTATTAGGGAAGTGGGGGGGGGGCATTATGGTAATGAAATCGTCTAACGGTAGTTAGGATCGAAGGAAAAGTGCCACCCTGCACGGAAGGGGGTATGTATGTCTGCATGTGTGTGTTTGTGTGAGCGTATGTATATCTTTGTTACATTTAACCCCTCCAACACTGACGTATTCAATTAATTTAGAAAAAAAAAATTGGGGCGACCCCGCTCTGAAAGGGACTTAGAAGGATCTTGACCCAACAGAGTTTGGACCCCCCCCCCCTTACAAACTGGATTTTTTTCCAGAATCAAGTCCCTAATGTATGTCATTGAGTTGAAGGGTTGCCCTAAAAAGGGTTGTACCGGGTGTCGCCAGACGATTTTATTCAGCGTTGAGCGAGACCTCTAGTGTGTTAACAAGTTTGAGGTGATCTTAAAGTGCTGATAGTATTATATATGGTGTAAATGTTGATGACGACGTTATTTTATTTGCTGTTGTTGTGGAATGTTTTAGTAAGTTTGAGGAAGCCTTAAAAGTGGTCATAGTAATGTATATTGTATAAATGAATGTTGTAATTTATGTTGTTATTGTACTTGCTGTCGTAGCTGCTGTTGTTAGTGTAGTTTGCTGTTGTTGCCGGAGGCTCCCCATGCTGAGCAGCCCGGTGGGTGCCCAGTGGGTGCCCGGTGGGTGCCCGTGTGTGTGTGTGTGTGTGTATGTGTATGTGTAGCCCGGAGCCGCCAGGGCTACCAGTCTGGCGCGGGCTTCGCCTCGTCTCGCTGTGTGGGTACTTACTCTGCGTTCTACCCTGTGCAGTCACTACCTTACCCCTTACACACGCCCATACACCCGTCTACACACGCCCCATACACGCCCGTAGACGTTCGGTGTCGGCTGGTATCCAACCCCACACCGTAGACAACGCGTGTGTGTCTGTGTATAAACGTGGATTGTATCGTAGAACTACGGGCAAAGGTGCCGGAAATAAGTACATTGAAGCGTACGTGCACGCGCGTGGACGTACAGAAAGGCGTGCGCACGCATGCACGCTCGCGTGTACACACACACACACACACACACACACACACACACACACACAGTGTCACATGGGTGAGGAAGTAAGTCGTCCACCCATACAGTAGGACCAGACCATCACCCATACATACGAAGAGACCATTCACCCAGACCAGAGTAGACCGGACTAGAGCCCTGTAGCCGCGCACGCTTTGTAGTCGTTGAATTGAAAGGAAGGACCTAGGAAGGAAGGAAGTGCCACATTCTGTGAAGATTTCTTGCGGATCGCGAGTTGTTTGTTTATGGTCTTGGACGCGTCGATCAACAGGAGCGCCTCTGTGAACGCTGGCTGCAAAGGCAGCAGTTTTCGTGTGCGATGTAACCGCTTCAGCTCCGTGAGGCAGCTGTCATCCTGTGTACCGCGTCTTCAAACAGCTGTCCCCGTGTTTGTGCGCTCAAACAGCTGTTGGCGCGATTGCCTCAGGCAGCTGTATATCTGTGAACTCTATCAAACAGCTGTTGGCCTCAGGCAGGTTGACCTGTGTATCCTCGGATTCAGCTGTTTCAGTATAAACAAACACTCCAGTCAGCTGTTTTGAGTGTAAACAAACCCCATTGTCAGCTGTTTGGGTGTAAACAAACCCCATTATCAGCTGTTTGGGTGTAAACACTTTCCACTCTCAGCTGTTTGGATGTAAACACCACCCACGGTCAGCTATTTGGGTGTAAACAACCCCATAGTCAGCTGTTTGGTTGTAAACATTACCCACGGTCAGCTGTTTGGTTGTAAACATTACCCACAGTCAGCTGTTTGGTTGTAAACACTACCCGCAGTCAACTGTTTGATTGTAAACACTACCCACTGTCAGTTGTTTGGTTGTAATCACTACCCACAGTCAGCTGTTTAGGATGTAGACACTACCCACAATCAGCACTTTGAGTGTAAACACGACCCACTCCCAGCTGTTTGGGTGTAAACACTACCCACTCTTAAGCTGTTTGAATGTAAACGCTACCTATGGTCAGCTGTTTGGGTGTAAACAGTACCCACTGTCAGCTGTTTGGGTGTAAACAGTACCCATTCTC
>NC_134791.1:352500-402500 GCF_046742065.1 Oratosquilla oratoria | reverse complement strand
GAGCTGCCTAGTGTAGGCCTTATGGTCTCTTGCAGTCTCCTTCATTCTTATGTTGTTATGTAAACCGTGGGAGTATTATGCGAACTTTTTGATAACCCCGCGTGTATATATGTGTGTGTGTGTATATGTGTGTATATATATATATATATATATATATATATATATATATATATATACATACTGTATACGCACGTGTGTAGGGTCGTCGCTTAATCCTTCCGATGTATTACACAAACATTTCATATTTATGGGTGCCTGGCCCCATAAATATGAAATGCTTGTGTAATACACCGGACCAATCGACCACCGACGGCGGGTGTTATGGAGCCTCTCTTGGGTCCAGAAGCAGTGGTTCGAATCCTCTGCGCGACGGTCATGGAGATTGTCTGATTGATGTCGCTGTTTACTAGCCAATTTCTCATATAATTACGATGGCGAGAAGCGTGAAAGGGATTCGTTCCAGTCCTTACCACTCCCACGAGTGCGATTGGCCGTATAGTGAAATGGGGTTATATGGGGGAGCAGTTGGCGCCCTCCCCAATCTCGGTAATCAGATAGATTATGAGTTCATACGGTTTTTATCGTCGGTGGTCGAGTGGTCTAAGGCGGGTGTTATGGAGCCTCTCTTGGGTCCAGAAGCAGAGGGTTCGAATCCTCTGCGCGACGGTCATGGATTGTCTGATATATATATATATATATATATATATATATATATATTGGAGTAAAATGTCTCTCCCACAGGCTTTGGGCCCGTGCGGTGGTGTTTATAGAAGACACACCTTGTAGAATGGCGGCGCACTGGCGTGACCCGAGCGAGCGTGGGACAGCGCTGGACAAGGCGCTCAGATCCTCCCTTTCTCACGTTGGAGTGCGAGAGGGGTGGGTGGGGGGGTAGTGGCCCTCGGATGCGGGTCCGTGGGGTGGAAAGGGCGGTTGGGGGTTGGGGGGGGGATCGAGGAGGTTCATCTTTGCAGCGGACGAAAGTTAACGAGCGTTTCTGTCCTGGTGGACGATATCACGCCCCCCCCCCCATCAAACAAGTTCGCTATTTTCGGTTTCATTTCATTATATATATATATATATATATATATATATATATATATATATGTGTGTGTGTGTGTGTGTGTGTGTGTGTGTGTTATGATTTATGTTATTTAATATCAAAATTTTATTCGATTTTTATTTCTAATGGTGTGTGGGTGTGTAAACCTTAAAAGGTCAAATCTAGAATCATCAGGCATTAGCCCGCTCCAAATCAAGAAATTGATTACCTTAATTGAATGGGCTAGGATACATCGTTGAGGTAAAGATAAGTAGTAAAGATGATAATAACAATGATAATGATTATGGCAAGATTTCAAAGAGGGACAATAAACATAAAATGGTCGCATAACGAGAATGCACCTTCCACGTAGACGGCCTCGGCGCAATCGCAAAAAGGAGAAGAAAGAAAAAAGAAAAAGGAAGAAAAAGTGCGCAAAGACGCGTAAGCGCGCTCGGCAGCCCGTGTTTGTTTACATCATCTCGTGAGCGCGCGCGCGCGCCGTCTCTCCGCGGAGGAAGCTGTGTTTACATTGTGACAAACCAGCTGTCTCGACCCCCCACCCCCTAGGAGAACAGAAGTATCCGCCCCCACCCGTGACTGAAGGAAGTGCGATGGTCTTCTGTATACCGAGGTGGGGCACGTCTCCCCTACGGACCAGAGACACGCAGCGTTATTTCTGTGACTGGGGACTGACCATTTCCGTTCTGGCATAAGCATCCCCTACACCCATGACTGACAGATGCAGAATTGCGGCGGTCTGTGCAGAGGTGGAGTGAACCCCTCCCCCCGGGGACCTACGGACCAGAGGCACGCATTCTTTTATGGCGTCTTCCCTATACCGCATGTAAGACTTCACCTCTACGGTGTGATGATATCATCACCAAGGATAGAAGCGCTGGTTGTTGCTCACTTGAGCCTGATGGTGCTTTCGGTCCGTTGATGCCGTCTTCAGCCTTGTTATGTGGGACGCCCCCGGTGTGGGCGGGAATCGCCTGGCTTTAACCGGAATAAAGAGCATCAAGTCCGTCGCCGTGATGTAGCCCCGTGGGCTGTACATACTTCTGTTGCGTGTCACCACGGCCGAGGACAGAGCTCGCTCCCTCTCTCCCTCTCTCCCTCGCGAGGATTATTGTGCAACTCGTGTGTCTTTATTATGCTCAGTCACGGGCCGCCGCGCCGCTGACTATGCCGACTGTCCAGCACCGTCCACCGCGGGCCGCCCGAGGTTGCCCGCAAGGATAGAAGCGCTGGTCAAATTTAGTCTTGGACAGTCTACTCGGCGCCAAGCAGCTACCAAGATGAGCATTCTCTCTCTCTCTCTCTCTTTCTCGCAAGGATAGAAGCGCTGGTCAAATTTAGTCTGACAATCTACTCGGCGCCAAGCAGCTACCAAGATGAGCATTCTCTCTCTCTCTCTCTCTCTCTCTCTCTCTCTCTCTCTCTCTCTCTCTCTCTCATTCTTCTATTTTCCTTCCCTCCTTCCTTTTTTCTCCCTTCAGTCCTTTTCTCCTCCCTTTCTTCCCCCCTTCCTTTCCTCCCTTCTTTTCTCACGCCCTTCCTTCCTTTCTCCCTCCCTCCCTCCCATCTATCATTTTTCCTTCCTTCCTTCCTTCCTTCCTTTCTCCCTTCCTCCCTCCCTCCCATCCTTCCTTCCTTCCTTCCTTCCTTTTTCCTTCCTTCTTTTTCCTTCCTTCTTTTCTTCTCTCCAACCTCCTTTCCTCCCCTTCTTTCTATCTCTTTCTATCTCTTTCATTATCTCTCCCTTGTCCTCGTCCTTCATTTTTCTTTCTTCTTCCTCCTTTCATTCTTTCCTCCCTTCCCCCCCATCCTCACGCCCGTACTTCCTCTTTCTCTCCCTCTCTCCCTTTCGCCTTCCCTCCCTCCCACTCTTCCTCTCCCCTCCTCTCTTCCTCTCCCTTCCTCTCTTCCTCTCCCCTCCTCTCCCTTCTCTCCCCTTCTCCCTCCCCTCTCACTTCCTCTCTCCCTCCCTCCCTCCCTTTCTCTCCTTTCCCTCTCTCCCTCAGTCTCCTTCACCTTCTCACCCCCTCTCTCTTCTCTCCCTCTCTCTCCTTCTCTTCCTCCTCCTCCTCTCACTCTCTTCCTCTCCCTCTTCCTATCTCCCTCCCTTTCTGTCCTCTCTCTCTCTTTCTCTCTCTCTCTCTCTCTCTCTCTCTCTCTCTCTCTCGTATCTTAATCGGTCTTTCCCTTTTTTTCCTCGCGTGACATTTCTTGGCATTTCCGTCCGCCATTTTGGACCCAGCGGAGAGCGCGTGGGGGGCGGGGAGCGGGGGGGGAGCCCTGTGTTGCTTTTGTGAAGATGTCGAGGTCTTTGTAGCTTATCGTTGAACACCTTGGCCATGGCGACAGCGCCCTCTTAGGTCAATGAAATATCATCTATGTGTGTGTATGAGAGGGACAAGGAGGAAGTTATGAAAGACAAATTATGGTCATGTTATTGCAACTACACCTTTGGGAAGGTGACGAATCAATGCAAATTAAACATAAGTTGATTAGGTGCCTATATATATATATATATATATATATATATATATATATATATATATATTTCTAAACAGAAATGTAGTAGCACATTTGTAAATGACACACAGGAACCCACAGTCGGAGAAAATAAACTTCGAATAAAGAAGAATCCTATATTTCGGCTATCAACTGTAGCCTTCTTCAGGAAAGTGACTTTCCTGAAGAGGGCTACAGTTGATAGCCGAAATATAGGATTCTTCTTTATTCGAAGTTTAATTTCTCCTACAGTGGGTTCCTGTGTGTCATATATATATATATACATATATATATTTATATATATATATATATATCTATATATATATATATATATATATATATATATTTATATTTCCTGTTCAGTGAGAGGGGGTGTTGCCGCTGACAATAAAATCCCCCGGCGGCAACCATGATGTGCAACCTGATCTTTGCCTTCAGAGAGTTCATGACATCACCCCATGTGCCAAGGTGACGGACGGAACCACGTGACGTGACGTGACGGGGACGAACAGGTGGAGGCGTGACGGGTGCACGTGTCATGTAGCGAATGGCGCTTCAAATGAGCCCCACTTTTTTTTTTTTTTTTTTTTTAACAATGTAAGCAAACAAGTACAGCACTCGAATGGATGGGGACTAGTGATGCTAATGCAGATAGTGGAGTTACCACTGTTATTATTATTATTAATTTATTTATGTGTATATAGCCCGCTGCGGGCTATGTCGCGTTGGTTCCCGACAACCCTGGCCAGACGGGGAGGCGACCCAAACAGCGGCCCAAAAAGCCCAGAGGCTTGCCGCAACTGATAGGGCTTAGCTTACTAGTGGTATTTCACTTAACATTTCGTGGGAATGGGATGGTGAGTTTATGTGTATATATATATATATATATATATATATATATATATATATATATATATATATATATATATATATAATATGTGATTTCCTAAACCCCAATTGTCCATTTATTTATATTTTCTGTTTTACAAAAACGAAGGCATCTTGTTGACTTTGCTTGGAATGTGAACATAAGCGAGTCGCACTCGAGTCGAGGCAATGAGTGGCTACATTGACGTTGAGGCTGATCCTTGCTCCTCCTCCCCCTCTTACTCCTCGTCCTTAGAGTAGGACCTCGAGGCCCTCCTGCCGCCCAGGGATGAGTTTCTGGCTTGAATCTGGAGTGTGGACGTGACCTGGGGCGGCGTGCCCCCAGGGACGCAGTGCCCCTCGGGGGGAGGGGGAGGGGGGGCCCACGTTCCCTTTGGAGGAGAAGGGAATAGCTGTTGATTGTTACAAGACGTGGTACTCGGGAGTTGAGCGTCATGGCGTAGCGTGACGTCATGTGCAGCAGTATGACGTAGCGTGCCGTATCACGCATCAGTATGACCTAGTGTGACGTGATGCCATGTGGGGCAGTATGACCTAGTGTGCCGTCAGTGTGATGTAAATGTACAGCGACATGACGCAATGAATATGACGTCGTGAGGATCGAGATGACGTAGCAGTGCGACGTCGATTGAACTTGATGCGGATCGGGACGATGACGTCAACGTGCATCGATATGACGCAGTGACGTAACGAGGACATGACGTAGCGTGACGTGGTGCGGGCGTCAGTATGAAACCGCTTCGATCCCAGGTCAGCTTCAGTCGTGACCGAAACTTCACCTTCAGGCGCCGGGCAGAGAGCTTCAAGGACAAGCATGACGACGGCGGCGCCGAGAAGGACAGCAGCAGCAGCAGCAAAGGAGGCGGCAAGGACAAGTCTAAGGACAAGTCTAAGGACAAGTCCAAGGACAAAGCCAAAGAGAAGGACAAAACCAAAGAGAAGGACAAAGCCAAAGAGAAGGACAAGGACAAAGATAAAGCCAAAGAGAAGGACAAGCATAAGGACAAGGGGGCTAAGGAGAAGGAGAAGGACAACAAGAAGGGCGGCGATGGGGGGAACCAGCTGACATCAGCCTTGGCCTCGTCCCTGGCGGCAACGCTCTCCCCGTTCTCGACCTTCGTCTCTGCGCGCTCTCCGAGGGGGAGCCGCCGACCCTCTCCGTCCCCTACGGCGTCTCGCAGGTCGAGTCCGCCCTCGCCGAGGTCCCCCCCTCTCTCCCCGGATCTGCAGACCCCGCCGGCGGCCTTGTCGAGGTCTCCTCCTCTGTCCCCGGACCTCCAGTCTCCGGCGGGGGCCCTGTCGCTCTGCAGGACCAGCTCCTGCAACTTCCCGAGCCCCAGGAACCACCCCTTGGCCAACGCCTTCCCTTCGGCGCCTTCGTCGTCGTCCTCCTCGACCTCCTTGGGCCACAGCCGCGCGCACTCCTTCACCCTCCCGAGCGGGCCCTCCAAGTTCAGCTCCGCGTCCTCGGGCGTGTCCTCGAGTGCCTCGTGGCCCAGCAGCCCGGGCACTTCGAGTCCGAGTCCCAGCCCCTCCGCCTCCAGCTTGTCCCTGAGTCCCAGCTCCAGCCGCTCTCTGAGCTCGTCCTCGGTGAGTGCCGAGGACTCGCAGCTGTTGAGCAAGACCCCGGGGGGCGGCACGGGCACTAAGCCCAAGATCAAAGTCTCCAAGAGCGACAGTGACGCCGGCAAGGAGGTCGGGTACTCGGAGGACCCGAAGAAGGCCAAGAAGGCCCAGGAGGCGGCCGAGCGCGTGCAGCCCTACCGGTTCGTGGAGGAGGCGTGGGAGCTTCGCCACGCCACGGACACGGTCGCCAAGCACAGGTAAGCGGAGAAAGGGCGCCGCGGCAGGTTTACTAAGGGCGCTGTGGTTGACTCTGTACTTGTTGTTCTTGTGTTTTTTTTTGTGTGTTTTTGTTTTGGGGGGGCGGGGGTAAGGGTCTGGGACCCTCGTTCAGGCCAAGAGTTATTTTCAAAGTGTATAAGATCGCCTGCCGTCAGTGCGAAGCCTGTCTTAAGCTTTTGGACGGGCGGTCCCGCTTGTTGTGAACCGGGCTGTACTCCGAGGCCCGTCCCAACGGAGCGGGCGGGTTAAATCACGTGCTCAAGACCCCCCCCCCCCACGTCACGCACCGTGGCACCGCAAACCGCGTCACGGTGATGACGGCACAAGAGGCGAAAGCGTGGACGACCGGCCTTAGCTACCCCGGCGTGACATCATACTAACAAGGACCCGGATCCCGGGGTCGTTTGGGCAGCTCGTTAGAGGCGAGGGCCACCAGGGGACCGCTTCGGCCCTCGGCCACGTGTTGACGTCACCTTGCTCCGCCTCTTCTTTGTGCTGCAGCTGCTGCTCGAGTACTCATTAGTGTACAGCGCTCTCTTGTTATATATATATATATATATATATATATATATATATATATATACATATATATACACATATATATATTTATATATATATATTTACTCATATATATATACATATATATATACACATATATATAATTATATGTAATTATATATATATAAATATATATTTACTCATATATACATATATATATATATATGCAATAAAAACACTAGGAGCGTGTGTTCACAAATGCGTAAATAACCACTAGGAAAAGTAAACTAACGAAGCAGAGCGCTTTCGTGTAATTACATCTTTGTATCTGCACTGAAGATGTAATTACACGAAAGCGCTCTGCTTCGTTAGTTTACTTTTCCTAGTGGTTATTTACGCATATATATATATATATATATATATATATATATATATATATATTTACACATATATACATACATGGGCGTGGGTGTCACACTCCGTAGGTTACATCTTACAACCTTCCAAAATACTAAGGACGGTATCATTATCCTGGCTTCTCGTTTTACGCGAATTTAAACGGCAATACTGCATAGGAAGGTGAACAAGTTCTTGGAGCCAAGTAAACCTTCTTTTCCTCCCCCAGTGGTCGTACTTCTTCGCCTTGAAATGTCCTTTTCCCTTTTATGCTCCTTTTTCGTTTTCCTCCTACAGCGGACGTTTTGTCTTCCTCGCCCCGAAGGCGGCTGATCTGACCCACGTGTTCCTAGTCCTTTCTTTTCCTCGGCTACTCCTTCCTCTTGTAACTATCTTCTCTACTAAATACTACTACTTCTACTAATAGTAATATACGGTTTATTGGGTATAGCAGCATTACTGCTGAAAATATACAGCCTACAGAATTATAAAATTATACGTGTGTGTCTGTGTGGCTGACTTCATCCCCCTTTCATGTTCACCCCCCCCCTCTTCTACAGAGACTCTTCTACAATCTTCGCTTCATCTTTGTTTAGTCTTCTCTCTATTCGTCCCCTTTACAATTCCCTCTTCGTGTGTCCCATTTCCCTCTCCGCGCACGTGTTGTTAACATCCGTGGCGACATCACCTATCCTTTCCTCACATCCTAATCACCACGTCAGTCAGAACGAGTTTGTCTCTTTCCCTCGGCTTCACTATTTCCTCTTTCTCCACAGCAGTTTCTCACGGGATTATCTGCTCAACCATCTTACTGACTACTTGGTGCATTTATTATTATTATTATTATTATTATTATTATTATTATTATTATTTTACATATAACAATCCTACCACTTGAACATTTTTGCACCACTGTTGCTGTAAGCTCACCTCACTGAACAGACAACAAATCGACTCACAGGTTTACATCTTCAGGAGAACAACGCCCTTTGGTTCGATCTGACGTCAGGCGATTTTATTAATTTTCGGGGGATGGGGGGCGGTCTCAGTCGAGACCCCATTTCGCCACGGGTCCACCCACCAACTGAATGGCATCGCCGGACGTGGCAACACTACGTTAGCTTGTCTGAACTTCGTATATCACGATAACCGAACGGGAATCACAGTAACGCTGCCGTCGCAGCGCGGTGCCAGCGGGCGCCATGCTTGGTGCCAGAGTGCCAGACTATTTATGGCAGTGGCACGGGTATTTATAGACTTATTTATGTCCTATTTATATACCGCAATGTGCATAGCGAAAGTCTGTATACCTTCAACAACACCAGTGTATACGGAGCCCCATATATATATATATATATATATATATATATATATATATATATATATATATATATTATACACACACACATATATATACATACACTCACATATACATAGTGTTCTAAGGTATTCATGATTTTCTTGTTCTTTATAGTATGCTCTGTGAAAACAGCGGTATTGCGACATTGATTAAGAAAATGAAGGGGATATTTGAACTTTCTCCAATATAACGGATAATACTTAATTCACCATCAAAAAATTCCGAATCTGAAATCATGTAAGCTCTCAAGTACATGGAAATAACAAATATTTTGACGTTGATATGATTATAATCACATCAGTGTCAAAATATTTGTTATTTCCATGTACAGTACTTGAGAGCTTACATGATTTCGGATCCAGAATTTTTTGATGATGAAATAAGTACTATCCGTTATATTGGAGAAAG
This sequence comes from Oratosquilla oratoria, assembly GCF_046742065.1. Taxonomy (NCBI): domain Eukaryota; kingdom Metazoa; phylum Arthropoda; class Malacostraca; order Stomatopoda; family Squillidae; genus Oratosquilla; species Oratosquilla oratoria. Next base: position 393,543 of record NC_134791.1, on the reverse strand, counting down.
TTAAAATCTAATAATTATGAGAGTAATAGTGAATATCATATTGATTGGTGTAGGGCAACAATCGTAACAAAGTTAAGGAGTTTACCTGAGAGAGACGTGATCGAATCGTGTTTAATCTGAGGCACTTTTGATAGAAATGTAAAGTTGAGCCCTGGACATCTGGGGATGTGATCAATTGTTAACCGATCTGGGGATGAAAAGGTTTCCGCCCTATTAAACCATAATTATGTAGTCAGGTCGAAGCGGGGGAGGTCAGGTCATACCCCTCCTCCCCATCTTCTGTACAGTCTCCTCTTTCCCCTGCTGTTCCTTTATTTCTGTGTTCCTTCCCTACTTTTGTATTTAAACACCCTAGTATATGTCTTACTTTGTCTGAAGATGTAATATACGAAAGTGCTCACTGTCTGCAAGTTTCTCTTCTCTTGTGGTGATATTTTGCATTATTCGTTTCACGATGATGTGAAAGCCTGCAAATATATACAAGTATATATATATATATATATATATACATATATATATATATATATATTGCTGTTTCTATGCGTCCGGAAACCAGTAACACAAGAAAACTGCCTAGCGACACCTGCTTCTGGTTAGGTGAATTATTCCTAAAGTTTAATGGATTAAGTCTGTAGATGTGTGTGTACGTATATATATATATATATATATATATATATATATATATATATATATATATATATTATATATATATTATATATATATATAAATATATATATATATATATATATATATATATATATATATAAAAATAATGTGTTCACATTGTATATAGTGGGGCGATTCCATTGTGAATAGATATAACCTGACGGCAGCTAGAATGTGTATGAAATGAAACCTGTTTTACGTGGGGAGCGAGATGTGGTGACTGACTTACAATAACGTTAACAAAATGGGCACCCAGCAACCATATGTAAGTTAAAATTCGACGCGATTCCATCAAGTTTCTTTTGTGAATAAAACGTGACGACAGAAGATACTTAGCGTTCAGTTAAACGCTGACCCTGTAAAGAGTTATTAGGTGTTAGCTCAGTTAATACGGAATTAACTATACTCCATTTCAATAAGAAATTACACTCGATTTCTGCCGTGCAGTTCGGTACAGTTGATAGTCCTGCAGACTCACGCTCCACACAGGCACCGGCGACACGAAAAATTCCTCACCTCCTTCAGAAAATATAATATTTCTTCACTTTTTTTCATAAGGTAGGGAATTTTGGTTTCAGTCATTACAAAGAGCAGTGGGTAAGAAACGAAGTGATTACGTGGAGTTGAAATAAAGGAAAAGAAATGATCCTTTTATACTTATCATTACTCATAACCGATGGTTACAGCAATTATGATAACAAATGTAGGATAAAACGTGTACTCCTACACAAACAACTCCTGAACACGATGGTGCAGATTTCACATAGAAAGCCATAAATAATGACAATTAAAGAATTTTACAAATGTTTTGCGTCATGATGCTCGTGGGGCAAGGGGCAGGAGGAGGGAGGAATAGTAGGTGGTAACTCCTTCCCCCCCTCCTCCTCCTCCTCCTCCTCCTCCTCCTCCTCCTCCTCCTCCTCCTCTACCTCCACTTCCTCCACCTTCCAACCTTTTCATAATTTAATTTAGTATGAGAAAGTATTAGGTTTCCATCATTCTTACCCGAAACTATTTTCATGTAATATGAAATCATCAGTAATCTGTGGAGACGGTAGGTAGATTATTTGAGTACTCATAAAGGTAAGATAGAGATAAATGGTAATTAAACGAATACTTTCTTATATTCATTAAATTAATAATAAGTTGGAAGGAGGAGGAAGAGGAGGGAAGGAATCGGCAACCATTCCTCTCTCCCTGGCCACACGAGCGTCATGACGCAAAATATGTGTAAAAATCCTTAATTTTCATTATTCATGGTTTTCTATGTGAAAGCTGAATGCACCATCGTCTTCAGTTGTTTATGTAGAACACATGTTTTATTCTACACCAACCATAATTGCTGTAACCATCTGTTATAAGTAAAGATGTGTATAAACCGATAATTTATCTCTGAATTCAACTCCACATAATTACCTAGTTTCTCACCCAGTCGACTTTTGAACATTTTGTTATAGTTGTAGAATGCTCTTTGTAATGATTGAAGCCAAATTTCCCTACCTTAAAAACAAAATGGGGAAATGTAATATTATCTGAAGGAGGTGAGGAATTTGTGTGTCGCTGGTGCCTGCGTGGAGCATGAGTCTGCAGGACTACCAACTGTACCGAACTGCACGGCAGAAATCGAGTGTAATTTCTTATTGGAATGGAGTATAGGTTGTAGTATATAGGATGACACTCTAGAGTCAGTTAATGTCAGATTTTTTATTTTTCATTTTTCACTGCAGGACTGTCTGCCTGACCCTAGGGGTGACGGTATAGCCTATGTGCCTTGCCATGGGCACCGTTGGCGGTATTGCAACAGAAGTAAAATATAATACGAATATCTCTCTCTCGGGTGAATCTGAAATAGTCACGGGAAATATGTCGAATGTATTACAAGGTTTCCTCGTGCCGAGTCAGATTTGGCACCACGTCATATGATGTACAGAAGTAAAAAAGAAAGAAAAAAGAAAAAATACATGTATGTACATTATATATATATATATATATATATATATACATGTATATATATATATATATATATATATATATAATATATGTTGAGACATTCTGACAGGTTGACGTAAACGGAGTAGGAAACACAAGAGTCTTAGTCTTGAGTTTATTCCTGACTAGTTTCGCAGATACACTTTGAAAAAGCATACCTGCGAAACTAGTCAGGAATAAACTCAATAATTAAGACTCTTGTGTTTCCTACTCCGCTTACATCATATATATATATATATATATATATATATATATATATATATATATATAAATATAAAAAGAACTTTTTTGGTATTGTTGATATTGTATTACTTGGTCTCCGTACTTAAAGAAAATGGAGACAAATTGTAGAATAATGTATCAGTCACATTTCTAAACTGACGAGGTGTGTGACCCAGTTCGCGTTTTTAGTAGACTGTAATGGGGTAGCCTGTTGTGACCTCCCTTGATGCCGATTTAACCCCATTGTCCTCTGATTGGATCACGTCCAAGGAGCGGGCGTGTCCGTGTCAGGAGGGCGTGGCCACGGCTGTGAATTCACGGGGGCATAGTGGATAATGGTCTTACTGACGGAGAGAGCCTACTTTTTTAAGTTCTTCAAGTTCTTTAGTTATTTCATTTTGTGGCGATGAACAGCAATAACATCTGTGTGACAGAGTTACTACATGGGGCGGTGGTCAGGAGTGGAGGTCAGGTCGAGTCCTGTCTGGTAGCAACCGATTTCGTAGTAAGGGGAGAGCATGTTCAATTCCCTGCTTCAGGAAAATCTCCATAAGGAGGCGCCGTCTTTGCCTCCTCTGAAAGAGAAGTTCGTATTGTTAAACAGAATAATTTTTATTATTATTATCATCATCATCATCATCATCGTCGTCGTCGTCGTCGTCGTCGTCATTATTATCACTATACATGGCCGTAACAACGCTTTTGGAAGGGCGCACTTTCGCTATCGTTTTGTATTCGTCGATAATGTGATTCACCTCAGTTACCCCTCCCCCTTCTAGATAGTGTTAGGTGATCAACGAGACGAGGCTTCTCTAGTTGGCTTTTGCATCTCTCCAAAAATCATTCACTTGTCTCGTTCGGAGACGCAAGGATGGGAGATTTCTCCTGTACGAAGGTGAATTGGGGAATCGTCGGGGATCCACACCATGGCACACTTTGTGTTTTATTCTGGCAAACTATTTCTTCATCTTCGCCCCCTTCCTCATTTTCCTCTTCTCTTCTTCGTCTTATTCATGCTCTTCCTATTCCTGTTCTTCCTTTCTGTCTTCTTCGTGTTCCTCTTTGCCCTCTTCCTCATCTCTCCAGACCGCAGTGGTCGGCTAGCAAGAACAAGGTGATAGCGGGGGTTTGGGGGGGGGGGAGAAAAGGGAGGAAGGAGAAGCAGCCCCCGCTTCCCCCCAATCGACGGCGGATTCCTATTTACTACTCCCGCGGGGATCGCCGCTCCCCTTGCAGGTCCCACGGGACCGGACGCCGGTTGTGTGTCCGGCTGGCATGGCTTTCCGGCGCCGTCTGGACCAGATTAGGAGGTGTAGTTGGTCCGCCTGACCATAGATGGCGTATGTGTGGGTGTGGTTGCCTTCAAGTAGCGTTTGTTTTGTTGTGGGTGCCCACAGATGGCGTTTTTTTGTGTGTGGTTGACTACAAATAACGTTCATGTAGTTGATTTTGCGTAAAGATGGCGTTGGTGATTCTTGATCTTTGTTTTGTTTATTGATCCTGGAGATCCGTGGGTTCTTTTGAGCTGAATAAAATCGTCTGGCGATATAGCCAGGATCAAATGATTATGCTTGCCCTGTTTGGCCTGAATAGAGTTGAATAGATGTGTTTGCTGTTGTGATAGGAAGGGAGGAGATGTCATCAACTGAATAGAACCAACAGACAATGGAGACTTTTTTTTAAGACAATAGAGGCAATGTTTTTGTTAAGGTGCTATCGTAGCTAAGTGGGAAAAGGTGGCACCCTGAGCCTTAAAGGGGTATTTGAGTTCCTTAACTAGCTGCACAGATGCCCTTTGTATATAGCTTGTGCAGGCGCCCTCTGCAGACAGCGTGTGCAGGCGTTCTGTTGTGTATTATAGCATATCGGGTGTATAAACGTTCTTTGTAGACTCTTTGTAGACTCTTTGTCGACTTCCTCTTTAGGCCCTGTATGTGTATATTCAACATATGTGGACATGCTATGGAGATGTTGTGTACAAAAACCATGTTCATATGTTGTGTACAAGTTTAGTATACATACGCTATGTGCATAGGCTTGCATATACGCTGTGTACATACATACACCTTCTGTACACACTGCATATGCCTTGTACATATACTGTACTCAGACGCTGTATCCATACATGGTGTCTATTGTAGACATACACTGTATACATACGCTGTGTACATACACTACATACATACGCTGTGTACATACACTGCATACATACGTCTTGTACATATGATGTGCCCATACACTGTGCCTATTTATTGTTGACATACAGTGTATACATACGCTGTGTACATACATCTTGTGTACATATGATGTCTACATATGTTTTGTACTTAACATTGTACATGCACCTTGTGTACATACAGTGTGTATGTGCTTATATATATATATATATATATATATATAATATATGTGTACATATGATGTCAACATGTTTTGTACTTAACACTGTACATGCACCCTGTGTACATACGCCTTGTGTACATTTGATGTCTACACATGTTTTGCACTTAACACTGTATGCACTCAGTGTACATATCGCTTTACTTAAATGCCTCCTCTTCCTCTCCTCTTTATCTCCTTCGTCTTCCCCACCCTCTTCCCCTTCCCTTCCTCTGCCCTTCCCATCCTCTTACCCATCTTCTTTCCTTCCCTTTTCCTCTTCACTTCCCTTCCCCTTCCCTTCCCCATTCTTTCCCTTTCGCCGGCCACCAATTTCCTAGACCTTCCTCTCCACCTCCCTTCCCTTCCGCTTCTCTTTCGTACCCCCTGGCCCCTCTTCCCCCCTACACCCTATTCCCCCCTACACCCTATTCCCCCCTAACCCCTCTTATCGCCCCTCCCTGGGCCGTGGCTGCACAAAAGGGTCACGTTAATGAGGATTGACACCCTAAGTTGGAAAACATTATCTCCCCTTTGCGCTCTGAATATATATATATATATATATATATATATATATATATATATATATATATATATAATATATATATATATATGACGTGTTTTTGTTCTATATTTAGTTTGTGTACATACATGTGTATTTGATTTAGTATATAGGAAATAAGCAACGCTCGTAGGGTCCTGTCTCAGACTCTCCAATTATATTCGTACCTGGCTGCAGAATCACATATGGTTCCAACTTATTCTCCAATTATCATTCTTGTGTGTGTGTGTGTGTGTTCGTGCGCGAGCTAGCACGGAAGTATAAACATACATGCATATGGGTTTTGTATATATGACCGATTATATAAATAACTTTGTGTGTATGAATGAACTCGAGTCGAGAGTGGCAACGTGGGTGGATGGATGGGTATGCATGCCCACACGGTGTGTGTGTGTGTGTGTGTGTGTGTGTGTGTGTGTGTGTGTGTGTGTGTGTGTACGTGTTTCGGAGTCTTTTCGGGAGGCCTGGCCTCTTCCCTTGGGCGATCCAAGAGCCTTCGTGTCCGATTTCACAGTCGCCCTTACGAACCCGAAAATCGTCGTCAAGATGTGGATCCGTCTTCATCTCCTTTTTCATTTCCTTTTCCTTCCTCTATAATTTGTACTCCTTCTCCCCCTGCTCTTCCTCCTCGTCAGTCTGTCCAGAAACCTCCGCCCTAAAAGCCAATCCAATTTACATTTGCTTGTCATGTAACTATTCTACATCATTGTAAGCAAACATGAGTCTTAAATCCCCCCCAGACGGAAACCTAGTATAGCCCCTTTCCTGTATGCAGTAAGACAATACAAGCGCAGCCCGTCGGAACAGAGGTATTCGTATCCGACATCGGATATCGGGGATGTGTTGGGTACAATAGGACCGACCCACGGATGTGCGGCTCTGTTTCTATCCACTGTTGGGGGAAGGGGGGAAGGGCCTGCTGGGGGGATTATGTCCTCGCACGGACAAACGTTCCGACGCATCTGGGGAGTCTAGTTATGCTAGGACGCCAACTGGGGCTGGGGGGGGGGAAGAGGTCCGTGACCCCATCGTGTCCGGGACGTTCTCCCCCCATCCCCCAGTACATGGTTCTTCAGTATCTTCTTTATAATGTGGTATTGGAGAGTATGGGTCATGGAGCTGTGGAAGACAGTACTACTTGCTGCATTGTTGGATTGTCGGAGAATGAGACGCTTCCTTTACGGGGTCCGCCTGTGAGCAAGGGGTGGTGGACAATACACGAATATATATATATATTATATATATATATATATATATATATATATATATATATATATATATATATAATGGTGGTGATAATGATGATAATGGAAAATATAAGAAAAACAAATAAACAAAAAATATTCGAAAGGTCAGTTTGAACTCTTCCTACAGATTTGTAAATTCATGTTTATTTATTGATTGATGTATTGACTTGTATTTATTTTTTAATTTTCGTTTTTTTCATTTACCTATTTACATTTTTTATTTAATAAAATTTGTTTTATTTATTTCTTATTTTTTGTTATTTAAGCTTGTATATTTATATTTTATCACTTATTCATTGTATTAATTTTTCCTTTATTTTTATTTTGCTTCATTTTGCATTCATTCATTCATTTATTGATCTTTATAGTTTTATTTTGTACCGGCGCTGACCTTCTATTCTTGGGGTGGGGGTTGGTGGGGGGGCATTTTCCTCGTATCCCAGTTTGCGGTGTGATGTCTCTGAGGCGATTCTTTATGGAGTTCGAAATTAGCCTCGCGCGGGGTCCCACAAAAAGGGATCCTCCGCTGACAGCGTGATTTGTAACCGGACCAAATGCCCGGGGCCACATTTAACCCTTTGACTGCCGCAGGGGGCCGGGGTAACCCCCTCACTCCCGCCCCGCCCCTCAGCTGAAGCAAATCTCCCGGCGGCAGATATCCGTGGTTAGGAGGCTGGTTTGGGAGTATTTTTAACTCCTTTGGTTAACCAAGTTCCCAGTACCCGCACCACCTGATTCAGGTGAATAAAATCGCCTGGCGGCAGGAAGGAGGGTTGCGTCCCCTCGCGCCCGAATAGAATCGTCCGGAGCTCGGTGGGGGAGGGGGAAGGACTCCACGGCACGCAAGGGGTCGAGCCCGTTCCTTGCGGATCTGAATAAAATCGCCTGACGGCAGCCAGAACAAAGTGACCCATTCGGGGTTTGTTAACTGAAGTTTAACCTCTCGTCGTTAACCAGCGCTTCTATCCCTACGGACGCTCAGACCCTCGGCAGGAGTGTTTGCCCTTCAGCTGAATGGAGTCCTTTGGCTTCAGCCAGAATAGAAATGCGTCTCCGCCCGCCGTGCCCCACTGTTTAGCTTACTCTGGTTGTCGCCAAGTGGTTGTATTGCTCCGCCGCGCCGTCGGTCGGAAGCCAGACGAAGTCGCGCGACGACGAGTCGGAATGGACGATCGATCGATTCACAGGACGTCGTCGCTTCGGGGGCCAAAGGGATTAAGTTAAGCTGGTCGTCGTAACCCCGTTAGGTTAGGCGTTAGGTCTTAGTTTACAGGGCGTACTGGCGTAGGGTTGCCCTACAAAGTAGATACTATAGTTGGCCTTTAACCGGAATAAAATAAGTGAAGTACGACGTGGTACTCAAGGGGGTCACGTGACCATATACACTCAAGTGAGTGTTCAAGATGGCTGTTGGACGTGGAAAGAGATTTGTTTTATGTATTTTCAATATTATTATTAATTTGTTTAGTTGTTCATTTTTATTTTCACTCGTGGATTATGGAAGGGATACTACGGAGGTAAATAGTCATACACGCATGCACACAATATATATATATATATATATATGTGTGTGTGTATATATATATTATATATATATATATATATATGTATATATAATGTATATATATATATATATATATAATGTATATATTTTATGTATATGTATACATATATATATATATACACGTATATATATATATATATAATGTATATATATGTATGTATATATGTGTATATATATGTATATATATATATATATGTATATAAAAATATATATATATATATATATGTATATGTATGTATGTATGTATAAGTATGTATGTATGTATAATACATCAGAGATGGATCCAGCATTTCCCAAGATGCACAAGTGTAACCCAGCTCACATGACCTGGCACCAGAGTATCAAGGAAGACGAGGAGGGAGGAGGGGGTGGAGGGATGTGCCGTGGCAACAAGAAAGGGGGACGGGTGGTCGAGTGTGACCGTCGAGGTTATCAAGGTTGACTTAGCAGTCGAGGGCGAAGGGGAGGTCGGGCGACATTGAGTGATGGGCGCCGAAGAGGTGAGTTGGCACTTCGAGCCACCCCACCGAGGTCGAGGTGGTGCCAGTCGCGACGTGCGCTCTCTCTCTCCCTCTCTCTCTCTCTCTCTCTCTCTCTCTCTCTCTCTCTCTCTCTCTCTCTCTCTCTCTCTCTCTCTCTCTCTCTCTCTCTCTCTCTCTCTCTCTCTCTCTCTCTCTCTCTCTCTCTCTCTCTCTCTCTCTCTCTCTCTCTCTCTCTCTCTCTCTCTCTCTCTCTCTCTCTCTCTCTCTCTGAGTAGGTAAGAGGGCCATCGAGAGAGTGCCAAAGGGAGGGAGGTCCTCTCAGCCGAATAAGAAAAAAATCCCTCCGCTTTAACCAGAATGAAATGATCAAAGATGAGGCTGGGTTGACTTGACAAGGGCCTACGTCTATCACTGCGCGCACACACACACACACACACACACACACACACACACACACACACACACACACACACACACACACACACCACACACACACACACACACACGAATAAGTAGATAAATTAGTGGATATAAAGTATCTTCGTATAGTACTGTGTCTGCACACAAGAACAAGTAAATGGATAGATATGTAAAGGAAGACCACGGTATTAATACGTTACCGTTTCAAAATAGATAAATGAAAGTGGTTAATAAGTAGGTAGATAAAGTTGGAATGATAGTAAATGAGTAGATATAGAAGACAGTCGTACTATATCTGCTGACAGATATAAGCGATTAAGTAAAAAACAAAAAAAGCGTAAATAGATAAATTAGGAAAGGGTGTTACCGTTGTGCCACTTAAAGCAATCAGTCAACCCATCAGCAGATGATAAACAAAAAAATAAGCAAAACAAGGATTTGCGCAGTGCTACGTCATCTACCCACGGCCAATCAACCAAACAATCAAGCCATCAGTAGATAAAGGAAATGTTCGTCGTAAACACGGCGACCAAAGTACCTAATTGCAGCCCAGCAGGGCTCTGGGAGGGTTTCTGTTGGGTCGTAGCTTTGGATGGATTGGTCCCCGACAGTGGACGACCACGACGACGGCGACGACGATGGGTCCGAGGAGGACCAACAAGGAACGACGACCCGTGGAAGGGGACCCTCTCTTGAGGGAGGGAGGGGGGCGGAAGCAGCGGGAGGAAAAGTGAGGAGGTAGTGAAAGAAAGTGTGAGAGAGGGGGAGAGAAGGGGAGGGGAAGGAGAGAAAGTGTGAGAGAGGGGGAGAGAAGGGGAGGGGAGGGGAGGAAGGGAGAGAGACAAAGGGAAGGCGAGAAAGAAAGCAAGAGAGTGCAGAAGAAAGAAAAAAGTGAGAAGGAAGGGAGTTGGTGGGGGAAGGAACAAAGAAGATAAAAAGAGGGAGAAAGTAAATGTAGGGGTGGGGAGAGCAAAGTGTGTGTGTGTAAGAGATAGGAGATAGTGACTGAGGGAGGGGGAGAAAATAAGGAAGGAGGGGGGGCAGAGAAACACATACACGCCACGAAGGGCAGGTCTTGGAAGGGAGATCATGTCCGTAAGGTGGGGGGGGGGACTGGGAGGGGGAAGGGAGGGAGGGGGGCGTTAATAGGGGCAGAAACGGGGTCACTGGCAGGGAGATGGTCGTGGGGGTCGGAAGAGCCCGAAGGGTGGGAGAGGGCGGGAGGGAGGAGGAGGAGAGGCGCGGATCGTGGAGAGGGAACGGGGGGGTGGGGGGCTGTTGGTACAGGGGAACGAGACAGGGGAGCATAAAAGGGTGAGTCAACGAAGAATGATAAGACGGAATTGGGGGGACGGTTTGACCCCCACCCCCCATTAGCTCTGATTAGGGGTGGTGTACTTCCTACACCCCCGCAGCTGAATGAAATCGCCCCGCGCCAGGCAGAATAAAATGAGTAAATTGCGTCTTTGTAGCCAAAGGATAGAAGCTCTGGAAATCGGTGGAGACGAGGAGGAGGGGAAGATCGAGAAGAAGCCGAGGAAGGGAATGGAGCACCTGGCGAAGAGAGGGAGAGAAGGGAAAGGGGAGAGAGAAAAGGTAATTGGAAAGAAATAAAAGACATCTCTCTCTCTCTCTCTCTCTCTCTCTTTCACACACACACACACACACAAAAAAACAAAAACAAAAAAAAACTCCTTATCCACCATAGTTCGTGTGCTTGCTTGCAGTTTTTTTTCTCTCTCTTCTTTTCTTTTCTTCCATCCCCGGGCGAGGCTCGAACTCGGATCGTCGCACTGGCAGAGCCTCCTGGCTGGTACAGTGGGTAGCGCGCTGGCCTCATCACAGGGTCGGCAGATCGAGCCTTGCCCCGGGCCCGCGAGATTAATCTGTCTATTGGGGAGGTAACGGCCGTGGGTCTGGGCACACCGGGGGGGGGGGGGTTGACGCTCGAGGTCCCGCCGGCCGTGGTGGCTGTTCGAACCCTCGCCGTGGCGCCCACAGTTTAGGGAAGGGGAAGGGCTTCATCCACTCTTGAGTAGTAATGGGGCCCCCGACCGCTGACTGCTCGCCTCAGGACCTGGGGTGACATCGCTCTCTCTCTCTCTCTCTCTCTCTCTGTGTGTGTGTGTGTGTGTGTGTGTGTGCGCGCGCGCACATCAGCTTCCTCCTGCAAGAGTGGCCTAGCGTGAAGGACACCATCTCTCTCTCTCTCTCTCTCTCTCTCTCTATATATATATATATATATATATACATATATATCGTTCACGTTAGGTTATGAACTGTTCCTTACCATCAACGGCAAGGCTGAGGTCCGAGCGGGTACCACCACCGGCCCCGTAAACCACGGAGGGGGGGGGGGGTGAAATAATGCATAGGCGGTAGGGCGTGGTGCCACTACACCAACAATTCGGTGTGTGTATGTGTGTGTGTGTGTGTGTGTGTGCGCGTGCGTGCGTGTCTCCACTGCGTGTGTGCCTTCGCACGCGCTTGTGTGTATCCACTTTTCAAAGCAAATTGCACAATAATCGATCCTGACCATTGACTACTTGAACCCTTTGTGCTTGTGTACACGTGTGTGTGTGTGTGGGTGCGTGTGTAGAGTCTAGACGCAGCTTTGCCACGCCTACTGTTCGCAAGACGGGCTGAAGGGGGCAACCCCCACAAGGTCGAACTCCCGTGGGAGGCGGCGACGGCGGCGGGATCTGCGAGTACTCAGGGACAAGGTGGCAAGGGGGGGGTAGTGAGCCCAGTGCACGCAGTGGAAAGTTGTGCAAGCATTGTTAAACGTCTATTGCTTGATGAGAGATCAAATATGGCTGTGTGTGTATGTACGCACGTGTTCTAGAAAGGTTCATTTTAAGATCAACAACCAGATTGAAAATATGTTGTCTTCATATTTTCTTCGTATTTATGTTCAACTCGCTTTTATTTATTATATGGATAATTATAGAATTATTTGTATATTTTCATGTGCTACCGGTATTTTTCCACTTGTATATTTATTTTCTTGTTAATTCTTGTTACTGTGTTTTTATGTATCTTATTTTTTAAAATTTATAAGATTTAAATTATTTGTTCATTTGCATATATCATTTAAGAATTGAGGACCACAAGAACAATAAACAGTAAGAATTTTTTATGTATTATTTTTTTTTAATGGTGAACTGAAGGATATGCATCAACCTTGAAATAATGACCAAATTTAATTGACAGATTTCATAAAATGACCAAAAAGTACTCTTACTGTACTTGTCAGGAAAGTAGTTTTGTGTGTGTGTGTGTGTATGCGTGTACACGTGTGGTTTATTTATTATCATATTTGATTATTTAGTTTATGTATTTTTGTGTGTTTTCTACTCGAATGGGCATAGAGTAGATCAGTCTACCATTGGCTAGATACAATATATACAAGTCCGTGTGTGTGTGTATCTAATTGTAGTTTACAGGGCTCATGGGGTCCCGTCTCCTTGGCTCCATTCATCAAACTTTGCCTTAAATTTGTTTACGATTTTGGCTTGGGTTATATTTTCATCCAATTAGTTCCAAAAAGCTACTCGTGTGTGCGTGTGTGTTTGTGTGTGCGTGCATGTACGTTTGCGTGTAGTGTAGCAAAGGGTTGTACAGGCGTGTACAGCCTGCCTGTTGCGTCACAGAGGCTTGGCGCTGGTCCAGCTGCTGTGGTTGGGAGGGCAGCAGCAGCAGGCACTCCGAGCTGCTCCTCGTACGAAAGGAAGAATTAGCCAAAACTAAAATAATTAAATAAAATATATATAATGTATAAATAAATAAAATATATAAAATATATGATAAATAAAATATATAAATAAAAAAAACGCATAAAATAGTATATATCTTTTTCGTGTCTTTCATTACTTGTAAGTATTCCAACTCCGGCCAGGCGATTTCATTCGGCCGAGAAATTCCTCCCTGCCCCCAGCGAAAAGGTCCTAATCGAGAAGATACCAATATCCTCGCCGCGCCGATGTTCCCTTTACAGTATAGAGTCGTCGTTCACTTTGAATGAAAGTGATACCACCAGAAGGGAGTGTTGTTGACCAGCGCTTCTATCTGTTGCAGGGGAGCTCTGGCGGCAGCAACCCCCCCTCCCCCCGTTTTCCATGAATGGAAGCAAGTTGATCTGCCGTAAACCAGAATGAAATAATGTGCGGTGTAAAGGCGCACATGGCAATTCTCGCTAGCATGCTACTTGCTTTAGCTACATCGTTTGAGTAGAAACTACTGTAATTATTATATATATATATTTTTCTTTTCTTTTTTTCTTTTTCTTTTTCTTCAAATTTCCAAATGTCAAATCATTCTTGTGTCATAGAGTGAGCTGCTAAAGGACGAATTAAGAGGAGTTGAACCTGGAATACGAATCTTGGACACTTTGTGGACGCGTTCTTACGAAAGTCGAGAACCGTTGTAACCCAAGACGTTTCTGCTCGAAGGAAGTAGCAAAAGCAAGTCGCATGTGCCTTGGTCTCACCTTCAGACACACCATGACGAACGGGGTTACAACGCCTAAGTAGTAGGTGTGGGGGTGGGACTTCTCCTCAAGTCTTCTCTATATGTGTGTGTGTATATATATATATATATATATATATATATATATATATATATGTATATATATATATATATATATATGTACACATTTATATATATATATATATATATACATATATATGTATATTATCTGTTTACACTTATCGGGAAGGGGCTTCCCTTTACCTGGTTGAAAACCTGTGGCGGTAGTCAGAACAATTTGTTTTACTTCATTATTTATTTGTTTTTGTTTCTCACATTGTCGAGAGTAATCAGGTCTCTGGTGCGAAAGGAATTTGTTTGTCTATTAAGGTTTAATGTATTGCTCTGTTTGTTTATGCCCATCCAGGGTGGGGCGGAGGGGGGGGGGCAGTGGGTGGGATGCGGGGATGACCCGTCATCCGTGAGGAGCTAAGATGAGAGGAAGGAACGGGGGTGGTGGATGGGAGTGGAAGGGGTGGGAGTGGGTACATGGCTCTTGACTTTGGCTACCCCCCTTATAAGGGGGGAAAAGCCCATACAGTGTATAGACGGATCCCTTCATTACAGTGGACAACAATGGCTGGGGAAGAAGTTGGATCGGGAATTCTCACTCCATAAAGAGATCTGTTGCACAATAACTAGTAAAATAAATGGCTATTAAAAAGAGAGGCCGGTAAGCTAACAGAAAAATTACTTACTGTTTATTCTTATGTATATTTATTTACTCGTGTTTTAATGGACGCATTGAAAAAGTAGACATTTTGATTATATATATATATATCTGTGTGTGTGTGTGTGTGTGTGTATACACACACACACACACACGTGCCCACACATACACTTATAGAACACATCACTAGTAACAGTGATGTAATTCAAAGAAGCAGGCCCCAAGCGTTGCCACTTCGCTACTCAGATCATTAATTTTTTTTAAACCAGATAAGATCTTATGCCCAGGGATGGAATGACTGAAATCCACTATCCTGATGCCCGTTTTCTACGACACCCAACGACAACTGAGAGCAAGGGGACAACTGAGCTAAATCGGTCCGCCGTTGTAACTATGATAGAGTAAATCGCTAGTAACAGCGATATAATTCAATCAAGCCTGGCCGTCGCGAGCTTTGAACTCTGGTCCCTCTGAGCGTGAGACTAGTTTTTTGTTCTACAATGGTTGCAACAGCGAAGCGTAGCTTAGTTACCGCGTTGCTCTCTGGTGTTGTTGGGTCTCGTAGAAAACTGGTTTCAGGACTGTAAATTTCAGTCAGTCCATACCAGGTTTCGAGACTTTTAACGCTTTGTGTGGCGAAGTGGTAACGCTTGGGACTTGCGCTCAGAGGGACCCGAGTTCAAAGCTCGCGACGGCCGGGCCTGATTGTTTTAAACACCCTGTATATATGTATATATATATGTATATATATATATATGTATATGTATATGTATGTATATGTATGTATATATGTATATGTATGTATATGTATGTATATGTATATATATTATATATGTATATATAATAATATATATATATATATATATATATATATATATATATATATGCCGAGACGTTCTGACAGGTTGACGTAAGCGGAGTAGGAAACAGAGGAGTCTTAGTCTTGAGTTTATTCCTGACTAGTTTCGCAGGTATGCTTTTTCAAAGGAATGGTGTACAAACAGGCTGTGGGCATTTTATACATGAGGTGGACCTACTCCGCTTAGGTCATATATATATATATATATATATATATATATACACACACGCATGCACAAACACATATAGGCTTGTCCTAAATACGACACTTTTTTCACCCCCTCCTCCTCCCCCTGGCAACCTGATGCCAGGTGTCTTCGTTTCCCGTTGCAAACCTTGCCACCACCACCAACAACCACCACCGCCATCGTTATCAGTACCACCAACATCATTATCACAACCTCAATCATTATTATTAGTATCACCAGCATGGCCACTATTATTACCACCAGCACCATGCCGACCACCGCCGCCTCTGTTACCACCAGCAGCACCACAACCATCACCCTCTCTGCCACCATCACAATTATCACCACCAGCACCACTCTTGACGTCACCGCCGCCGTCTGCGTCACAATGGAGCAATGCTCCGTCAAGAGAGCCTGGCAGGCAGGTAGCCTTAATGAACTACATAAAGTTAGTCAATGATCGTTCTACGTCAGTCAGAATAAATGATGTAAGGAATGCCACAGTGCTGAAGAGGTTAAACGGACCGAATTGAGGCCACAGCTGAGGCTAACGCAACGCTTTCTTTACTTTGAGAGAAAAGGGAGGCTCGCTCATATGGCAACATCGTCTCCAGCTTTTATCAATGGAGATGTTACCATATGGGCGAGTCTCCTATTTTTTTATTTACCAGGTATTATTTTTCCAGATCCTGAATTGTAGGGGTCGTGACTGCATTAATAAATTCTTGTATGTCTGTGCCTTGCTTGAAAGACTTTATTCTGGTTGATATAGTGGTATTAATAGGAAAGGCTACAAGGAAACTTAATTAAAATTTTGATTTGATAATTCATTGAAAAGAAAAAAAAAGAAAACAGTGATACTCTATTTGTACTTTATTGTAAGTAGTCATTAAAATGAAAATAGTGATACTGTATTTGTGTGTATTTTTATTGTATGAACAGCCAGGCGACTTGAGCGGTGCCAATTGGCCGAGAGGTCGGGAGAGGGAGACTGGTTCGAGGCTGCCTGGCGTTAAGGCGAGTTCGTTATAAGGACAGATTACATTACCTTCCCATGCTTTAAGAAGTCCTTCGTAATTAGGCACCGTCCTGGGGCTCTCTGAGAGGGGTAGTTCATGACGTTGAACGAAATCATGTGTAGAAAATTGTGTACCTATGTACCTTAATGTGTATGTAATATATGTGTATATATATGTGTGTGTGTATGCATTATATATATATATATATATATATATATATATATATGTACATAAACATACCTCTAAGCATCATATTAACGTGTGTATTTTTGTGTATGCTCTGTGTGCCACTGGTTCACATCATTTGGACAAACTCTACACGAGGAGACGACAAGGGGCGCTGCTTCCACCCCACCCCCCATCCCCCGCGTGTGTCAGTGACAGATATATGGTGACGTCGACGAGGGTCGCTTCACTCTGAGGAAACGTGTCACTCCGACTGAGTGACTCGTGGTGGTGGATGTGGATTAGACTGTAAAGTGGATCTGTTTTGTTCTATATATGTATATATTGTGTGCCTGCAGTATGTGTACATCTGTATGAAAATGTATATATGTGGATGTAAATATGTAAATGTATATACCCATCGTATGAATATACATGCACAAGTATATACACTCAATCCATACCATTCGCTGTATTTTTTATTCGCCATTTCGCACATTCAAGCGTTCTGTACTCAAGCAGTGATGAAAACCATTCATACTGTAATTATTCCATGTAAGATAAATGTAAATGAGGCTAATATAGGTTTAGGGAAAAAAAACGTAGACAGGTTATGAGTTCGTTTCCTCCCTCGTTTACATTCCCGTGATCCCCCCCCCCCCGGGTGGGTCCTTGGGTCGTTGGGGGGGGGGTACGCACAGTCCCTACTAATGACGGCGCCTGACCAGCTGCTCGCGCCGTCGGCCCCCTCTGATGCTGTCTTCCTCTCTCCTCTGCTGTCTGCCTCTCCTTCCTTCTTTCCTTTCTTCCTTCCTTCCTTCCTTCCTTCCATCCTTCCTCCTGGTACGGTCGGTGCCTCGCAGGACAGTCTTGGCCATCAGGGCTTGTCAAGTGTCCGCACCAACGGAGTTTCCTTTCCTTAACCACGGTGAGAAGGTCTTTGGATGGGCCAGTGGTGTTTCTGACTGTGTGTGTGTGTGTGTGTGTGTGTGTGTGTGTGTGAGAGAGAGAGAGAGAGAGAGAGAGTATATGTGTGTGTGTGTGTGTGTGCGCGCGCACACGGATGTTCAAGATCTTGCGGAAACATCTCACTTCCAGGGCCTGGATTCGACTTTGCAGGTCGACGTTGAGGGTTCTCCTGGATTCACACGCATACTGGAACATTGATAGTTCCAGCGAGCGCATCAATCTGATCTTGGACGTGAGGCTCCTCCTGGGGATGGCATCCGGGATATTGAAATCACGACGAGACCTGTAACCAGCGCTTCTGTCCTTGGGGGTAATGTCGCACCGAGGTAGTGGAGTCCAAGAGAAGTGCTCAGAGAGAGAGAGATGATTTAAGAAGGGCAGTAGGTGGTGGCATTTGAAATCGTGAAAGAATGCTGTGTTGCTCTGGCCCATAGGGGTGTCACTAAGATCCTGGAAGAGAAATTGACCTCGACGGCAGCAGCGTGAGATTGCCCACAGGGAGCGAAGCGCCGTCGCCGCCGCCGCCGCCGCCATAGTCGCCCGGTGGTCCATAACAACCTCCAGTGTGGCTGTGTGCACTTGCATTCATCCTCACCTACCCCATCTCTCCCTCCCTCCCTCTCTCTCTCCCCCTCTCTCTCCCCCTCTCTCTCTCCCTCCCTCCTTCTTCACTCACTTCCTGCCTCCCTCTTTTCCTCTCTCTCTCTCTCTCTCTCTCTCTCTCTCTCTCTCTCTCTCTCTCTCTCTCTCTCTCTCTCTCTCTCTCTCTCTCTCTCTCTCTCTCTCTCTCTCTCTCCCGCTGTCTCTCCTAGAAGAGCTACGTCGTGGCGCGTGGGTTTCACCCTCGCTTAGCAACTCCACAATCCTGACTTGAGTCCCCCAGTCGCTACTGGTGATGACCTCTGCCCTTGGCTGTCTGTGCACTTGGGACAAAGGTGGCCTTGGCCACAACTAGACGTCGTTAGGTCCACTATCCATTGTTCTACCGAATGAAATCGCCTGGCGTTTGGTATGTCGAAAGTACGTCATTGTATTTATTCATTTTTATTACTGCTGTTATTTTATTTGTTTATTCTATTTTCATTTTATTTAATTAATTACAATGCTCACCGGCCGAGTGGGTTAGAGCGTCGCTACTTGCGGCTGAGGTCGTGGTGACGGCAGCGAGTTGGACCAAGGGCATGGTTTATTCAGTTCCACGCTACGAAGTCCTCTGTAAAGAACACCGCCCTAGCCTCCTGATAAAGAACACTCAAACGTGATTGGCTTTAGTGATAACTGGTTTTGCTGATTGTCCACGTGGT
This sequence comes from Oratosquilla oratoria, assembly GCF_046742065.1. Classification (NCBI taxonomy): domain Eukaryota; kingdom Metazoa; phylum Arthropoda; class Malacostraca; order Stomatopoda; family Squillidae; genus Oratosquilla; species Oratosquilla oratoria. The sequence continues at coordinate 374,315 of NC_134791.1, read as the reverse complement.
CGCGTACCTGATATATATATATATATATATATATATAATATATATTGCAGAAACCACAGGGAAATTAAAGTCGGAATACTGAACGTTTTCGTCTATTACGACATCCTCAGAGTACAAAGAATGGCCTTTGTATTAATAGACGAAAACGTTCAGTATTCCGACTTTAATTTCCCTGTGGTTTCTGCAATATCTTTTCGTCACGCGTTATTGTGATTATTTTTGCAATATATATATATATATATATATATATATATATATATATATATATATATATATATATATATATATATATATATATATTGGAGGGTAATTAGTAAATCACCATTTTTCTTTTCGTAATTAATTGCAATCGCAGCGTGTTGCAAGCGTTCATGGTAATTGAATGTTGCAAGAACGAAGTTACTCGCTTGTTAGTACCCTCCATCTGTTGGGAGTAAGAAACAAAGATGTCGGCAGACTTTGGAAACACGAGTGTGTGTAACTGTATTGAGGGGGTGACCTTTAATACGGTTACGTGAATATGAAACACTGTTAGGTACTACATATGGCGTCGCCGAATTGAGGGCTGCTAGGAAAAAATCATTGTGGCAATCACCAGAAGAAAGACTTTAAGCGCCTCATGACAGCAAATGGTTCACCACCGTTATCTTGGATCACGTGTTGGACTCGTGATCGACGGCTATTACCTTTCCGGGTGGGAGCTCAGAGCACGTGTAAGGCATCTGTGTGTGTGATTCACCATGGACTTGTGATCGACAGCTATTTCCTCCCGAAAGAGAGCTCAGAGCTCGTATATAACCGATCTCTGGGTAATGCTGTGACCTTACACGCACACAGGCACACACACCCCTCCCACGAGAGTTGGAGTAACAACCCGCAGCGTGTGCGTGTGTGTCCAATGTAAGATCACATGAGCTTCAGACTTCAGGCGCGCAGTCCTGAAATCTTCTCGTGGACAACTTTGACAATGTTCAAAAATTAATCTGACCTGGATGAGGTCGTGCGACAACCAAACCAGTTCGAGATGGTGGGCCTTGGCTCTGCACTGCTGTGGTCGTGGTCGGCTTTGGTCCTTTTGTCCTCCTGAGCACAAAGTCTCGAGTTGGGTGACTGCCCATTGCCCGGGCTGTCCCGTCTCGTGGTGGGGGGATGAATGTGACGGTTATCGCTGCAGCCAAGCGCCTCCTGATGTAATATTACTATTATAATAATTATCATCATTATTATTTATATATATATTACACACACACACACACACACACACACACACACACACACACACACACACACACACACACACACACACACACACACATACACATTAAGGATAGAATAAAACTGAGATAATGATAATGGCGATCTAAGTTCTAGATAAGGCTTGTATATTGTGATTGCTTGCCAGGCGCCCAAGGGCAGGATGACGTGCCACCCAGGGAGGGAGAGAGGGAGGGGTGGGTGCCAGCCAGCCACGGAGGAGATGAATAAAATCGCCTGGCGCCAGTCGGGGAGTGCAAGGTGAAGGGCGACACGGCACGGGAGGGGGTCTGCCACGTGCTTCTGCAGCTGAATAGAATCGTCAGGCGCCAAGTGTGGAAAAATTTTCAATGGACAACCAGAAGTTAAACGCGTGCACACACACACACACACACACACACACACACACACACACACACACACACACACAATCACATATACACGCGCACATACGAATTCATCATTCTTATTAGTGTGTCTGTGTGTGTAGATGATATCAAGAAATTTTTATGGCAGACATGAAAGAACATTTTTGAGAAATAATATGGAGGAATACAGGTTTATGTTAGAGAAAGCAACCTGGAGGAGAAAATGGTGGAGAAAGGAAGGAGACTCGGGAGAGCAGAGAAGAAAAAGTAGTGACAAGAAGAAATTGGGAATGATGAAGAGGTGAAGAAGGAGGAGGAGGAGAAGGAAGAGGAGGACGACGGGAAGTTGCCAGAAGTGAGCAACGAAGACGACATTTCGTTATTTTTATGCAAAGAAAATAAATACATGAAGGAGGAGGGGGAGGAGGGGATGTTGCATTACCGACATCGACGTGGCACTTGGCACCAATACTCGGTGGCATCAACATCCAGGCACACCCGCATTGTGTGTGTGTGTGTGTGTGCGCGTGCATACACGTATGTGTGTCTGTTTATCTAGTTTGTCTAGGAGTATTTGCCGAGTTCTAGTACACGGGAGAAGAGCTTTGTACGGAAGGTTCCGCCTCCGCTTTTGTAATGGGGATTTTCATTTTAAATTGTCCCATAATACTGGACTATTACTTCATCTAAACTACTCTAAGAATCAATAAACTTGTACGGAAAACATTATATATATATATATATATATATATGTATATATATATATATATATATATATATATATATATTCATTTGTGTATTTATTATTCTTTTAATGTTCCCAACTTCTCATTCGTCTGCACCTTTCATGGCCCTAAACACTGCCAATAGGTCACCTTTCTCTCAACGTTGGCAGTCCCAGAATATTCCATCTCTTCTCGTATGACATCATAAAAATCTAAAGCACTGTAAGTCGCTGCTCACTGAATATTTCTATTTTGTTTATATAATTTTGTAATTTTGTGTGCGAACTGCACCACCGCACCATATCCCGATCTAGGGCTCTCTCTCTCTCTCTCTCTCTCTCTCTCTCTCTCTCTCTCTCTCTCTCTCTCTATCTATCTATCTATCTATCTCTCTCTCTCTCCCCCCCCCAGGTGACGTGTTACGTGGTAATTTCGAAGTTTCCAGTCATCACCCCAAGTCGATCTTTCCAATTGGATTGATGATTTAATAATTGCCCATTGAAATTCGTTTCCCCACTTGTATACCATATTTTGTGTATGTGCGCGTGTCTCTGAGTCTGTGTGTGTGAGAGAGAGAGAGAGAGAGAGGGGGGGGGCGAGTGAGAGAGATGTTAACTCACCATGGCATTGGAGTACGTGTTGGACCCGTGGTGTACAGCAGTGGCACTCGTGCATGAAACTCAATTTGTGTGTGATTAAGTTAGCGTATACTCTGAAGTACAAGAGCCCTACTAATGGAATCGTACAGGCCAAGTCAAGACAAGGCTGCTCTGAAGAGAAAGACGAAGGTAAACAAAGTCCAAAAGAACCGAAGCCGAGCGAGGGAGGGAGCGAGCGAAAAGTTGCACGGGAAAAGGTTCGAATCTTGTTGACAAGATAGACGGAGAAGTTTATTTTCGATAAAGACGATACGATTCCTTAAACCATTTTTACGGACTTGGCAGGAGAGCTCGGTACCACAACACCAGTAATCCGGCGTGTGTGTATATCTCCATCTGGCCAAGAAAAGAGTTCTATATACCTTTTACTCTTTAAAGAGTTTGAGTCTGCTCTCCTTACAACTGTGTGGATAATAGAGAGTGCTCTCTACTAAAGAGGCCCAAAATAAAAATAATAATAATAATCCAAGGTAATGTGTGTGTTTAGAGCTTTAGACGTTGGACGCGTTTATAAGCCTGTATAATATTGGTACGGAAGACGACCTCGTGTTTGTGCGTAAGCAAGTATATTCTTAATCTCTCCCACCCCCACAGCCGCCACCCTCGCTTCTTCCTCCACACTCATGCATCCCCTCCACACATCCTCCTCTTGCTCTTCCTTCTCTTCCCTCTCTCCCTCATTTTACCTTCTCATCGTTCTCTTCTTCTTTTGATTCTCCTCCACTTACTTATTCTCCTCGTCCTTTTTCTCACCGTCCTCCTCCTCCTCCTCCTCCTCCTCCTCCTCCTCCTCCTCCTCCCATACTCTCCCCTACCCTCGTCTTCCCTGTTCCTCCTCGTCTTCCCTCTCCCTCCCCTCTCCACCCACGTCCCTTCCCATCTCCGTTCCCTTCTCCATCCCCACCTCCCTCCATCTGTCCGTACCCCTACCTTTACCGACTCCCTTACCCCTTCCCCTCCTCCCCTCCCTCCCTCCCTCCCTCCCTACCTCCCTCTCGTCCACCTTCCCCTCCCTGCCCTTCACACTCTTCCTGTTTGCTCACAGCCTCCTCTCCCTTCATCTCTCTCCTCTCTTCCATCGCGCCCTCCCCATCCTTTCCCTTTCCCTCCTCCCCATCCGTTCCCACCACCCTCTTCTTCCCCTCCCCTCTCTTCTCTTCCCTTCTTCGCTTCCACTTTTCATTTGCCTCCTCCTCCTCCTCCTCCTCCTCCTCCCCCCCCCCTTCCCCTTCTCCCCCTCATCGCCTATTTTGCCCCTGCCCCTTCCCCCGTTCTCTCTTGCCTCCCACCCCCACGGGTGCCGCGTCCGCCAGCCCCCCCCTCCCCCGCCCATCCCCGTGGCCCTGGCATCAGCTGGCATGCCCACCCTTACCACCCCACCCCCACCACCATCACCTCTCTCTTCCTCCCCCCTCACCACGGGTGTGTGGGGGGAATGGGAGGGACCACTCCAGCTATTTTCCTACCCACAGGTCTCTCTAACCCTCACCCTTCACCCCGTGCCCCCACAGGGGTCCATGGGGGGCACGTCTACAGGATCGTGCATGGTATGGGGGGGCTTCCTTTGGGGAGTTTCTCTCATACGGGGGGGGGGGGCTGCCGCTTCATGGGGAAGTCCCACCCCAAATGTGGGAAGAAAACGGGATGTGTGGGTAGTTCGCCGTTTCGTATTTGTTTGGTTATTTATTAATTTTATTTTTATTTGCATTTATTTTTTTTGTGTGTATTTCTTTTGATTATTCTTCCATATTTTTATTTTATTTTTTCTTGTGTTTGTTTTATAATTTTTGCTTATTTATTAATTTGTGTTATATTTTATTTGTGGTGATAATTGTAGTTTTAAAGTATATGATGCGAAGGGTGTCAAGAAAGGTGGCGTCATCGGAAGCGTGTTGGTCTCGTATTCGCTCAGTTGTGGGTTCGAATCCCGCACTCCTCTCCGATTCCTAGCAGTGAGTGTAAGTTACCTGTCCCAACAGTCCAAGCGCATTGGGCCAAAGTGACTGCTTCGGCCACAGCTGCTCAGCGCCTCCTGGCGTAGACTTCTCACCTTTGTCTCTCATCCTTCAGAGCAAGAGAGTAGAGGACCTGCCCGACGAGGGAGTAAGTTCCTCGTGAGGATCGAGGCGTCTGACCACGCCCCAGCGTGGGGGGGGGGGGAGGTGGTCCTCGTCTCTGAGGGTAACTAGCACAGAGGGCGCTGGCGGGCGATTTTTCGATTCCACACGACGCCCTGTGGACTTTGGATCGATTCCACAGGGTCACCGTTGGGTTCCACGCGCCTCGGGTGTTCGAGCTCCGGGGTACAGGTATGGGTGTCGGTCAAAGTGAAGTTCTTAACCGCGTGTCTCTCTCTCAACTCCTTTGCTTGGCGTGTATTTTATTTTATGTTTTGTTTTATTTCGCTTATATTTTTCGATTGGATGAGGGCGAGCGGGGTCGTCGTGTAATAAAGGGGGTATATCATTTCAGGCTACAGCCTTTGGGTCCGAACCATGTGGCGGGAAACGGGGATGACCCTTCATCCAGGAGGTGCTCAGATTGGGTTTTGGATGAGTATAGAGTGGGTATGTGCTTTGACTGGGCTAACGCCCCCTTGTACGGTGGAAAAGGCCTCGTATGGATATGTGTACCTGTATGTGTGTATGCATGTGTATATTTACCATCCAGTATAGAATGAATTTATGTCTATACCAGTGTATGCGGAACAGTTTTGGTCTCTGTCCCATAGAATGGATATTAATTCACTAGAATCAATCCAGAGGAGAATGACCCAAAATGTCACAAGGGATTAAAATGTAGCGTGCCAATGCCGAATTATACAGCTTACCTCCCTTTGGCACTCTGGGGAAAGACGAAGAGTGCCGGGGGGGGGGGGGGCTGATCTAATAGAGGCATTCAAGTGGGTCAAGGGCTTGAACAAGAGTGATGCCGACAAGGTCATCTTATTATAACGGTAGATGAGGACTCGTAGAAGTTTTTAAGCGGGACAGATTTAGGTGCAAGAAGGCAGTGGGCAAAAATTGGTTTATCAACACAGAGTGGTTAACGAATGGAATAGACTTGGTAAGCACGTGGTGAGAGCTGAAATGATGGGTTGTTTTAAGAGAGAACTTAGGGATAGGGATGGCAGGTGGTGAGGGACATGGAACTGCCTAGTGTAGGCCTAATGGTCCGTTGCAGTTTCCTCCATTCTTGTATCTATCAGCCATGCTTATCTGTGCGTGAAATACATCTTGCATCTCTTCACCCCTGAAGGAATCTTGTTTCCCGAAAGCTTCCTGACTGACTTCATCGCCTAAAGTGTCCTCTTTCTTCTCGGTTTCAGAAAGACCTGCCAGAGCTGCAAGTGCACGAGGGAACTCCACGACGTCTACCACGAGGACTGGGTCAACGTCAGAGAGCGCCTTGGCCTGGGCGATTCGCTCGGGTGAGTACGCAACACCTTGGGCACAGGTTGCGGTGTCTTTGGCTGTGACGGGGGTGGCCGGGGAACGGAGACATACGTCTCGTATCCTTCCAGAAGTGGATTCCCGATCTCAAGATCAGGTCTTCGGGGGTACCTAGTACCCTGGGCACAGGTTGCTGTGTCTGAGTTGTTGGTGTTAAGTGTAATGGTTGGACATGAAAGGAATTTGGCTGGAAATTGTCGGAGTGACGGAAAGACCATTTATATATACATTTTTATTGATAGAATTACGTATACCCATATAAGCAATTAATGTTTTTCACTTTAGTTGTAGGGCTCTTGGTTTTGCTTTTGAGATTAAAAAGTGAGATATTGAAATATAAAAATGAAAAGTCAAAATAAGTTCCTGTGTGTGTGTGTGCTTGCGTGTATCACTCCCCGTGACGTGCGTGTGTACTTTGCAGGCGCAGCAGCAGAGAGAGATGTCTCCAGGAGGGCTACACGTGGGTGCCGCCGGGCCTCAGCAGCGAACAGGTGAGTGTGCGAACCCCCCCCCCCCACCCGCCCACCTTACGGGGGCGGGGGTTGCTCTCGAGGAGGTCCCTCGCCGTACCCAGCCTCGAAACGTTGCTAACTTTTCGTTTTCTTCGCTTTCTTCTTCGTTTTCTTCGCTTTCTTCTTCGTTTTCTTCCTCTACTTTTTCGTTTTCTTCGCTTTCCTCTTCGTTTTCTTCCCTACTTCTTCGTTTTCTTCTTCTTTTTCATTTTCCTCCTTTTCTTCTGCTTCTTTCTTCGTCTTTTTACTAATAGAGTGGCCAGCGAATGGAATAGACTTGGTAACTATGTAGTGAGCGCTGAAACCATCAGTTTTAAGAAACGGTTGGACAACTTTATGGATGGGGATGACAAGTAATGGATATGGAACTGCCAAGTGTAGGCCTTAGGGTCTCTTGCAGTCTACTTTATTTTTATGTTCTTCCTCTTATTCCTCATCTTCGTCTTCATCTTTTTTTTCTTCTTTCTCAACTTACAGTATTTTTCTTACTATTTTTCCACCTCCTCTTGCCTCTTTTTCACCTCTTTCTTCTCCTTTTGCTCCAACTTATCCTCCTCCTCCTCTCCCCTCTTTTTCACCTCTTCTCTTGCTCCTCCTTATCCACATCCTCTTTCCTCTTCTACACATCCTCTTTTTTCTCCTCTTTCTCCGCCATATCCTCATCCTCTTCTGTCTTTTCCTTCGTTTCTTTTCCTCCACTACCTGATCTTCCTCCTCCTCTTCCTCCTCCTCTTCCTCTTCTTCCCCTTCCTCCCCTCTGCGGCGGGTATTGACTGTAAGTTCGATGCAGTCCATATTCGAAGGACTCTTAGTGGCGGCACCCCTACGGACAGGGGTCTCGCTCTGTGATGGGTGCAGACTAGACTCGTTGTCTCCGGTACCTTCGGTGTTGTTGTGTTCCGTATGGATAGAAGCGCTAGTTAATGTGGACACAATACTCCTTCCCCCTCCTCTCCATCTCCCTCCTCTCCTTCCTCCTCCTTTCCACCCCGTCCTCCCCTTCCCCCTCCTCTACCTATACCTATCCTCCCTCTTCCTCCCCCTCCTTCAGTGGCGGCGCCAGGGGGGGGCTTGGGGGGGGCTTTAGCCCCCCAAAAAATGGCCAGCTCCCCCATTAGCCCCTCCAATTGAATTGAGCAAATTGAAATTTTAAAACACTCATTGAAATAATTTTATTAGGTGGAATTTTTAATTGCCAGGGCTAAAGATTTGTCAGCCATCAGTGCTAGCCCAACCATTAACCCCCTCCCCTTCTGAAATGAGGATAATATATGTGTATTATCATATTACTGTTAGCCCCCCAAAAATTTGCTCAGCCCCCCCTTAGCCTCCCCAACTAAAAATTCCTGGCGCCGCCGCTGCCCTCCTTCCTTCCCCTCCTTCTTCCTTCCCCTCTCTCTTCTCCTTCCCCCTTTCTTCCCCTCCCTTTTCTTCCTGTTCCCTCCTCTCTTCCTCACCTCCATCTCCCCGTGCTCCATTCTCCTTCCCGTTCATTTCCCCCCTTCCCGCTCCCTCCCCCTCGACACTCCACCTCTCGTACCCCCTCTTCCTCTCATTTACCATCCCTCTCCTTCCCCCTTCTTCCTCTTCTATGGCCTTTTTCTTTTTGGCTACCCCTCCGTGTAAGGGGGGAAAAGCCTTTGGTATGTATGTATTACTTACTTACTTACTTAGTTTACTTAGTGAAGTTCTGAGGTCGATCCTCATAGCCGTAGTGGACTACCGCTGCTGCCAGTCCTGTTGTCCTTCCTCGCGAGGGTCAGTTGGTCTGGTAGTGTGTTTTGAGAGAACCTACTGATGGCAGTGTAGCCTGGCACTGGAAGCTCGTCTGGCACCTTCCGCAGGAACCTGTCCAGTGCATGTTTGAAGCTGTCCACCGAGCATTTAGTTTTCTCTCTCACCTCCTTTGGGAGGGCGTTGAAGATTTTTGGACCCTCATGGCCTAGGCTGGTTGCCAGTAGGGTCTTAATCCTTACCGGGGCTCTTGATGGGGGAGTTTGTCTCTCACATTTGCGCCCATGCCTTATACTGTGGTATGGCTTGATTGTAGAGGGCGTGGGGTCCGGAACAAGTCCCTCAAGGATTTTCCATGTGTAAATGGTACTGTATCTTTCTCTCCTCCTCTGTTGAGAGTATAGGCCTAGTGCTCCCAGGCGATCCCAATAGTTGAGATCTTGCATCCCTTTGATGCGCCTGGTGTAGTTCCGTTGGACAGCTTCAAGCATCTGGATGTCTCCGCGTTTGTGTGGTGACCAGAGTTGGCTACAATAGTCCAGTATCGGTTGGATAAGCGACTTCCAGAGGGTAAGCATCACTTGAACCTCTCTTGAGGAGAAGGTCCTTAGGACCCAGCTGGCCATCCCTCTTGCTCTATTTACTGACTGCATGATGTGGTGTTGGAAAGTGGCATCATCACTTAAGTGAATGCCCAGGCTTTTCACATGGGCTTTGGGTGTGATTTTCATACCTCTCTCCGTGTGCAGCTCAGTGTCGTCTTTAATGCCTTGATTTGTGCCATATCTCAAGACCTCGAACTTCTCTTCGTTGAATTGCATGTTGCTGTTGTTGGCCCATGCATAAACTGAGTTGAGATCGTCTTGTAGATGTTGCACATCCCCACTTTCCCGCATAGCATGGCTGATGTGTGTATCATCGGCAAAAGACAGGAGGGTTGAGTCCATCCTACTAATTACTACTGCTGCTGGATTGTGAAATACAGGCACAACACAGCCAACGCAAGCCAGAAAAAGACGACATGACGTAGCCCTCGTTTAGTCCACAACAACTCTGAGGGATTCTCTTGAGCTGAATAAAATCGTCAAGCGATAGACCAAATTCGGCTCGAGAAATCCGTTCTTCTGTGGTTACCCCTTAAGATGTAAATTCTTAAATAGTACTCAGTTTTATCCTTTGATAGTCTTTAAGACTCTTAGAAAATGTATGGCTGGCGCCTGGTGATTTTAATCGACGAGTGTCATTCTTTACCCATAGTTGGTTAAATGGGTTCTACTGTATATGATAAGGTCATAGCTGAATGCTCCGCGCTCGCTAAATACAAAGTCTTCCGTTTTCTGTGGACGTTGTGGTGTTCAGAGAGAAAGGAAGATAGTAAGGGGTGACAATTACATTCCTGAAGAAAATCATGTTCTTGAGGATATACATCTATTTGATCAATATATACAGTATGTATATATTTTACTGGTTTTGGTTATTAATTTCGGTAAAATAATCTTATTGGAAATGTAAGAGATATATACGAATTAATTTCTACTGCCCAGTGGCCAACAAATGAATAATACTGGAATAAATGATTTTCCTTGTTTTCGTCTCTTTCTCTCCCCCCCCCTCTCTCTCTCTCTCTCTCTCTCTCTCTCTCTCTCTCTCTCTCTCTCTCTCTCTCTCTCTCTCTCTCTCTCTCTCTCTCTCTCACACACACACACACACACACACACACACACACACGTCACGTGTTCAAATGTAAATATGGTAATCGGAAATCAAGAATATAGATAAAGTTGGAACTGTATATGAATTTGAGGCCAGGTAGGATAACACTCGGTGGCGCGGTTGGTAGAGTCCCCGACTGTCACTACGGCGGTCCGGGTTCGAATCCTGCCCAGGGTTGAAATAATTTCAGTATCGCTGCGCTTTGAGTCATTACTCCAACTCTTGGGCGGGGAGTTGGGTGTGCGTGTGCGTGTAAAGGGGGTTCCACACGTGCATGCTTTACCGTAGGCTTGCCTGCACAAACCGGTTTGTATACGAATTCCCGTGCGTGTGGACGAAGTAGTAAACAGTATAAAAACGCTAAAATAAGCTCTTCGTCAGGCATGACTACCACCACCTAGACTGACGATTGTGCATACTTTTTTGTAACGTGTGGACACGCTTGCAGGGGTGTTCCCAGGTCTAAATATACAGGTCAGACCGTTTGAATTCTTCTGCGCAGCTTCTGACGTCATTAGGCTGGGTCCATTTTCTCTTTGTGAAACACTGAAGAAAACTGTGAAACGCCAAGGAAGACAGGAACTATAATATTTTATATATTATATATCATATATATATAGACAGGAACTATAATATTTTATATATATTTATATATATATTTTATATAATATTTGTCAGAATATAACTAATTGCGTGGAGCGGTGCGAGCGAAGACAACGTCATTCTCGAACGACGGACCAGCTTCAACTGACAGCTATAGGACCCGCTAACCCCACTTTGAACAGCCAGGTGACGTTCACGGGCCCGCTGCGCCAACTCCCTCGAAATTCGGTCGGAAGTGGTTAGACCTTATATTCTTAGATCTTGGGGTGTTCCGTATAGTTTGCACAAACTCGTAACGCGCAAGTAAGTCGCTGCGTCTGGAACCCCCTCCCCTTAAGGTCACAGCATTACCCATACATCGGTCATACGAGCTCTTAGCTCTCTTCTGCAAAGGAAGTAGCTGTCGATCACGAGTCCAGCACGTGATCCAAAGACCAAGGTGAATACACACACGCGCGCGCGACTCGTGGCGCAGTAGTAGAGTTCCCAGCTGCCTCTACGGCGGTCCGGGTTCGAATACCACCCAAGGTTGAAATAATTTCAGTATCACTGCGCTGCGGGTCGTTACACCAACTCTCGTGGGCGGGGAGTTGGGTGTGTGTGTGCGTGTAAGGTCACAGCATTACCCATAGATCGGTCATATATGAGCTCTGAGCTCTTTTCCGGGAGGGTAATAGCTGTCGATCACGAGTCCAACATGTGATCTAAGACCATGGTGAATCACATACACACACACAAATTAAAACATAAGGTAGAGTTTGAAAAATGGAGTCAAAGAGATGGAACCCCACGAGCACAGGTTGAACCCGGTTGTAAATGTCAATTGGAATTAAAGACTGGTAACCCTGTGGGGGGGGGGTACCAAAAGACGTGCCCCTACGGAGGCGAGTGGAACCGCCCGGCGACAGACAGCTCGAGTCGAGGTGCCCCGCCCGGCGAGGAGAAACGGCGTTAAAGGAAAGATGACTTAATCCGATTAACCCACATTAACTCGTTGGAGAGGCAGTTAGCTTGCAGCGCGCCGGTATTTACTCGTCATAGTCGAGGCCACGTGGTCGTCCGATACCTGGTCTCCGCAATCCACGGAGATCCCGTCCCGTCACGCGTCTCCTCGTCCCTTTCTTGGTCTGGCTGTCGGCAAGCGATTTTATTACTCCCAAGTGTGTTGAGTAGTGTCCGGTGGGCTCGAATCCCGCACCCCTGTCCGATCTCCAGTAGTGACTGTGAGTGACCCTCCCCTAAGAACTCCCAAAGTACCTAGGGCAAAGGTGGCGTCATGGGGCACAGTTGTGACCCTCCACAGGGGGCTTTGCCCTTATGGTGCCGTCAGGCGATTTTATTCAGCAGAGTGGGCGGCGATGATGACGATGTTGGGGTTGGATGAGTTTGCGTGATTCGTTGTGTCCGTGACCAGTCAGGAAATCGTGCTGATGTGAATCGAGGCTCCTTACACGTAGTCAGCACTTGGACGGTCAGCGGAGCGGGAAGGACTTAGTTAGAGGAAGGCGGTTAACCCAACCGGTGGTGCTGACCCGGCGCGGAGTTTAAGTCTTGACCCGGTTCAGAGTGCAAATGTGGTTACGCGGTGTTGTGTAGCTTGATATGACGAGTGTAAGCTGGTTTACTTGTGTTAATGTTAGTTAACATTATTTAGCACAGCGTAGTCTAATCCGGTGTTGTAGTGTTAGTTACCTAACCCGTTAACTAGTGGTGGACAACTCTTGAGTTGAGTCGTCTTCTGAGAGTCATAAATAAGAGCAAAACAATTATAGTGTTTACCTGAGGCGTGGCCAACCCTAATTGGTCCAACAGAATGTGGTTTTACATTTTGCGTTTGTTAACATTCTTTATTTTTCATTTTAGATCTATGACTAGAAAGCCATTAAAATTATGAAAATCCGGTTATTTTATTATTAGTGTTCACTTGAATAATGAGGAACCCTAATAGGTCAGACACAGAAAAGTGTGGTTGACAACTTTCCCATTGGCTTGGGTCAACGTCGGGAAACCCTGAAAGACGCTAACAAGTCGATCGTTTCGATATAAATATGTATATGAAGTGTGCCCTCGCAGAGCTCACTCACGGAAAAGTGGGAAAAGTGTGGTTCTCCACTTTACATTTTTCAATGAATATCTACGTCGAGAGAAAACCATTAATGAATAGTAAAAAGTCATTGACCCCATTACGAGTGTTTTCTCTTCAAAGTGACCCTCATTGATCGAACACAGAGAAATGTGGTTCTCTACTTATCTTTTGTTTACATTCATTATTTACATTTTAGATCTACGACTGGGAAGCCATGGGTTAATGCTGAAAACAAAATTGCCCCTATAATTGTTTACTTGAAAAATGACCGATCCTTCAGTTTTTGTTGAAATTCTTCGTTTACGTTGGAGATTGTTTGGAGAAAAGCATAGATAAATACTAAGTCAGTTAGCCATTTATAAGTGTTTATCTATAGAGCGACCAATCCTCATTGATCATGCACAGAAAAATGTGGTTCCCCACTTTGCATTTGTTGACATTCTTTGTTTACCTTTTAGATCTACGACTGTCAAGCCATAGATAGTAAAAAGCCAATTATCCCAATATAAGTGTGTTTCTGAATTGACCACTTCCCATTGGTGTGAAACACGGCGAAATGTGGTTCCCCGCTTTGCATTTTGTTGACACTCTTCGTTTACCTTTTAGATCTACGACTACATGAGCTGCTTGCCGGGCCACAAGGTGCCCCGGCTGGGTACTCCCGGCGAGAAGTACCGCGAGAGGCAGCTGATGCTCCAGCTTCCCAAGCAGGACCTCGCGCTGCCCTTCACGCGCCACGTCGAGGCCCAGCACCACACGTCCTTCAAGGACTTCGTGGCGGCGCGCAACGACATCGCCCTCGACATCGGCATCGTCAAGCATCACATTCCACAGGATAAGGTGGGTCCGTCCGTCTGTCTGTCTGTCGAGGTGCCTCGAGATTTTGAGAGATAGCTTTCACTCCCTCTCAAGCTTACCCTCTCAAACTTTCTCTCTCTCTCTCTCTCTCTCTCTCTCTCTCTCTCTCTCTCTCTCTCTCTCTCTCTCTCTCTCCCTCTCCCTCTCTCTCTCCCTCTCTCTCTCTCTCTCCCCATCTCTCTTCTGTCTTTTTCTCGTCCCTTTCCATTGTGTTCCCCCTCCCCCCACTCTCTCTCTCTCCCCTCTCCCCCTTTCTCTTCTCTCTTTTTCTCGTCCCTCTCTATTGTGTTCCCCCTCCCCCACTCTGTCTCTCTCCTCTCTCCCCTCTCCCCTTCTCTCCTCTCTTTTTCTCTTCCCTCTCTCTTGTGTTCTCTCCCCCTCTCTGTCTGTCTCTCTCTTCTCTCCCCTTCTCTCTTCCCTCTCTCTTTTTTACTCTCTTGTATTCTCTCTTCCCCCTCTCTCTTTCTATCTATCCATCTTTATCTCCTCCCTCCTCTCTTTCTCTTTTTCTCTTCCCTCTCTCTTGTGTTCTCTCTTCCCTCTCTTGTGTTCTCTCTTCCACCGTGTCTCTCTCTCTCTCTCTCTCTCTCTCTCTCTCTCTCTCTCTCTCTCTCTTCTCTATTTTTCTCTTCCCTCTCTCGTGTCTCTTGCCCCATCTCTCTCTCTCTCTCTCTCTCTCTCTCTCTCTCTCTCTCTCTTCCCCCCTCTTTCTCTCTCTTTTTCTCTCTCCCTCTCCTTCCTCCTCCTCCTCATCATCATCATCATCATCATCATCCCCATCCCCTTCTCTCTTCCCTCTCTCTTTTTCTTTTCCCTCACTCTTGTGTTGTCTTGCCCCCATCACTCTCTCTCTCTCTCCTCTCTCTCTCCTCTATCTCCCCGTCTCTCTTCCCCCTCTTTCTCTCTCCCACTCCTTCCTCCTCCTCATCATCCTCCCCATCCCCTTCTCTCTTTCCTCTCTCTTTTTCTCTTCCCTCTCTTGTTTTCTCTCCTCTTTCTCTTCCCTCTCTCTCCCCCTCTTCCCCCCTCTCTCTCTCTCCTCTCCCCTTCTCTCCTCTCTCTTTCTCTCTTTTTCTCGTCCCTCTCTATTGTGTTCTTCCTCCTTCTCTCTCTTTGACTCGCTCTTCTATCCCATTCTCTCTTCCCTATCTTTATCTTCCGTCTCTATTGTGTTCTGTCCCCCTCTCTGTCTCTCTCCTTTCTCCCTTTCTCTCTTCCCTCTCTCTTTCCCTCTTTTTGTCTTCCCTCTCCCCCCTCTCTCCCTCTCTCCTTCCCTCTCCTCTTTCTCTTGTCTCGTCTCTCTTTCTTTTCTCTTCCCTCTATTGTGTTCTCTCCCCTCTCTCTGTCTGTCTCTCTCTTCTCTCCCCTTCTTTCTCTTTTTCTCTTCCCCGTCTTTTGTGTTCTCTCTTCCCCCGTCTCTCTGTCTCTCTGTCTCCTATCTCCCCTCTCCTCTCTCCACTTCTCTCCCTCTCTTCTCTCTTGTGTTCTTCCCCCCCCCGTCTCTCTCCCCTTCTCTTCCCCCCCCTCTCTCTCTCTCTCTCTCTCTCTCTCTCTCTCTCTCTCTCTCTCTCTCGCCTCTCTCTTCCCCCTTTTCTCTTTCTTTCCCTCTCTCCTCTTCTTCATACTCCTCCGCCGCTTCTGTCTTTCCTCTCTTTTTTATTCCCTCTCTTTTATGTTCTCTTTCCCCCTTCTCTTTTCTCGCCTCTCTATTGTGTTCTCTTTCCCCACTCCGTGTCCCCTCTCCTCTCGTCTCTCCCCTTCTCTTATCTCTCTTTCGTCTATCCTCATTCCCCTTCTCTCTTCTCTCACTCTTTCTTTTTCTCCTTTTTCTCTTCCCTCTCTCTTCTCTCTCTCTCTTTCTCTTCTTTCCTCTCTTTTTCTCTTCCCCCATTCTCTCTCTCTTTCCCTTCTTTCCTCTCTCTTTTTCTCTTCTTTCCTCTCTTTTTCTCTTCCCCCATTTTCTCTCTCTCTCTCTCTCTCTCTTCTTTCCTCTTGTGTTGTCTCTTTCCTCCTCCCCTCTCTCTCTCTCTCTAATTCTCTCTCTCTTCTTTCCTCTTGTGTTCTCTCTCTCTCTCTCTCTCTCTTCTTTCCTCTCTTTCTCTCTCTCTCTTTTCTTTCCTCTCTTGTGTTGTCTCTTTCCTCCCCAGTCTCTCTTCTTTCCTCTCTCTCTCTCTTTCTCTCTCTCCTCTCTAATTCTCTCTCTCTCTTCTTTCTCTCTTTCTTTCTCTATCTCTCTCTCTCTCTCTCTTTCTCTCTCTCTCTCCTCTCTTCCTTCCTCCCTTGTGTTGTCTCTTCCCTCCCTCTCTTTCTCTCTCTCTCTTTTCTTTCCTCTCTTGTGTTGTCTCTTTCCTCCCCAGTCTCTCTCTCTTCTTCCCCCCCCTTTCTCTCTCTCTCTCTCTCTCTCTCTCTCTCCCTCTCTCTCTCCCCCTCTCTCTCCTCTCTCTCTTCACTCTCTCTTCTCTCTTTCCTCTCTCTCTCTCTCTCTCTTTCTTCTGTCTCTTCTCTCTCTCTCTCTTTTCTCTGTCGCTCTTTTCTCTCTCTCTCTCTCTCTCATCTCTCTCTCTCTCTTCTCTCTCTCTCTCGTCTCTCTCTCTCTTTTTTCTCTCTCTCTCTCTCTTCTCTCTTTTTCCCCCTCCCTCTCTCCCTCTCTCTTTTTCTCTTTCTCTCTCTCTCTTATGACCTCTCTTGTGATGTCTCTTTTCTCTCTCTCTCTCTCTCTCTCTCTCTCTCTCTCATATTCTTTTTCTCCCCTTCTCCCTTCTCTTTTTCTCTTTCCTCTCCTCTCCTACCTCTCTTTTTCTCTTTCTCATTCTCTTTCTCTTTTTTCTTCTCTTTTTCTCTTTCTCACGCTCTCTCAAAAAATGGTAAGTTGTAACTGATAAGTGTTATGAACAAACGAGTCTCCCTTTTCTTTAAGAGTCCCACAAGACCTTGCTATTCATTGATGAGGAGCGCTGCACATCGGGGGAATGGGCGTATGGTTGCCTCCCGTATAAGGGGACAAGAAGCCCTTTGGCGTACATTGTGGATAGATTGTACACAAGGCAAGGAGGGGGAAGAAACATTTTAGGTATATAGATAGATTGCATCAATCCATCCATCATTCAGTCCATGGGTGCATGGATGGATAGGTTGTACAGTGGGTTTGTTTCGCCCGATTGACCCCCCCTAACATGTACTCCAACCCGGGAAGTGTATGATTAATTAATACTCAGCGTTATCCCGTTGTGGCACGGGAGGTGCCCCGTGCCGCACGCGTCTCTGGTAAGTAGCGCCACTCACGAGGCCCCCTTCGCCCACAGCAATGTCGGAACTGCGGCGGCCTGGTCCAGGCGGGTTCGGTGGCCGTGGTGGCCCCCCGCTTCGGCGAGGACGTGGCCTGGCACCCGGCCTGCTTCACGTGCCACACCTGCAACGAGTTCCTGGTCGACCTGGTCTACTGCGTCTGGGAGGACACCATCCAGTGCGGCAGGCACTACGCCGAGAAGCTCAAGCCCCGATGCTCGGCCTGCGATGAGGTGAGTACCCCGGGTCGCGCTCCGATCCTGAAGGAGGCGGGGCGGGGCGGGTTGGATGGAGGGTAGTGTGGTGGATTACCTGGCCTGGAATTGTGTGAATGGGTCCCAGGTGGAGAGAGAGAGAAAGAGTGAGTGAGTGTCCAGATCTGGAAATTTCCTTGGAAGCATACTTTGTTCAAAGTGATGAGTCTTTTGTCTATTTGTAGGTTCTGAAAGCGTTTTCCCCCGTTCCTTGACTTGCTCTTTTTCTCTTGTTCTCTTTTAAAAGAAGCCGCCATTTTTAATGTCCTTTGAAGAGAGAGAACCGGAATAAAGTAGGATAAGGAGAATGCATTTAAAGAAAAATACACAATTGGTTGTCATTTTTAATGAAATGTACACAAAGCATCTCTTGATCCTACACGAAGTGAGAGAGGATGACGTAACCCACTCATTGCTTTACTTCAGTTTTCCTCCTCCTCCTTCTTCCTGTCTTTCTTCATCATCATCTTCCTTTCTTCGTCCTCTTCTTTTTCTTCTTTTTATTCTTCCTTTTCATCTTCTTCTGCTTCTTCCTCCTCTTCTTTCTCTTACTCTTACCTTTTTTTCTCCTCTTCATCTTCCTCTTCTTGATCATCGTTTTCATCTTCCTCTTCTTCTGAAGTAGTGGATGTTCAGGACGAGCCTAGACATGTCAGGAATGTTTAGGATTTAGGATTTAGTCATATTTCAGGTGAGAGTGATCGGAAAGGATTATTAATTATGGGACGGAGGAACCTCCCTCAGGTAAGTTCCCGTCGCGCAGAAATTATCTCGTGATGACGTCACGTCGTTTCGTCATCGTTGTGGACAGATGACATCATCGGATCGTGAAGAGTTGATGTAAAAATTAAATTCTTTAATTTATATATTCATCAATTAATTTTTATTTATTTATTTGTTTATTTATTTTTATTTATCTGTGTAATGAACATGTATTACACAAACTAACATACATAATTGGGCACGCGCGCGCGCGCGTACACACACACACACACACACACACACACACACACACACACACACACACACACACACACACACACACACGAACGAACACGAAAACGACAACGATCGTGTGCATTGTTTAAAAGCCCTTGGTAGATCGCCCAGAGCTTTTAGGGAATTCAAAACAAGGAGATGTTTGGGTCTGACCAAAGTAAGGCGAGACAGGACGATAAAAATAAAAATATTCTTCATTCCTCTATGATTCGCCAAGATATAAACTCGTACACGCACACACACACACACACACACACACACACACACACACACACACACAATACATGAGTTCAAATCTAAATATGAAAATGGTGTATCAAAGACACAGATTAAGTAGAAACCGTACATTAATTTGAGTCTAGGTATGTTAGAAAATTAGAGATTAAGAGACGGGACAGTTAGGTAAATACACACACTCGTAGATTCACGAATGTTGGCACGAATGTTTGATATTTCTATATAAATAAATACATATGTATTTTTGTATGGACATGCAAAATATGTTTTTGTATGTCCGTACAGGTTGAATATGTGTGTATGAAAATAAAAAAAAATTCATGTGAAATAATCATCTAAAGTCCAAATACGCACGAAAATAGTTGTAATGGATGTATATACATATATGCACACATATGTAAACATGTACACACATACTGTGTGTGTGTGTGTATGTATATATATATATATATAGACCCCTTTGCCTTCAGATAACTGGCAATAGCATCTATCTCTTTAACTCACTCTCTCACTCTCTCTCTCACTCTTGTTTACAAGACATCAGCATTCATGATAACCGAGTTTGAAGATCGTGAGGCGACGGCGGCCTGGGCCTCCTCCTGCACAAGTCCCTGTGGGGCGCGCAGCACGATTGTTGTGCCTCTGCATGCATTGGAGCGAGGAAGAGGAGGAGGAGGAGGAGGACCTGTGTGGTCAGGCGACTGAGGGGAACGGTCACTTGGTGGTGGAACTGTGGGAGGAAGTGGGGAAGGAGGAGGAAGAAGAAGAAGGAAGGAGGAGGTGTTCCAGTGTGGGCAACCTCGCGAATTACCGAGATCATGGGAGGAGGAGGAGGAAATCAAAGAACTAGAGGAAGAAGAGGTGATGAAGGAAAAATTAGATAAGAGGACGTAGAAGAGGAAGTGGGGATTAGGGAAGAGGAGGAAGAAGAGGAGTTGGAGGAGGAGGAAGAAGAGGACGGAGGTACGCGTTGCCTCGGTCCTAAACGACCACGACCCCGATAAGCTGATAGCGGGAGAGGATCGACGTCTGCTGCTGGAGCAGTTGTTGCGAGCAGTTGCGCACCACACCTTGCTTGAGCACCAACACCAGAGTACCTGGAGGTCGCTGGGGTCCTGAAGGTGCCAGGGATCGAACTGGGGCACTCGAAGACCGGAGGAGAGGGAACTCTCGTGATTTTTTTTTCCCCGAGGGATTTCGGTGTTCGGAGAAGGTGGAGTGCAGGTGGAAAGTGGAGGAATCGGCGTCTGTTTGTCGCTATGTCTTGAGTGTTCTAGTTTAATTGAATGACTAAACTCGCGTACGTTTCACGGTATCCAGCAGGCTCCGTCTCTAAGGCTAACGTCCGAGCACGGGGTCGAAATGGCATGATCTGTCACTAGCCAGTCGTCATAAGGACTAGTAAAAACATCTACGGGGTTTAAATAACGTGTTGGTTGTGACTAGGCAGTTGTCATCAGGACTAGTAAATGGTTCTGCCAAGTTGAAATAGGGTGTTGTGGTGTTGCTTGTGATTAGTCAGTTGTCATCAGGACTAGTGAATGCTTCTACCTGGATGAAATAGCGTGTTCACAGTGGCTAGCCAGTTGTAAGGACTAGTGAATGCTTTACATGGTTGAACATAGGTAACTAGGCCATCTGTGTAAATACTGGTACTAAATTAGAATCTTCTAAGCAATGAAGTAATGCACAAATGACCAGCCATGACAAGGTTAGACATTACTTTCTAAGTGATAAAAGGAAAACGATGGATTGAATAGATTGTCGTCATATTTACTAGTAAATGCTTCAAAGTGTTGAAGTGATGCGCTGGTGATTTGGACAGCTGTGTTGTCAAGGTAAGTAACAAAAATAATTATCATTATTATTTTATGATTATATTAATACATATACTGTACATATATGTGTATGTATATATATATATATATATATATATATATATATATATATATATATATATATTTACATATATTTACATATGTGAATCACCACAGGCCTTTTCCACCATGGAGCGGGGCTGCTAAAGTATGCATTGTGTCTATGGTGGAAGAAAATGCCAAAATGGGCTTCCCTCCCGGCCCCTCCGATCCCTTCAAATGTAGCCTTTCATGGCACACGGGACTCGGCGGCGGCGTTCTTATCCCCACTATTTTTATTATTATGATTATTATCATCATCGTTATTATTATAAACAATCGTTCATCCCGAAAATGACGGAGGTAATCGGTGACGTCATTTCAGTGACGCAACATTGACCAGCTGTCTCCCCAATAACATACCATTGATCAACATCCTTACATGTCACCCAAGCGATTTACAGCGTCACGAATGACGTGAGTTATGAGTGACGTCACACATGACGTGACTGAGAAGTGACGTAACATGGACGAGCATCTAGGAGCCCCACTGTAGCCGACAACGGTACTAGCACTCGCCATAGAACTCTGAGGAAGAATCTTCGGACTCGTCCGGTCTCCGTGTGGATCTATTTCTATGTCGCCGGTTACGAGCAGGGGAGGTGTCGCCGGTTGTCATCTCTCCTTGGGTGACCGGAGGGTGGGTGGGGGAGGGGAGGAGGGTGAAAAAGTTGAAAAATGAGTCGAAGATGGTAAAGAGGAGGAGTAGCGTGTTTGAACCAGCCGGTCGGGGCTGCCAAGACAGTGACCAACCCTCCCCAAGCCAACCAACCAACCAACCAACCACCTCGCCAACCCCCAACCTGGTGGACGGTCGGAGGGAGGGCAGACAAACTGCGGCTCTCTCAGAAAGGCCCCTTGTGCCTCACCAGAAGGTTATTACAAAACAATTATTATTCCATCAAAACTAAAAACTCTTGTATTCTATATATATATACATGTATATATATATATATATATATATATATATATATATATATATATATATATATATATATTTGTATATTATACATCGAAAAGATCTGTAGTTATCAATTATCAGGATTTGTATAAATGTCTTACCTGATCTGAACTTTATTTTTTACATTGCGGCTCCGACCACTTCCCCTACTCATATTTTTTTCTTCCCTTCTCCTTCCCTCCTTCCTCCTCCCTTCGTC
>NC_134791.1:332500-350000 GCF_046742065.1 Oratosquilla oratoria | reverse complement strand
CGAGTGCCGGGGGTTGGGTGAGAGCTACTCATTGTTCTTCGGTCATTGATAACATTACAGAACAATGGAGAACACGCGTGTAATGTCACGGGAATTTAAAATAATTTTTGTTTTAGTGATTTTTTTTTCCAAAACAGGGAAATTTCGGTTAACGGAATCACGTTTAGGTCTCGTGGGACGCTTCCGTTATAGCGTTGCAAGTCCGAAGAGGGGAGATTAGGTTGAAGAATCACCCTGAAAGAGAGATCTATTTGTGTAAACTGAGAGAGGTGGGACAGGTGTGTGTGTGTTAGTATGTGAGTGATTTATTGCCGAGGTGTACTGTCATCGGGTTGGGGTGGGGGGACACGGTGCCGGCACCGCCGCCGCCCTTCGCCCAAGCCCCCCGCCGCCGCCGCCACCGTCGTCGTCGTCGTCGGCGGCGGCGGCGGCGGCGGCGTCCGGTGGTGAGCGTCTGGGGTCGCGCCCAAGTTAATTTGGTCCCCGGTGGAGAGATACTCAGTCTAGCTCTCGTAGCGCTTGTAGAGACACCCTCTTCCTCTTCTCTCTTCTAACCCTCTTGGGTCTGTCTCTTTACCTGATTTTGGTGAGTAGCTCCTCTTTTTGAATTGGGGGGTGGGGGGACCTTTGGTTTCGACTTCTGAGGGAGGGGGCTAAGGATTCCCCTCCCTCTCCTTTTTGTCTCCCCTTTTGAGACCTCGTGGTGGTGTTGGTAACGTTTTCTTTCAGGTCAAAGCCCGCATCCCGTTCTCTGAAACTCGGAACCGTCGTTTGTTTACGTTTACCGGGTGCTCTCGCCTCGCTTTCTTCAAGAAATTTTGATTTCTCTTTCCTTCAAAAAGTTTTGACTTTTGACCCGTGGGAATTACGATTCTTTTTGAAATCGCAAAATATTATTGTTATTATTATTATTATTATTATATATTTTTTTTGGGGGGGTTATTGTGAATTAATTTTGGATGAGTGGAGGGGGACTTTGAGATCTCCTGCGGGAAATTTTGACGTCCTTTTCCAAAAAATGGAGATAGATTCCTGTTAGGAGAGGATGTGAAGGCGCTTATGGGAAGAGAGTAAGTCAAGGGGAAGGGGAAGCACCGTTGTCGCCCTACATGGGCCTCGTGCTCGGGACGAGGTCAACCTTTGTTTACATTGGAGGGGGACCGAAGCGTCTTCCTCGAAGACCTCGCTCTTTCTCGAACTCCTTGAAGTTGACCGCCTCGGCCGGCTCTCGAGCACGTAGGGCCAAGGTGAAGTGACATTTGTCTATTTATTTTTGTTTTTATTACTTATGTCTATCTACTGTAGGTATATTTATATATGATTATTTATTTGTTCATTTATTTTATTTGTTTATTTGTTTACCTGTTTTTATGCTTGAACCAGTCGGCTTCATTCGGTTGAAGGACATGATATAACGGAGTTCTGGTCGATTCAGACCCCGTTATAGTGGACGCCTCCTCACGGGCTGAATAAAATCGTCTCTGTTAGAAAAAAATGCATGTATGTATATTAGCATGTAAATGAATAGATTAAATAAATCACTTTGGTGAAGTTGTTAACAGTGTTCAACGTTTTTCCGTCACAGTTGACCCTAAGTTAACTGTTCCTGTTACCTCTTGAGCCCCTCCCCCCCCCCTCTGTGAGTGACGTCATGGGTCGAAGCGCTGGTTAACCGTTTTTCGTAACGTGTGAGATGTCCCCTTGTTGTGGTTAGCGCCGGGGACATTTGGGTCAGCAGAGGGACGGATGGTCCCCGATCGGAACGGGGGTCGGCGTCGATCGATCGAGACCCTTGTGCCCACCTCCTCCTGCACCCCCCCACCTCCGTCGTTCCTGTTCCCTCCTCTCTCCTCTCCTTTTCCCCATTCTTCCCCCCCTCCTCTCGTCTTTCCCTTTCCCATTATCTCCTTTCCCCCCCTTCCCTTCTTCCCCATATCATATTTTCCCTCCCCTCCTCTCATTTCCCTCCTCGCTCATTCCCCTCCTTCCCCATATCATCTTTTCCTTCCCCTCCTCTAATTTCCCTTCTCGCTCATTCCCCCCCTTCCCTTCTTCCCCCCTTCCCCATATCATCTTTTCCCTCCTCTCTCCTTTCCCCCTCTTCCCCATATCATCTTTTCCTTCCCCTCCTCTCATTTCCCTTCTCGCTCATTTTCCCCCCCTTCCCAATATCATCTTTTCCTTCCCCTCCTCTTATTTCCTCTCTCGCTCATTTTCCCCCTCTCCCTTCTTCCTCCCGCTCATTTTCCCCCCTTCTCTTCTACCTTCCTCTCTTGTTCCACCTCTTCTTCCCCTTTAACCCATTTTCTTTTTCCTTCCCCCCCTCGCCTCTCCCCTTGTCCTTTTCCCCCTTCCCTTCTCAGTTTCCCCATTCTCTCTTTCCCTGCTCCCCCTTTCCTTTGACCCCTTTCCTTCTCCCCTTTCCCATTTTCCCATCCCCGTCCCAATCCTTTTTCCCTCTTCCCTTCTCCTCTTCCCTTCTCTTCCCCAATTTATTTCCCTTTCCCCCCTCTCCTTTCCCCGTTTTCTTTCCCCCTTCATCTCCTTTCCCCCCTCCCCTTCCTTTCTCCTTGTCCCCTCAAACTCGGCTCGGCTCCCTTCCCTTGCCTTTGCTGAATAGCATCGTTGGTCGTTAGCCAGAATGAACTCTGTCGAGTGCAACGACACTGCAGTGCCCAAGTGGTTTTGTCTGTGGCAGTAATGTCTTGCAAGTGGTTTTATTTGTCTTGAGGGGGGGATTCCGCGCGCGCTGTGGGGATTGGACTGATCTCGATTAAGCGTTTGGGGTTCTTGAACGGATTCGGTTAACCTGGCTCCGGCCAGAGTCAAGATTAGATGCTAAAAGGTTAAACGGGACGTGTGTGCATGCGTGTGTGTGCATGCGTGTGTGTGTGTGTGTGTGTGTGTGTGTAGAATCATGAAACACAAGCTTACTTCACCTCGTCTCCTCGTTCTCCTACTTCTTTTCCTTCTTCATCTTTTTCTTCCTCCTCCACCTCGTCTTCGCGTTCCTCTTCCACCTGTTCCTCTTCTTCATTTCCTTTCTCTTCGTCGTCTTTTTCCTTTTCCTCCTCGTTCCTACTTTTTTCCTCGTTTTTTATATTTACTTTTTTCCCACTATATTTTGAAACGCCTCTGCAACACATTCCACCTCGATCACGTGATTCCTGCCAGCCTTAGCCTTAGCCTTAGCCTTAGCCTTAGCCCCCTCGCAGTGCCACTCCACCAGGCAGTGTGGCGGTGACGTCATCCCGTTTCCAAAACTGCACCAAACATCTGTTCTAGATCTCCCCGAGGGCCGCCTAGCATGCTGCCAGTCATGCCACCTAGACGCCCTGCGTACCTGGTGACTTCGCATTTTATTCTGGCTGCCGTTGAGCGATTGTATTCACCTCCCTAATTGGCTTGAACTCCTTCCGTATCGGGTGACATTTTTTTCTTATATATTTGTCGTGTCGCGATTTTATTCACTTCATGGTAATAGTCTCCCTTGCGATTAAATTTACATCTCGTTTATTGATTTATGTTTATTTACATACTACATTATGTTCATAGTATTTTTACTTGTTAGCTTATTACTAATCAAGTAAAATGTTACGTAGGGGAAAAAGAAATGACAAGTTTGTAGAAATGATCCCTCGAATATTTTGAGAAGAATTTCCTAACGTCCGACCTCAGCGCCCCCTGTCGTCAGGTTTGGGTAGTCCATGACCCTAGCATCTCCTTGCAAGGTCTATGACTGCTGCATAACCGGTGGGCGGGGCGAGAAAGGCTGAGGAAGGATTGAGTGCATCAAAATCACCATGGATGGACGGCGTATAGAGAAATCTTCATTTTTCACGGTGTTTCAATTTTGCGATTCAGTATTTTCGCGGCGCAACAAAAATTCACTTTTTGCTAATTTCGCGATTTGTGAATATTTTGGTGGCAAGGTTGGTGACAACCCCTCAGTTCGAATCTCCCGCCGGAGTCTCCATGTTATGACGTCAGAGCTATGAATGTGACGTCATTTTTTGTTTACATTAGGTTTACTCCCCACCCACTGATGTTTGTTTTGTATATTTTCTTTGGGGGCTTTTATTTTTAGCGATGACGTGCGTGTATCCTATTCCAAAGTGTTTCTTATATTCAGGCATGGGTACCCTGGAACCTATTAGGCTTTTTAGCATAGAAGTTATACTTGCCATTTTCGCGATTTTCAATTTCGTTTTCCTTCTTTTCTTCTCCTCCTCCTCCTCCTCCTCCTCGATGTTAATCAAATGAGGAAAATGTTTTCTTTTTCGGGGAAAAGTGTGAGCACTGGCGGAAAGTACATGAATGATCGAGTTCGTGATTTTGTTGACGTCATCGTCATGCATGACGCGCTTTCTCGAGAGAGCAGTGTTCAACACGTTCCTGTCAGAACAAGAACAATGTTAAAAAAAATCTCTGTTCACCAAAACAAGCGCTGAAAATGTTCATTAACCGATGATTCCATAATTCCATCTACTCTGTCTACTCTTTCGCCGTCAGTTGGATAATTTGTCAGCCTCATCGAGTGTCGGCGCGAGTTCCGCAAGAATAGGAACTTTGGTAAACAAGTTCAATGTGTACGTGTGTGTGTGTGTGTATGTATGTATGTGTAAAACAACAACCCAAGTTTATTTCCCCCCTTTTCCTCCTGTGGCCCTCATTGTAAACTCGTATAGATAAAAGCCAACCATCCGAGTATGAAGACCTTCATTTGCATGCACAGTTGTACATAAAGACGTCTGGGTATAATTTACATTCGTGAGGGAGCAAGCATGTGTGTTTTTACTTTGTATGTGTGTGGAGTGCCCAGTTGCCACTAAAAATAGATAGATAGTATTTTTATAGCATCGTTAGTGTTACCGTCGTCTAGAATATATTTTGGGGGCGAGGGGAAATGGACTGGTGTATTTGGGTTGCCGGCCTCTTGATTGACTCAGGCTTCCCTTTTCACCATGGCACCCCCCCCCTTTAAAAAGAAAAAAAGAAAAAAATTGTCAGTGTTTCCATTTCGGTCGCCGCCTACTCCAAGTGTCACGTGTGGCGGGCGCGAAAGAGCACAACCCTCAAAATAGCCAAAAGTTGGCAACCTCCCTACAAGGTATGTGTATGTGTAATATAAAAAAATATATATATATATATATATATAATATAAATATATATATATATAATATATATATATATATATAATATATATATATATATACATACATACATACATACATACATACATGCACAAAGCAGTGGTAGCGTTCACAACCTCTACTCTAGTGGTCCTAGTTCGAATCCTGCCCATGGCTAAGATAATTTCAGTATCGCTGCGCTGCGAGCCGGCACTCTAACTCTCTAGTGAGCGTGTAGTTGTGTGTGTATGCGTGTAATGTCACGAGTACCCACAGATCGGTCTTATAGACTGAGCTCTCATCCGGGAGTGCAATAGCTGTCGATTACGAGTCTAAAACGTGATCCAAGGCAATGATGAATCACACACGTATTCAAATACTTCGCGACACGTGAAACTAATGTGTTGCAAATCACGGGGGAAGAAGAGACGTAGTCAAAAAGTCGTTGTCCTTCAAGACATTTTCAATAAGTACCTTACATATCAAAACGTTTAGACAACGTCTTATTACGTTTCCAGTGGTTTTACACACACACACACACACACACACACACACACACACACACACACACACACACACACACACACACACACTCTCTCTCACACACTATCACACTCTCTCTTTACTTATTCACGACTCGGTACTTAAGCCCTTTCTCCGCGCAAAGCAGCCCCCCGTCTTTTTCATGAGGTTACCTGATGACGCAAAGTTCCAAGACGTGAAAGGATTGATGGAAGCAAGCTTAACCCCATTTTGCTGCCGATTAGAAGGGGTTGGTGGGGGGGGGACAAGTTTTGATGGACTAAAGCTTAAACCTGCCGGTGTGCCCCGGGTCCTGGCTCGGGTGGGGTGGGGTGGGGTGGGGGTTCCATCCCGAATGGAGTCGCCTGGCGAAAGCAGAAGTGAAGTTGCGGGTCATTAGCTCTCAAAGCCATCTCTTAGTGGCGGGTAGCACGAAAAAGTGGACCGTATGAAGTTTTTATCATTAATATTAACGATTTTAACGATAATCACCAGTGGCGGACATTCTTTGCTGCCACATAAAATGGACCCTGCCAGCCAATTGTTGTGGATGCCACAAATATAAGTGCTCGGGTGCATCTAATGACTATGAAACTTATGTATCAATACAGAGAGATTTAAAAAAGACAATAAGAAAAAGAAAACGACAATACGAAATGAACATCGCTGAGAAATCCAAAGAGAATCCCAAAGAATTCTATAGTTACATTAGAGATAAAAAGGTTGTTAGGAATCACATTGGTCCACTATTATCTGCTGACGGTCAACTTGAATATTCAAATGAAGGAATGTGTAATCTCTTAAACAATTATTTTAGCTCGGTATTCGTAAACGAAACACCTCAAAGTGAATTCCAAACTGAAACCTGTGAAAAGTCTGGGGTAAACTTACTCACTACGGTAAATATAACAAAAGAACAAATTAAAAGGTGTATAGACAAACTCAAAGTTAATAAAACACCAGGGCCTGACGGTTGGCATCCAAGAATCTTAAAGGAAATGAAAAATGAGATTGTTGTTCCATTAGAAATTATTTTCAAGAAATCCATCATATCCGGAGATGTCCCAAGAGAATGGAAGCTAGCTAACGTTACTCCCATATTCAAAAAAGGTGACAAAAAGAAACCAAATAACTATAGGCCTATTAGTTTGACTTCGATCGTAGGAAAAATAATGGAAACTATCATCAGAGATGCTATCGAATATCATTTAGAAAGTAACCGTTTGATAAATGATAGCCAACATGGTTTCAGACGGAAACGTTCTTGCGTGACTAACTTACTCGAATTCTACAACACAGTTGTCTCGAATTATGACAAAAGAAACAATATAGATTTAGTATATCTAGACTTTGCAAAAGCTTTTGATACCGTCCCACACGAAAGACTACTTACTAAATTAGCTTTGCATGGAATAAGTGGTAGCCTATTAGGTTGGACTAGTAATTGGTTGAAAGGTCGAAAACAGAGAGTTGTTTTAAATGGAAAAACTTCTGGATGGAAAAGTGTTGCAAGTGGAGTTCCTCAGGGTTCCGTTCTTGGGCCACTTCTATTCATAGTATATATAAATGATATAGACCATGGACTAAAATCTACTGTTTCCAAATTTGCTGATGATACAAAACTGTGCGGAGTGGCAAATGATCACTCAAACCAATTAGATATTCAAGAAGATTTAGATAAATTACAGCAATGGTCTGAAAAGTGGCTAATGAAATTTAACACAAGTAAATGCAAGGTAATGCACATAGGTAAAAATAACAGCAAGTACGATTACAAGTTATTTGGAAATTCGTTAACAAAAGTGGATAGTGAAAAAGATCTCGGCGTAATTATCAGTAACGACCTCAAATCATCCAAGCAGTGTATTTCAGCCTCTGAGAAAGCAAATAAGATTCTGGGATTGATTGCGCGATCTTTTGATTTCAAAAGTCCATCACTCATTAACAAGCTATATAAATCGTTAGTTCGTCCACATTTGGAATATGCTGTTTCCGTATGGTCACCGAATCTCATTAAAGACATTGACAGACTGGAAAAAATACAACGGCGAGCCACAAAACTGATTCCAAATATCAAAAATAAATCATACGAAAATCGACTTAAGCACATGAATCTGTTTTCCCTAAAAAAGCGTAGACTCAGAGGTGACTTGATACAGGTCTTTAAGATTTTAAAGGGAATTGACAACATCAAAAGTGACCAAATTTTCACATTGAATGAGAATCAGACAAGAAACAATGGTCTCAAACTGTCCGGAAATAGATTCAATTTGGAAGTAGGTAGAAACAACTTTGCCAACCGTGTAGTTAATGAATGGAATAAACTTCCTGCACAGGTAGTACAATGTAGTTCAGTTCGAAGCTTTAAGAATCATTTAGATAAATACCTAAGTAAGATGCTGTAATTATTATATAATTTATGTTATATTATTTGTTTTTGTTTTGTTATAATTTGTCTGTCTGATTTTCATTTATTATTAGTTATATGTCAATTTATTATCAATTACTATTTACCTGTTTGTTTGTTATTCAACTATACCAATGCATTTATTTATGTATTTTAATTGTTATTTACATTGTTATAGTTTTAATTTATTATTAATATGATTTTTTTTTTCTTTTTTTTTGCATCCGACCTAGATATGGATCAAAAGGTCTCCTGTCGGCATGCTTTGCCTTTGTAATCCTTTGTAATATAAAGGGGAAGAATCCTTTTGGCATCATAGATAATTACAAACATAAATGTAATAGCTCCATTTTTATGGGTGCCACTGAAATATGGTACATATCTCTATATTTGTTATCTGTCAAAAAAATGTGAGCTTCGGCCTACTTCCACTATTTTATGGATGCCTCAAAAAATAGAAACCGTTTTCTTCTCTTCCCTTTTTCCCCCCCACAAGAAATGGGCACATCTTCCACTTTTTCGTGGCTGCCACAAAAAATGGGTACTTTGAGTGGTCCCTTGCATTGACGGCGCTTCTAGATTTGGAGTCTTGGCAGCGGGCCGGCGCCGGCGATGCAAGACGATGGCGCCAAACGGAGATCCCCCCCGATTGGCATTTCCCGTTTTATTGACTGAAAGTGTTGGCGACTCCCTTGCAAGGAGGGTACAGGGTGTTGACCCCCTAGTCTGTGGGGCCTCGCACACCGGGAGGAGGAGGAGGAGGAGGAATGGATGGAAAGGGGGCTGCGGAGGTGAATGAAGCGGTCTGGCAGGCAGCAGGATTAAAAAAAAAAATGACAACGGAGGTGGAGGCCTTGGCAGGACATTTCGGCCGAAAACGTTTTGGTCCAATTAACGATTTCAACCCAATGCGGTTTTGGCCAATCTCCGTTTTGGCCGAAGACGTTTTGGTCAAAATAACGTTTTCGACCAATTGCTGTTTTGTCCAACTACGTTTTCACCAAAGATGTTTACAATTGTTGCTTTGAGGTTTGCAAAGTGGAAATCCCGTAGCCTCGCAGTGACTGGCAACGGTCCTTGCATGGGCACCTCCCTCGTCTGTGCTGTTGTATCGGTGTTGGGCTGTCCCGGTGTCGCCGGCTCAACGTGGTACAAGGAGAGAAAGAGATCAGTCGCCGGTGGTAAGCCCTTCAGGTCTGAAAGTGTCTAAGAGGGGATTTACACGGTCTAATGGTTCGTCGAACGCGGTTCGACAGACACGTGTTTGAAGTGATGTGTGAACGTGTGAAGGGGGTATTTGGTTGTCGAGCACATTGGTTAAACCCCAAATACCCCGTTCACACGTTCACACATCACTTTAGACACGTGTCTGTCGAACCGCGTTCGACGAACCGTTAGACCGTGTAAACCCCCTCTAAGAGGTACAGTTGAAACCTTGGGCATAGTCCGGTGACGGAGTGTCAGCCCCTCGGGGCAGCACTGAAGAGCACGTCACTACGAAGGACATCATGAGGCCTTATCCATGGTTGTCTTTGCCGACAGCCAGCCAGAATAAACATGGACGATACCGGAGGCCCATTTCCCCCCTTTATTTAGGCCAGGGGTTCTCAAACTTTTTCTCGTTAAGTACCCCCTGAGTTAGATCATCTTCCCGAACCCCCTATAATCTGACACACAGTTGCTGTTTTAAAAGTAAACCGACGCGATATGGCGCGCCTCTTCATTACACACACACACACACACACACACACACACACACACACACACACACACACACACACACACACACACACACACACACACACACACACACACACAAAAGTGTAGAACAGTGAGATTGAAGGAACACACTGCTAGCACGGAATTTCATAATCCACAACTACCACTATTTAAAATACGTTTTTCGTCAGCCATCTAAGTATCCCTAGAAATCTTCTTGTGAACCCCTAGGGGTTCGCGAACCCCAGTTTGAGTACCCCTGATTTAGGGGGTTGCCGAGTCAAAGTAGACAAGTACATGCATCGTAAATATATACAAGTCGTTGAAGCATAACATTCAAATGTGGCCACCGTTGCGTTGGTCGGGGTGGACTCGAACCTTGAGTGGAGTTAGTTTGAATCGGATGGCCCGGCGAGGCGCCGTTCGGACAAGAGGAAGGAGGGGCGTCGGGGAGGAGCTGAATTGGGCGACAGGAATAGTAAGGGCAATTAGGAAGATAACAAGCGGAGTGGGAGGGAGGGAGGGAGGGTCAATTAGACCTGGCGGCCAAGATAAAGCTCGTGGCGGCAATGGCCCCAGGAAGGAATAATGTTGATCTTATCAGACCGAGATGAATGTTTTATTCGTGCATTTGTTATTTCAATTATTATAATTATTTCATATGTATATTTTTTATAAGTGTCTTGTTAATTGTATATTTTATTTTGTATTTTTTTTTCTTTTTTAGTTTATTTTACTAATATTTAGTTATTTATTAGTATGTTTAATTACTAGATATAGTGAGATGCAATGGTTAAGGCATGCAGACAGGAGACCTCTTGGTCCGTAACGAGGTGAGAAAAAAATAGATGACTACATTTAGAATACATTAGAAGATAAACTCCTTGCTCGTGGTCATTTGGGTTGTGTTGAAGCAAGTTTCTTATCTGTGTGTTTTTATTTATTTTATTTTTTTCTGGATAAGATTAATGTGATAGTGAAGGAAATCTTCAACTCGTCGAGCTTGTTAGTAGGGCCCAAGCTTGGGCGAGATAAGAGCTGAAGCACCTCCACGATGATGATGATGATAATTATTGCAGGAAGGAATGAATGAAGGAGGGAGGGTGGTTTGCGCCGCGAGAGCCGAGGAAGGTCCGTGTAGTAGTAGTATCTGTATCGGTGCGAGCACAAACAAGATCGGGGTAGGTAGCAATGGCGTCTTGGGGGACTGATAGATCAAGGTAGACAAGCAGGAGGGAGAGGAGGAGGAGGAAGAAGAGGAGCTGGTGTAGGGAAAAGAGGAGAGGCAGGAGAAAGAAGAGGAGGAGGTGGTGCATGGAGGAGAGGGAAAAGAAGAGGAGGAGGTGGTGCATGGAGGAGAGGGAAAAGAGGAGGAGGAGGTGGTGCATGGAGGAGAGGGAAAAGAGGAGGAGGAGGAGGAGTGTGACGTGTATTTACAGACTCATGGTGCAGGTTGACCTTGCAGGCTGCAACCTCCTCCTCCCCCGTGAGGAGGAGGAGGAGCGAACCTCCATGACGCCTCCTCCCCCTCCCCCCTCCCAACCGCCTCCTCTAACCACTGACGCAGCGTTGAAGTATGCCTTTTCGCCCCCCCCCCCACTAAATAAATGGGCCCACTAAAACATGGCGTCACTGCAGTGACACTTCTTCGAGAGTGAGTCTGGTCTGGAGGGCGACAATTAAGAGCAGGAGCAGCAGATGGCGCGCTCGCTCGCTCGCTCACAGCTGGTCTCTGCCACATGGGTTTTATTTTTAGGTTTATTTGTTTATATATTTCTTTAAATAACTATGTTCCATTATGTTAACTCGCTCATCATTTGTTCATTGGGTCATACTCTCATAATTTTGGGTATTGGCTGGGTTCATCATGCTTTGAATTGGCCACTCTGCGTAAAGGGTATGTTGTGAATTGGTATTAATTTTATCATTGCTGTTGACTACTATCTCTACTACTCCCAAATTTCTGTTGTCACAACTGCCACTATCTCCATAGTGACACGAACAAATTGATTTATGTGGAAATTGTGTTCGACGGGAAAACGGGTTTGGGCGAAAGTGGAAAGGAAATGTCGATTTGAACCATGATAACAAATAAGTTTATGTTGCATAATTTCCCACATAATTATTATCATTATTACTAATATTTTTAATGATATGGTGTTAATTTATTAAGTTATGTAATAGTACAGCTTGAAGAAGGAAGTAGAGAGAGCGGTTGAGAAGGCACAAGCTGCATCAAAGAAAACGGACCCATTTTCTATAATGGGGTGACGTCACTGGCTGAGTGTAAACATGCAGATCAGTGCAAAGTAAACTGACGTCAGTGTTGTTGATCGTCTCATGGATGTTGATTATTGCAAATGCAGTCGTGATGAAGTGTCAATAATAGACGTCAAATTATCTTTATTTAACGAAAGACAGTTGAACGTGTGTTAAAAAACTCATATGACTGCTTCGATGATCTAATTGGAAGTTGCAAATAAGATATTATTTTTCTGTTCTAATTACATTTACCGAAAGTGAAAGGCTGCACAAACTGGTACTGACATATTTCAGTGTACATTATTATTTCCATGCTACCGACATTGTTATTATTATCTTCTCGTTTTTGTTTCCAAATAGTTATCAGGGATGAAGATCAGGTAGTTATCAATTCTACATATATTTTCTTTTATACACAACCCATTCCCTCCAGCCTACAGAGAGAGAGAGAAGTTTGCAGGTTGGGAGAGGCCGTGAGCTTTGAGTGGCGAAATGGTCGATTGATTGAACTTGTTGAACTCGGTTCACAGTTGATTTGTTATGTTGTACAGAAAGTGCCTGTTTTTTACCGGAGTGTGGGAAGCCGGACATGATGCGATAAATTTGCCACCCCTGGAAGTCCCCCCTCCCCCCATAGATCCCTTCCGATGACGTCACATAGCCCGAAAGGACTCCCTGAGCACGTAGGGCAAAGGTGGAGGTTTCGAACGCAGCTACTCAGCGCCTCGTGGCGTAAGCTGACCTGGGTAACCTTGAACTTGGTTGGGTCTTGGGAGGAGGCAGGACGGCTGCATTCCGGAAGTAAGAGGGGGGAGGAGGGGAAGAAGAGGAGGAGGAGGAGAGTGGAAGAATGGAGAATGACGGCCATGAGGCAGGCAAGACGCTTAATGTATGTACGTGTGTGTGATTCATCATGGTCTTGGATCACGTGTGTGTGTGTGTGCATGTGTGGATGGGTGTGCTCGGGGAGGGGGGGCTTTGATGAACATTGATTGCTATTATGAACAATTGAACCTGTCAACTATCAATTTTGTTCTTGTTATGTTTGTACAAAAGGGCCAGGGGAAGTGGTTCCGGCCTTCCTCTCCACGCATCCGTGGCTTCGAGGCGGCGGTGACGACACTCTTCTTCCTCCTCCTTGGCTGGAGGGAAGAATCTTCATCTATAGATAGGAAAACGTATAAGCTATCTCTCTCTCTCTCTTTCTCTCTTCTCTCTCTCTCTCTCTCTCACATGTATATATATATATATATATATATATGTATATATATATATATATATAATATGTATATATCGCACACACACGCACATATAGTATATTTGTACTAACTTGAGTGACGAGTATAGGTGACGGGGTAAAGCCTAGTCGTAGATAGACAGGTGGGTGAATGAGCAGAGGGAGAGAAGAGTTCCAGAACCTCACAGTGGAAAGAAAGAAAAATATTGACGTAAGTTGTTTTCACAAAATGTGTGTGTGTGTGCGTAAAATGTACATGTACATCGTGTGTGTGTGCGTAAAGTATACATGTATATTGTGTGTGTGTGTACAAGTGTATGTTCTCTCGCTACTATGATAAACTCTTGGAGTTGATGTATGCGTGTGCATGTGTGCAACTTGTGTAATAAAGACTGTGTGGCTGTCGGTGTTCACTCTACCTTGAGGGCTTCCACCGAATCGCCTCAACCTTCCTCAACTTGATCCACGGTGGCGTGACGTTATGTAACGTGACGTGCTGACGTTATGTGACGTCACGTGCTGACGTTATG
The DNA here is from genome assembly GCF_046742065.1 of Oratosquilla oratoria. NCBI lineage: Eukaryota > Metazoa > Arthropoda > Malacostraca > Stomatopoda > Squillidae > Oratosquilla > Oratosquilla oratoria. Next base: position 336,191 of record NC_134791.1, on the reverse strand, counting down.
TGACGCGATAGCCACCCGACGCTTTTTTGTAGATAAACTTTGCCTTCACATTATGAAAAAGTAAACCAATAAATAAGAATCCCTCTAACCTCTCCCTCCCTGCCTGCCGTATTAGTTGCTCAAGTTTTGTGAAATCCGTATCACAGACTTAGTAACATCCCTTCGGACCAGAGTCACGCGGTGTTCTTTTATGATTAGAGACCAGTCGTCACGACTCGATATATTATATATTATATTATATAAAGTCATCACATACAACAACAACATAACAGAAAGAAATTTAATTGAATGCAGTTTGATCAAATCTAGTAAGGGGATAAATGTTAATCTTCATCAAGGTTTGTACAAATTAGATAGTTTTATTTCTCATGAAATTTCAAAATTGTTTGAATTGTAATATAAATTATGAGCAGTTGTCCCATACTTGTTGGTTACCAGGACGGCCCATACGTCCGGCACGTGTACTTCTTCCACTACCTCTCCGAATGCCCTCTTCACTATGTCATATATTCTGTACCTTGTTTCTTCATCTTATAATTCCTTCTTTGTATCTGCACTGAAGATGTAATTACACGAAAGCGCTCTGCTTCGTTAGTTTACTTTTCCTAGTGGTTATTTACGCATATATATATAAATATATAATACATATGTGTGTGTGTGTTTGTGTTTCTCTTTGCTACTGGCTTTCTTACATATAACCTCACCATTTTATATATGGATATATAGAGACGGAACCCCTTGAGCGTATCTCCAATCCTTTGTACTATGCGCGCGCGCACACACACCTTTTGTAGCCTTAACGAACGAACTCGTAAGTTCTTCCAGGAAAGGGGTTATGAAATTGTTTTAACTTGCAGCCGATACTCGAGGGGCGGAGCGGTGGTGTGGGGGGGTAGGGAGGGCAAGGTCCATACATTAAGCCTTAGGGGGAAGCGAAGGGGTGGGGGGATCCATCCGTACTTGATAGATGTCTTGTCACATTGGGCACAGGTGATGATGGCCTCGGATGCAGCAAAGAACATGTCCCTCCCAGTCTTGACCTCCCTCCCACCCTTCCCTACACTTACCCTTCCCCCTCCCCTCCCCTCCCCTCTCCACCTCCCTTCCCCACACTAGCCCCTCCCTACCTCCCCTTTCCTCTCCTACACTTACCCCTCCCCTCCCCTCCCCCTCTCCTCTTCACACCTACCCATTTGCTCCCCCCCTCTCCCCCTCCCCCCCTCCTCTTCACACGTACCCATTTCCTCGCGGCCTCCGCCTCCTCCTCCTCCTCTTCACCTGCTTAAGCACCACAACGATTTACGTCGGTCAGATCACGTCCAGGCATATGTACACACACGCGCGCGCACACGCACGCACGCACGCACGCACGCACGCACAGTATGCACTCGCTCGTTCCCATCTCCTGGTCTTGTTTCATCCGCTTACAGGAGGAGGGGCAGCAGTCACGCCATTGCCCCCCCTCCTCCCCAACACTCCTGCCAACGCCCCGAAACTGTGTGTAGTTTTACCTGAGTGTATTGTGCTGGAAAAAAGAAATTATGTTCGTGGTGTCCCGTACCTGCCATCACTGAGGAAAATTGGGTCTTGGATCTGTCTTTGTATTGATTATTTTGTTTTTTTCCTTGTAGGTTATTTCACACGTTCTTTCCTTGTATCACTCATGTAAGTACGCACACACGCACACACACATATATATATATATATATATATATATAATATATACATATAAAACTGGTGTCGAGGAATTTATAGGACAATTTCCAGAACATTCCTATTGTGCATATCCTGCATAGCATGATGGAAGCGTCCTAGCCACATTGTAGTCAAAACAAGGGTTCGAGTCCTAGTGACAGAACTATTTGTAATCCATATAGGTTGAAAGAAATCAGCAGTGACGCAAATGATTTGACAAAGACGGACTGGACTGGACTGTCGGTCGCGCTGCAGAGGTGGTTGGGTGCGAGGCGTGGGGGGAGGTGGGCAGCTGGGGGAATGAGGGGGGAGTTGGGGGGTGAAGTGCCCCAGAGTATCAGGGTCAGGGGGCCAAGGCGGGGAGGGGGGGAAAATCGGAGGAGATGAAGGACCTATCGGCGACCTGCCCATCCGAGAGTCGATTGAAGTCGTTAGTAACTCAATCGTGGTTGCCCACTTGGGGCAGTGTTCGCCTTTATATGCATATGTATGTATATGTATATATGTATATATATATATATATATATGTATATGTATATATATATATATATATATATATATATATATATATATATATGTATATAACGAAGTATTCATGTCTGTGTAAGGAAGGTTAGGGTTTTGGTGCTTAGAAGGGTTAGTTTGTGTTAGACATTCGGGTCTGTGGTAGAAGCACTTTCTCACCTCTGTATGTACGTATCATTGAGTATATTTACGAAAGAGAACCAGAACGCTTTCTGTTCTTGTTCATCAAGGCCTCCACAAAATTAGCACTTGGGGTCACAGAGGATTAATGTGTCCCCTCAAAAAAAGAAATATATATAGAGAGAAAGAGAGAGAGAGAGACTGTTGGTGGAGTGAAACGGCCAAAGAGGAATTTGAATTCGGGTGAGCGCGGTGACGTCATGTCTTCGGAGTTTGTTTGTTATATTTGATTTGTTTTTGCAACAGTAACCGTTCAAGACTTTTTCGTTTTTTGTTTGTATGGATATTATATGGTTATCTACTATTTACTTGTTTGTTTTTGTAACTTGAGTGACAACCGTTGAAGATTTTGTCATTTACTTATTTCTTATTTACATGTTCTATGTTTTTATTTTATGGCGGTAATTACAATTATTACATTTTTTTTATTTAGTTGTTTTCGTTTATATATATTTTTTAGCATGCAGGATTTGTGTAACTCGATGTATTTGAAGACTTAAATGGGATGTTTTTAGAAAAAAAAAAACTAGAGCCGGTTAGGTCGCGGCACCAAAGGTCTGTGCCGGTCCAGAAGCGCCACGTGCCAAGTTTCATCTACTTATTTGAACTGCTGGGCGGGAAATGAGAGGTTTTTCTCAAAAAGAAACAAGTGTTTTCAAGAACAACTTTTGAGGTCCAAGACTAGGCGGCAAACTGAGCGCAGAGTCGAGGCAATGAAAAGGCGAGTTTTGAGAAAACGGCAACAAAGAAATTAAGTTCATTTTAATCCGGATGATGTCCATGTTGAGCGAGGTTAAGCGAGGGACGAAGGAGGCGTTTGTGCCATGCCAGGTTAATTAATAAGGCGAACGGGGCCCCGGCTGGGTGCCTGCCACAAGTAGGTATGTAGTGGAGTGCCCGCTGTCCGGCCGGGCCTGGTCCTGGAGGAGGGACTGGATTTGCGCGCGGAATGACCTTCGGTGCCAATCCACTGGCGCAATACAGGAATTTTTTTCCTATTTGTCATAACTTTTTTTTCTATGGTATTGTCATAATTTTTTAGATTATTTATATCTTATTAACGTTATTCTATTTTATTTGTTGTCTTTGTTAAGATTTCTTTAATTTTATATTTCCGTAATGTTTCTGTATATAATGTTTTTAATATTTTTCCATCTTATTATATTCTAATATTATTGTATTTTATTCGTCCTTGTCATTATCGTTAAAATAATAGTATAATGGAGATATTTTTTGGGATTTGTGAGTAGCAATTGTTATTATACAAAGTCGGTTCTCTCTTTCTCTTTTG
>NC_134791.1:320000-330000 GCF_046742065.1 Oratosquilla oratoria | reverse complement strand
TGTGTAAGACTGGCTAAGCCTTTCGGTAGGGTGACGTCACTACCCAGGGTCTGCGGGCGATTTTATTCGCCCCAGGAAGAGACCTTCGGGCCCCGGCAGGGCGTGCGGGCGTACGGGCGGGCGAGGGCACGATGTTTGGGTTGCTTGCTCAAGTACGATGGAGTCGAGGTATAGGGTCAGTCTGTATAGAATATAAGTAATACGCTATATTGCAGTGATTGCATTTACATGTAAAACAGGTCGTAGTCAGAACTCAAGTGCGTGATTGTACCTCCAGTTGAGGTGGACCTAGGTCCACATCACCCTCCAAACTGATTGAAATGGTCTGTCGTCAGCCAGAACAATATCGATGTCACATTAGCAAAAAACCTTCGGACAGTGGTGGGGTCGCCCCCTTATCGTGATATAAACCTGCCTAAACTTAACCAAAGTAGAATCATTAAAGTTCGCCCCCTTCCCTTGGAATGGAGAGGGGAGGAGGACTATCTATGGGCAGGGGTGCAGCTATGCGACGCCAGCTTCGGAACCCGTCTGCGGGTGCCTACACTCAAGCACCCTACTTGGGGTCGTAGTGGTCCGTTACTTATCGTAGTCGGCTCACGGGGGGTGGGAAAGTTGGTGCAATTCCTTAGGATCTGGAACGTCATATAAATGTGGACGTGGCTCCACTTCTAGGTACCACAGGTGCCTCTCGTCGTCTTCTAGTGAGTTGCGAGCAGCTCGTTTCTTTGGTCGTAGGTTTACGATGTGGCTGGGTCAGTTGCGACCTCGCAGCTTCATCGTATCTTTATTCTACAACATCGAGGGATAAGGTCGTTACACTTTGGCAGTATAGGCCAGTCAGTGTCGTACTCTGAAATTAAACTAAATATGCATTTGTTAACCTTGTCAGCATGATTTCTTAAGAAATTATCCATCTGGGTACATGGCACATTTGCAAATTGACCATCTGGTTTCGTAGCGTATTCGAAAAATGACTGTCTGCAGATGGCATATTTTCAAAATGACCACCTGGATTCATGGCATATTTGCAAAATTACCATCGAAGCATTTGGTGTATTTGCACAATGACCAAATGGGCTCGTGGCGTATTTGTAAAGATACCATGTGGTCAGATAGCTTATTTCCAACTTACCATAAATACTCATAGGAAATGCCCAATTGTGTATGGGGACGACCAGCTGCCACCTGTCATATTGACAACTGGCCTACAACAGCTGGCCTAGCCCAGATGGTGACATTCAGTTGCCACATGCTTGCTACTCATTGACAGGTGGCACCCAGCTGGTAAATCTGGCCTGCAACCTGAAGGCACCCAGAGCTGCTGTTGGTCTGAATAAAATCTTCTGACGGCAGTGAGGATAAAAAGAAGAGTACCATCCCGTACGGAAGGATCTTATGTCCATAACCATCTCTGCTCGTGAATAAAATCGCCTGGCGAAAGGAGAAGCATCACTCAGTACGGAAGGGGTCGGGGGGAGGGGGAGGGGGAGGTAATGGGGGAGATGTTTGTGGCTTTGAAGACAAATATGGACAAGTTGTTCGGGGTTTTCGTCAAGGCTAAGGGAACTTGTGTGTAATACTGTACTTCAGTCTGGCACTCTGTTAGTCCATGTGTACATAAGTTCATTTAATGGTATGTACATAAGTACATGTACTGTACACGTAATGTGCATACATTGTGTCTGTGTGTGCAATGCTTGTACTAGGTACAAAGACACATGTTTGTGTACATATCTACATGTATGCATGTGCACACATGTACGCGTATGTGTACTTAGGTGAATGCTTGCAAGTGTACACATGTGCATGTGCCAAATGTTTAGGGTTTGTGTATGTGTGTCAGCCATGGTATTGTGAAGTATGTGGAGGGGAAGGGGAGGAGGAGGAGTAAGAGGAACCAGGAGGGAGGAAGAGGGAGAACAAAAATGAAGCGGTAGAGGAGGAGAGTGTCGAAATGGGGGAGATTGGGAGAAAGGGGGGAAGGGAGAGAGGGGGAGGGAGGGTGGGTCCAAGGAGGATGAGGAGGAAGAGGTTGAAGGGCAGCATAGACCCAAGGGAAAGGAGCCCCTTATTGACGGCAAGATGGTCAGGTAGGACACGGGGGGTGCAGGTTGAGACCCTGGAAGCACACACACGCGCGCGCACACACGCACACACACACACACACACACACACACACACACACACACACACACACACACACACACACACACACACACACACACACACACACACACACACACACACACACACCTACCCCTGTTACCTGGGGATGGAGAGGGCTCCGCCGCAGCCGACTGGAGGCGCCTGGTGGTGAGTTAGTGGAAGTCGTAGACCATTTGTGAGCGTTTGATTGGGTTTTACCTGGTTCCTTGGGCCTTGGTTCTTGTTGTTGTTGTTTGCTCCGTCAGCTGAATGAAGTTGCTTGGCGACAGCGTTGAAGGTTCGGGGAAAGTGTGGCGGCGTTTGGTGGTTTAGGCGGGTTGGTCGCTTGTGGCAGGACTTATTAGATTTAATTTGTTGATTTATTTATTTCTTTTATGTGATTGTTGTATTGTAGATTATTTTATATTTTATTCTATTAGTGAGTGTTAATACTATTTAATTTATCAGATTTATTTTGTCAAATTATTTTTTTTATGTATTCATTCGTTTTTTATTGATTAATCTATTTTATTATTTTATTTTATATATTGTGTGTGTATGTGTGGTGGGGGCAAATATCAATGTGTCCATTTAGGATTGTATATAAGATAGGGGGTTGTGATTTTAAGGGATGTAAAAGAAAGAGAGAGAGCCTCGAGGAGTGTGGAAGGAGGGTAATGGACGACCATCAAGACGGGAGAAGTTGGGGCTTTAGCCACACAAGGTGTTATGTCATCACTGCTGTAGGACGTGGTAACCCTCTCCGCGTCCACCTGTTCATGTGTGTGTGTGTGTGTGTACGCACGCGCGTGAGAGAGAGAGAGAGAGAGAGAGAGTGTGTCAAATGATGTTTGTGCTGTCCGAGGCGGTCGTGTGAGTTATTAGTCTTGACCCTGATGCCCTGTGCTTTTCCTTCCTTCCTGTCTCCACTTGGTAGGGCAAGCCACAGACGATTTTAATCAGGTGAGGTCGCAACCTCAACAGGGTCGTCGTTGATTGAGGAAACCCCTCTTCCTCCTCCTCCTCCTCCTCCTCCTCCTCCTCCTTCTTCTCCTCCTCCTCCTCCTCCTCCTCCTTCTTCTCCTCCTCCTCCTCCTTCACCAACTCGACGATAAGCCGAATGAAATGGTCCAGAGCCAGTCAGAATAGAATTAGTGAAGGTGCAGGGCTAACGAGGCGAGATGGCTTCAACATATTCTGCGACCCCCTCACCTGCACACACACACACACACACACACACACACACACACACACACACACACACACACACACACACACACACACACACACACACACACACACACACACACACACACACACACACACACAAATACATACACAGACAAGCCGATTTTTGGAACGAAATTCATGCGGTGTTAACAAGAATAAAAGTGTCGAGGATACCTTTGTTCTGAAGCCAAATGTGACGTCTTCCGAACAAAATCGCGTGACGCTAACCGGAATAAAATCAAATCTGAATGTCACTGTCTGTAAGTAAGTAAAGGGTTGATGAAATCAGCTGGCGTCTGATACTAAAACTATACAATGCGCTCGACATTGAAAGTGGTGAAGGAGTGAGGGTGGGAGGGGGAGGAGGAAGGGAGGAGAAGGAGGAGGTGGTGGTGGTGGTGGTGATGGGGTGACTAAAGGTCGCCGGGGAAGGTGGAGGAGGGAGGTAAGTGGAGGAGTAGGAGGTGGTAGGAGTGGATCTGTAGGCCAGGGGAGTGAGGACAAGGACTCCTCCTCCTCCTCCTCCTCCTTCTCCTCCTCGTCCTCGTCCTTAAGTCGGGTCAGTATCAGGCATCCACTGGCGCCGTAGGAGTACCAACGCCGGTGCTGCTCCTCCGCTACCCACGTGCCGGACCCCGCCGGACGCTGCGGGTCTTCTTCCTCCTTCGTCAGTGCCGCCGTCGGCGTCCCGCTCTTGTTATTTTTTTTTTTTTTTTTTTTTTTCCGCCGGTTGCTCTTGCGCTCCGAGTTGAGGGTGTTACCGCAGTTTTGTGTGTGTGTGTATGTGTGTACACGTGTGCTTGCTGGACGCGGTTACCAGCCTGGCCTGCCTGCCTAGCCTTCGTGCCTATCCAGCCAGCCAGCCTGCCTGTTCGAGGAACCACGTCAGGCAGGCAGACAGGCAGGTCAGTGGTGCGGCTACTCTCCCGCAGGGGACCTGATCGAGCAGGCGGCCAAACTTCGTCGAAATGCGGTCGGTGCCGCATGCGGCTCGTGATACATTACGATGCGGCCGCAGCCTGCGGTAGGTGAGGTGCGTGTGCAGGATTGTCGTCGCAGAAGTGATCGTGTACAGGACGACCTGTAAATCCAGAGGACAGCCGCGTCCTGCAGGATGGCCTGCAGATGCAGACGGACTGCAGGTCCTCAGTCGGACTGCAGGACAACAGTACGACCCTTTCGAGACCTGCAGCCTGCAGGACAGGCGTGTTAGGTCAGCGACCTGCAGGCTGCAGGACAAAACCGCCCTCAGGACAGACCTGCAGTCTGCAGGACGGGCTTGTTACATCAGCGGCCTGCACCGCCTCGAGCAAGGCGCTCGCTCAAGGGTGACCTGCAGTGCGTGCCCCGAGCACCAACCTGCTGCGTGAGTGTAACGTCGTGAGACTCGAGGACGAGTGGGCAGAGCGGAGGGAGAGACCGGACGAGCGAGGTCTCGAGGTCCCTCATGGGATAGGTCGTCCTCGGAGTAGTGTGCACCTCGTCCTCGAGAGGCCGTCATATCAGTAGTGTACACCTCGTCCTCGAGAGGCCGCCATCGGAGTAGTGCACACCTCGTCCTTGAGTTGTCGCCCTCGGAGTAGTGTATCTTCGTCCTCGAGTTGTCCTCGACACAGTGTATATCGTGTCCATCGGAACGTGCATATCGTTCTCGGTGACCCTTGTAAACGTGTACTTTCGAGTGTTGTGTGCTCTGGAGGAGGAGGAGGAGGAGGAGGTTGTGAAGTTAATCGTGCTTGTCTTATGAGGTTGTAGGTGTGCCTTGTGCTTTGATGAGGAGATTAGAAAACGGGAATGCAGGTCAGTGATGGATCACGTGTGAGGCTGTTGCAGAGGGGCGAGGACATTGGTCTGAAGGGGATAAACGTTGCAAAGAGAGCAGAGCCGGCAGCCACTGTAACTACGTTCTCTCCCTCTCTCTCTCTCTCTCTCTCTCTCTCTCTCTCTCTCTCTCTCTCTCTCTCTCTCTCTGTCTCTCACTTTACCAGTAGCCGGTTGCTGCTCCTGCTGCTGCTGGGTCTTGGGATTTGAGAGCTGAAGTCACCTCTTCAGAGTGCTTAGTATGGTTAGCAGCTTGTGTGCGTCAATATCGAAACTGTCAATTTGTTGTTATATATATATATATATATATATATATATATATATATATATATATATCATGACTTTAGTGGACCTCTGGTACTGTGACGTACTAAATATATTTTGTTTTTAGCATTATCTATTATCATGTCTATTATTATTATTATTATTGATAATAATATTGACTCTTAACAGAAAAATGTAGACTTGCACTATCTTATGTTTCAGTAGATTTGTTAACCCTTGCGGATCAGAGTCACGAATTTGTTTTACGATTGTAAACTCGATTTATCTAGACAGAAAAAATAATACTCTACGTTCTCTATCACGGTGACCGTAAGGATGGAAGCGCTGGTGAAGACCCCGTTCGTCTTGATCAACGGGAATCCCGATCAGGCCGTGGCCCAATGTGTGTAGAAAAAATCACTTGGCGCTTACAGTGGGAGTAGGTAGACAGGGCGGCACGGCAGTGAAAACTGTACTAGTGTTTGGTCAGTAACGAAAACCTTGTTGATCCGCGTTTCTCAAAGGGCTCTGTGTGTGTGTGTGTGTATGTGTTTTATATAATCGAGAAAATATAACGTGTGTGTTGGAAAAATATTATTTTTATCTTTTTTATTGAATAATTTATTACATATCTATACTTTTTGTTATATATTTTATATATTATTGTATTGAATAATATTGGAAACGCCAAGTTGACGTTGATGGGAATGACGGGGATTTGTTGTTGCTGTTGAAATGTTGATGATACAGATCGTAGGAAGTTTACAAGATATTTTGGCAAATTGAAATTTTTTGAACTCTCAAAGTATGTATGTATATATATAACTCAAGGTTTAGTTAATTCAATATATATATATGTATATATATATATATATCACAACAAAGTAATGTCGTAGCACATTGGTAAAATTTTACTAATGACCCACTTTCGGAGAAGAATAGGCGAAAAAAGATCCCTATATTTCGATCACTATATGTGATCCTCTTCAGCAGATGTGATACAGATCTTTTTATTTTCGCCTATTCTTCTCCGAAAGTGGGTCATTAGTATAATGTGTGTGTATATATATATATATACATATATATATATATATATATATATATATATAAAATGTGTGTGTATTATTACTATTATCATCATCATTGTCATCATCATTACTACAACTGCCATTGTCTAGTATCTGATAGCCAAACCTAGAAAGGTATCATAGTTGGAAAAATGCGTTGGGAAGGGTTCAAACCCACGACCTCTTAAGTGTTGCGTAAGTCGTGACGTGATGGACACCCCCCCCCCCCCGCCTCATGACGAAACCTGTATGACGCCACTTGTCGCCCCCCCCCCTCCCCCCCCCCCCCCTTCTGGGATGCAGAATGTTTCGCTCATTAGTCACTGGGGTGCGTGGGAGGCGTTTCCTCTCGGTTAACTTCTTGAGTCCTTAAAAAGATGTGAACTAAGATTTTTGGTGAAAGTTACGTGCCTGCATGCGCGCGCGCGCACGCACACACACTCATACAGGGTGTCAATTGATAATCTGGTATGATAAATCGGAGAGAAAGAGGCGGGACCTCACGAGCGTTGTTCCTTTTCTATATACTAGAATTAGATGAATACAATTAGGTAAATACACAAGCACACGCGCGCGCGCACACATATACACACACACACGGTTGTGATGGTGGAGGAGGTGATCATGCAGAGGGTGTGTGTGTGTGTGTGTTGGTGATAATGGACTTGCCGGGACACCTCTTATGCAAATACGCTTCGTGGTGCATTGAGCTTCGCGCTCGCCTTGTGACTGCATTGATACGAGTTCGATTCCCGTCGGTCCATTTTTTCTATATTTATTTTTTATTATTTGTTTATTTATTTATTTATTTACTATTAGTTATTTTTTTCGGGTGTGTGGGGTTGACCGAGTACATAAGCCCAGGCTTTGACTGCCGTTAAGCTACACCAGGCGTAAGTTTGTTACCTTTGCCACATGCCATCATGTATACAGTATAGTCTCGATGCCTCCACGGCAGTCTTTAAATATCTTATTCTGGCTAATGACCAGAGGATATTAATCAGGAGGGAGTGGGACCTCGTGATTAAGACGGTTAACCATCTTGCCTGCCCAATGAGGTTTCCCGTTTCCCTGATGCCCGAATGAAATCCCCTGGCGGCACTAAAGACAAAACTCAATCAAAGGAGCGAAGAACAGGAGTCGGGGGGGGGGGTGCGGGGGATTCAGGGGGGGGGATGTGGGGGGAGGCCCAGAGAGTCTCTCGGGTTGTGGGAAGGATGGCAACTCTTACTGCTATAACAAGGAAGAGATTTGGTGTCGAGAGTTGTGATTGTTTACGGGGAAAGTGGGGTTTGCGTCGACGTAGTAGGTTATGCTGGGAGTGTGATTGCGATTGTATGGGGAGTTGTTAATATTTAGATGGAGTTGTGATTGTACGTGTGTGTAATATATATATACAGGTATATATATATATATATATATATATATTTTTTTTTTTAAGAGAGGGGGGGGTGAGAATAAACTACACAAAGACGGTGAGAAACACAGCCGACACAAGGATATGCTCACCTTAACTTAAGCAGTGGTTCCTTCACAGAATACCAACACAGACGGACAAACAGACAGATCCTGTGCACAGCCTGTCCCTGTCTGTAAAAGCTTTATCTGTGCTCACAGGATGTTCGGCTATTGTTCTTGTAAATGTTCTATAGTGTTCTGCTTAAGAGAGTGTGTTATTTGAGGTGTTGCATGTTCTCTGATGTGCTAGCACCGGTGGGAGCTTTGTACACGCGTGCGCGCGCACGCACACACACACACACACACACACACACACACACACACACACACACACACACACACACACAGGAATGACAATTGGTTAGGAAATTTGTGGGATTACTTAACCACCATGTGCTCTGATTTTCCCGAGTTAGGTTTAGTTTATGTGTATTGTAATGATACTGGGTAGGAGTTATGCTCGTGGGATCCCGTCTGTGTGTGTGTGTGTGTGTACGTTGTAAAGACGTTATACCGGCTGAGTCAAGAGGGTTGAGCGTGAGACGGGAGGAGAAGGAGGAGGAGGAGGAGGGAGACGAGAATGGAGGGAGAGAGTGGAGGAGTGTGTGCTGCCTGGAGGCTGTTGGTCCAGTGCACTTGACTGCACCATCTGTAAAAGTGGGACATGCATATACCACAGCTGGTGCGTGCTATACTGATCTGAACTGATGGTATTCTTATTGTTAATTTATCGAACATCCTTCTTCGTTGAAACAATCACAGCTGGTCTTATGAGCCAGCTGAGGACGGATGATCGCAGCTCGAGCGGATTGGTCACAGATAATCTGCAACAGATGGTTTCTGATTTTCGGGTTGGTCGAAATTTGAAAGTTCGGATATCTTACGAGTCTGTTTACAAGAATAGTGAAGCTCACAGATGGTGCAAGGGCACCTGACCGTGTCAGATGGCCGCCTGTGGCCGGTTACTCCCCCTGCAGGCAGGTGGTGTGTTGACAGTTGGAGCACAAGCAGGTGGTGTTTATGTTGAAGGCACACAGATGGTGCCTATGTAGTTTTAAGCACATTTGGTGCGATACCATGTGGTGAACATAAAGATGGTGTTTAAGCAGGTGGTATACGAACAGGTGGTTCGTAGGCAGCTGGTGTACGTACAGGTGGTGTCAGAGGGTACGACCGGCCTTATCCACACTGAACAATCCCAGATGGTGTTCATTCGTATCGAGTCATGGCCAAATGGTGTCTCCGGACAGCTGGCTCAGGTATGACAGCTGGTAATGGTTAAATGTGTTCACGTAGGGCTGTGTGGGTGACCCACTGACAACAGCACGGGGGGAGTGTTGGTAAGGAGGTTTGGGATCGGGGGATTGGGTGGGAGGGAGTGGGAGTGGGAGTGTGGGGGGAGGGAGGGAGGGAGGAACCACTACAGACAGGCACACACAGCTGAACCTCAGACTTAAGACTGAGACACACAAGGCGCTCTTGTGGTGTCTTCACAGAGGTCGGTGGTGGAGGAGGAGGAGGGAGGGAGGGAGAGAGGGAGGGTGGGAGTGGGACAGGGAGGGGAGTAGCCGACTACAGACCCAGAGGGGGAGTAGCTGCAGAAGGAGGAGGAGGAGGAGGAGAGAGAGGGAGGTGGAGTGGGTGAGATGGTAGAGGAGAAGTAGGGAGGGAGGAGGAGAAGGTAAGAATTGAAGATGGAAGAAGAGGTTGGGGAGAAGAGGAGGACAGGAGGAGGAGGAGGAGGTGGAGAGAACTTGAGAGCAGAAGGACTTGGCTGTCTGGGCCGTGCCCTTGACACCCTCCTCCTCCTCTCCTCCTCCTCCTCCTCCTCCTCCTCCTCCTCCTCCTCCTCCTCCTCCTCCTCCTCCTCCTCCTCCTCTTTGCCCTCTTCTTCTTCGTCCTCCTCTTCGTCTTCCTCCGCCTCTTCATACTCCTCCGCCTCTTCGTTCTCCTCATCTTCTTCCTCGTTCTCCTCCTCCCCCTCCTCCCCCTCCTCGTCCTCCCCCACCTTT
>NC_134791.1:250000-315000 GCF_046742065.1 Oratosquilla oratoria | reverse complement strand
TGGGTGGGTGTGGGAAGCTTAAAGAATTTACTCAAAGAACACTGCCACTGATCAGGGAAAAGTAAATAGTTGTATTCATTACCAATGCACTTACTGGGAAGTATTTTTAAATCATATATAGAAAACATTTATTTATTCTTTTATTTACGATTGTTTTTTATTTATTAATTTATTCTATGTATTTATTATTATTGTTAGAGGATGCTTTATATGTATATATATATGTGTGTGTGTGTGTATATATATGTGTATATATATATATATATGAATATATATATATATATATATTTTTTTTTTTTTTCCTCTGTCGCTGGATTGAACACCACCTTGAGGAACGTCGTCTAAGAAAAATAAGTAAATAGAAATAGACCGAAATGCTTTGGGAACCTCGCGCGGCTAAAGTCGTCCCCAGGAACCTGTAAACGAGCCTCCGTGGGAAGAATTGCCACCGGGTTGAGAAAGAGGAGTCAAGACCGGGGGGAGGGAGGGGGAAGGGGGGGATCCGGCGCCGGCTTCCACCACCAGGAGTGGCCGGCTGCTGCACCGGCAGGAATGCTGCCGGGAGATCAGATTTAGACAATTCAGGGGATAATATATATATATATATATATATATATATATATATATATATATATATATATATATATATATATATATATATATATATATATATAGTAACGTAGGTGTCGTAGTACACGAATAAAATAAAACTTAGACCCACTCTCCTCGGAGAAAGATAAGCTGAGATACAGAGTAAACCGTATATTTCGACCACTGACTGTGGTCCTCTTCAGCAGTTACAATTATAGGGTACATAGACAGGTGTTATATACAGAGGAGGAAGTTACAGTGGGGAACTCAGTAAGACTCAGGTCACTTGCCCTGAGTGAGGTCGGACGTTTCGTCCTGTGTAGATGAATTTATTACTAGTATGGCCGTTAATAAATTCATCTCCACAGGACGAAACGTCCGACCTCACTCAGGGCAAGTGACCTAAGGCTTACTGAGTTCCCCAATGTTACTTCCTCTGTATATAACCCCTGTCTATGTACCCTATAATTGTAACTGTTGAAGAGGACCACAGTTAGTGGTCGAAATATACGGTTTACTCTGTATCTCAGCTTATCTTTCTCCGAGAGTGGGTTTAAGTTATATATATTATATATGTATATATGTATATATATATATATATATATATGTATATATATATATGTATATATATATATATATATATGTATATATATGTATGTGTATATGTATATATGTGTATATATATTATATATATATTATATATTATATATATGCAAAAATATCACAAAACCACGTGATCCAATAAATTGCTGAATAACCACAAAAGAAAACCGGAAAAGAAGCTAAAATTCCCAAGCGCTTTCGTGATATTTCACATCTTCAGAGGAATACGTATTGCCCTGAAGATGTGAAATATCAAGAAAGCTCTTGGGAATTTTAGTTTCTTTTCTGGTTTCCTTTGTGGTTATTCAGCAATATATATATATACACACATATATATATATATATATATATATATATATATACATATATATATATACAGTATATATATATACACAGTATATATATATATATATATATATATATATATTGATGTTCCCATGTTTGTTTTATTAGAATGTCGGCTCTTCCTCCAGCTTCTTCCCCCGCTTTCAACTTCTTATTTTTCTCCCTCCTTTTTTTTTTTTTTTTTTTTTTTTTTTCTGCTCAACCCCGCATCTTCATGCCCTTCCTCCTCCTCCTCCACCTCCTCCGTCACCCTCCATTTTGTTCCTCTTTTAACCCACGTACTCCCTTTCCCTCCCATCCTCCTCCTCTTCCTCCTCTTCCCCTTTCTCCTCCTCCTCCTTCTCCCACTTCTCCCGCCCCTTCTATTTAGTCAGCTCCTTGGCTACTCACTAAACTCGGCCGTGCCCTCTTGGGGCTCTTCCTCCTCCTCTTCCTCCTCCTCCTCCTCCTCCATCTCCTACTCCTCCTCCTCCTCCTCCTCCTCTTCTCCCTTACCTCGGCACATCCGCCACCTGCTTTGTATCTCCCCACACCTCTGCCTCGTTCAGTACTTTCTCAGCCTCCTCCTCCTCCTCCTCCTCCGTTACATTTATTGTTACACGTTCCTTCAGTACAGTCTCCTCCTCTTTCTCCTGCTCCTCCATCTCCTATTCCACCTCTTCCATTTCCTATTCCTTTTCTTCGTCTGCCACGTCCTCCTTTGCCTCTTCCATTCGCTCCTCCATCTCCTCGTACTCTACACCGCAGATTGTTTTTTTCCTGCGTTGTTTGTCTTGGCACAAGTGACGGGAGAGAAAAAGAAGAAGAAAAAATGTGACGGAAAGACCGTCACATTTGCCAGAATGTTTGGGAAAAGCCTCTCTTCCCACCCTCTCTCTCTCTCTTTTCCCTTTTTTCTTTTTTCTTATTTTTCTTCGTCTCCTCTTGTATGTCTTTCTCTTGTTTTTCTTTTTCTTCTTTCGTTTCTTTCTTCGTCTTGTTTTCATTTTTCGTTTCTTCTCTCCAATTTTAAGGCTGTGTGTGTGTATCAGCTGGGTGATTTGCACCAGACGGGAAGGGCTTGTTCTTGTTGACGACGCCTGAAGTGCTGACAAAGCGCAGTCTAATCATTATTATCAGTACACTTGAAATTATACTAACTCCCCCTCTATGTGTGTGTGTCCCTATTTGCATTTACCTAATCGTATACAGGGAAGGACCAACGCTCATGGGGTCCTGCCTCTTAATATCAAATTAGCCAGCTTCAGATTGGTGCGTCCTCCCACCTTTTGTAGCGCCAGCAGGTGCTTTTAATCACCTGAGGCAAATCGTTGGGTCATACGAGTTTCCATGGAGCGCCGTAGACAACATCTTATGTCAACATTATATATATTTATTCTAATGAGCGTCGGGCGATTTTATGAAGGTGAGGAGGGCTCACCGCAAGGATGAACACGTAGAGATAATTTGAGTAGTTTATTCTGGCCGGCGCCAGGCGATTTTATTCATCGTAATGGCACTCCCGGCAGCGAGGGAGCGTTGGGACCAGGGGCACCTTCCTTCCTTCTCCTCTTGTTGTGTGCTGCGGTCAACTTCACATATTTACTTATGTTAGGAGCATTTAATCCCCGCCTCTTTCTTGAGGTGGGGTGCCACGGAGATGAATGAAATCGCCTGGCAACAGCTAGAATTAAAGGACAGGACCACCTGGTACGAAAGGTGTATGGATCTCCTCCGATGCCATCCACGTCAGGGTCCGGTCCGTGTGATTTAAATCGTCTGCCGACAGGAAAGGCATACCATGCTGTACGGTGTACAGGGAGAGTTGGGTCGGTCCTTGGGTTGAACGACGACTCGATCGAGACCCCGTAGAGGTTCCTAAGCTTGCTCTTCGTTAGCCAGAATAAGAGTTTTGGAGTGTGGCACTGGTGAAGAGAGAGGGTCGCCCGGCCACTCGAGAAAAAGAGGAGGAGGAGGAGTATTGCGGGGGCGTGGGTGGCGCCGTGCCAACCCAAGGGGGGATGGGGGAAAGGGGGCGTGCGGTGCCACTTACGTACGGACCCGTTTATCCGGAAGGGTCTCCGCAGCGTGAATGGAGTCGCCAGTGCGCCGATGGAAGAGCGTCGAGAATGTATAATGTTTGCACTCCCTCCTCCCTCCTTCATTAATATATATATATTTTTTTTCAGTTATTTATATATGGTTATTTTAGGGTCTATTCATTCTCTAGGAAGGTACCTTTTCTCCTTAAAAGAATGCGAAATATGTACATGTGTGTGTATATATGTGTATGTATATATATATATATATATATATATATATATATATATATATATATATATATCGCGAGACCCTAATATGAAAGACTGATCCCAATATCATTGCCGCTATATAGATGTGGTCCCAACAGAAGCCTAGCGTATTTTATATATATATATATATATATATATATATATATATATATATATATATATAATATATAGTATATATATACACACATGTATATATATATGTGTGTTTGTGTGTGTATTTTTTCTTCTTTTTCTTCTTCAAGGATTGATATATGCGCTGCAGACAGAGTGAAATGTGTATTTGCCAATGTCAGGCGTAGGCCTTGATGAGAGGAAGTCAAGTGTCAAATTAATTGTTTCGTTAATGTGTCACGATTAAGCGAGATGACACTAACCCTCGACAGAACGCATAAAAAGACAAATGAATAAACAAATAATTCACTGAGTAAATAGATAACGAGCGTTATTTCAGGGAAAGGAAAATAACCGTGACCTCTTCTGCATTGGGTCGTGTCTCTGATTTAGATCATCTTAAGATAGCCAGAATAGAAGGTTTGAAGTGCATCGCTTTTTTAAATGGGGGGGGAAAGGGTTGGAAGAGGCGACGGCAGTGCCAGCCGAAGGCCAGCGCAATGCCAACTCATCCCGTTGGGAGTTCTTCCGCTGGTTGAAGAGGTTGAGGGGTGCCAGCTTTCGGGGTTGGAGGTTGAGGGGTGCCAGCTTCTGAGGTTGGAGGTTGAGGTGTGTCGGTTTTTGGGATTAGAGGTTGAGGGGTGCCAAGTTGAGGGGGCATTACAGTGCCAAGTCATTGGGGTTGAGGGGTGCCAACTTCTGAGGTTGGAGTTGGGATGCCAAGTGCCAACTTGAGGGAGGAAGGGAGGGGGGGGGCGCTGCCGGGATGTAAAGGAACTTTTTAAGATAAATGTTGGCATAGCTTTCTCGAGGAGTAAAGTATGAAATTGGGAAATTGAGGTGTGAAAGGTCTGCTATGCAGGAGACATTGGAGAGGGGAGGCGCGCGCTCATTGCCAAGCCAGGAGGGAGTGTCTCCTACCAACTCCCAGTTTCCTTGGTACGATGGCTCACTTTAAAGGTTTCGTTCTGGTTGACTCGGGTGATGTTGACTCACATTGAATGAGAATCAGACAAGAAACAATGGTCTCAAACTGTCCGGAAATAGATTCAATTCGGAAGTAGGTAGAAACAACTTTGCCAACCGTGTAGTTAATGAATGGAATAAACTTCCTGCACAGCAGCACAGGTAGTGCAATGTAGTTCAGTTCGAAGCTTTAAGAATCATTTAGATAAACACCTAAGCAAGATGCTGTAATGATTATAATTTATTTTATATTATTTGTTTTTGTTTTGTTATCATTTGTCTGTTTGATTTTCATTATTATTAGTTATATGTCAATTTATTATTATTTACTATTTACCTGTTTGTTACTTAACTATATCTATGCATTTATTTATGTATTTTATTTGTTGTTTACATTATCATAGTTTTTATTTATTATTTTATTATTATGATTTTTTTCGCATCCGACCCAGATATGGACCAAAATGTCTCCTGTCGGCATGCTCCGCCTTTGTAATCCTTTGTAATCCTTTGTTATTCCGTTGAGAACCGGGCCACTGGCGCCAACGGAGGCCATCGGGTTCCTCGTCAGCTGAATAAAGTCGCTTTGGATTGATGTCTAGGATGGATTGGGATGACGTCATTCCTCATCAGATGAATAGTCATGTTATCTAGGGGTGGGTGGCTTTGTTTCAGCTGAATAAAATCGCCAGGCGGCAGATAGGAATGATGAATACAAAAAGCGCGTCATTCTCTGCGCGGGTTTTACTAGGGAAGCTAATGAGTGGGCTGCGTTGAGCTGAATAAAATCGCCCGGCGGCAGACAAAGTAAGTGAACAATGCGTCGCATCAGAACAAATTAAGGAGCGGGTGGAGGAGGAGGGGGAGGAAGTGGTGATGGTGGAGGAGGAAGAGGAGGAGGGGGGTAGATGGTAGGTGATACAGGGGGTGGGGGAGGGCTCTGGGCAGACATTGCCATGCACGTCGTCAGGTCATTTTATTACCCTTCTGCTTGCGTGAATGAGGTCCCGCTGGGTCGCTGCTGGACGGAGGGGAGAGGTGGCACTCGACCTGCAGAGGAAGACGAGGAGGAGGAGGAGGAAGGGGAGGGGGAGGAGGTGGGTGAGCGGTGCCAAGAGAGAGGGGACCCGGAAGCCTTGGCGCGGCGCCACCTGGCTCCGGTAGCCCGGTCCGCTCGCTCGCTCCCTCCCTCCATCGCTCCCGGCCTCGACCCTGTACCGGGAGCGTGTAGGCTTCCGGTACTGTAGTAATGTATTATAGTACTGCACCATAGTATTACTGGTTCTGTTATGCCAGATTTGAAGTACTATTCCAAACCAGTGTACTATTCTTAACTCGTGTTGTAGAATTATGATAGAATTATAGTTCATGTAATGCTATAATCCTATACTGAACTGTGTTAGTGTTATAGAAATATGCTATATGTTGTAGTATTGTGGTTAAATAAAGTTAGATACTAAAAGTATAGTACTACGATAAGCCACTGTTAGAATGCTGTGTTGTATGTACTGTACACACTCGCACACGCACGCATATGTGTGTGTGTGTAATATATATATACATATATATATATATATATATATATATATATATATAATGTGTGCGTTTGAAAAAAAAAGCTGGAATCCAGGAACCATGACGGAAAAAGTGAAAAACACCTGTTTCTGAGTCTGGTGCTTTTAATTTTTTCCGTCACACACACACACACACACGCACACACACATACACACACACACACACACACACACACACACACATATATATATATATATATATATATATATATATATACATACATACATACATACAATAAACCCTCGATATAACGGACGATATGGGGATGGGTCTGTCGTTATATCCGATGGAAATACCGGACAGATCCGTTATATCCCGAATTTTGTCCTGTATTAGAAATTACAGTAAACCCTCGATATAACGGACGGTATGGGGACAGGAGTCTGTCGTTATATCCGAAGATCCGCTATAACCGAGGATTTCTCGCTTTAACGGATTTCCATCCGTTATAGCGAGAGTTTGTCCGGTCAGGTTCTTATGTCCGTTATATCCGATATTCGGTATATCGAGATCTGTTATATCGAGGGTTTACTTTAAAAGATTATATATATATATATATATATATATATATATATATATATATATATATATATATATATATATATATATATATATAATATATATAATATTCAACTGGACATCAAGTGCACCCTTCACAGGAACACATCCTAACTATCTATATGTAATGTATTGAACAATATTTCCTAAAATCCATTGTCGTTGTACCACTATTATATAGGACAGTTGAAGCGTGAAATTGTTCGTTAACACCCAGAGCTCGTTAACGGTGCGGCAGGAAGTGAACGCAGGAGCAGAGGTCTCGTTTAATTGTCCTTTATTCTACTTTATTTCATTATAATTATTATTATTATTATTGTTAATATTGATATTATCATTGTGTTCATTATTTCTATTGTCTGGTTAGAAAATCATCATAGGTGAACTGTAATGGGCACCCTACATGGTGGGTGTGGGGAGTTACAAGATGGACGTCGGAGGGGAGCACCTCCCTCACGTCCGTCCTCAGAACCCGTTAATACATTCACCGCCATCTTGGAGGTGCAGCCCCGAGGGCTGGCACTGGGTCACCGGACCGAGCACCTAGATCTCTGTCGTTGATCTTCAACGTTATTTTCTCAACCTTTTCACACAACAACCGGCGACTGATCATTACTATGATCCGGTAACACAGTCATTGTCCCACACCAATACAACACAGACAGAAGATTCTTCCTAGAGGGATCTGTGGGAATGCGCAAGGACCGTTGCCAACCCCCTGGGGTTGCGGGTTTCTTGCCTGTGAAACCTCAGGCAACGGCAGCAATAACAATGACTTCACCAGGTGATATTGACTCAGCTGCTCTCTCTCTCTCTCTGTGTGGGTGTTAGAAAGGGAAATTGTTTTTAGTTGATGCGTTTGTGTATTTAACACACGTATATCCATTATGTAGATTAAATCTGGTGTCATCTAAGTTTGGCCACCCAGAACATCTGTTGTTTACAGTTGGGTCGATGGAGAGACAGAGAGAGAGAGAGAGAGAACAAGGGAAGAAGACTAAGAGAGAATGAGAGAGACAGAACAGGAGAAAGAATAAGGCTTGATAGAGCGAGACCAATAAGAGAGAGAGAGAGAAACCATTATTCTCAATCCAAAAATATATCCAGAGAGAAAAAAAAAAGTGTAGGGAAAAATGGAAGACGTTCAATTCCTGTTCGGCCAAGATGGCTTCCGCGTCAGCATTATTTCGGTTGTGTTTTATGAGGTGGGCGAGGATGAAGGACCTGGAGACAAACGTTTCGAGGCGCGGTTTATGAGAAACGTTTTGTGTCGGTGCCGCCAACGGAAAAGAATGGTCGCCTCTTCTCGTGACACAAGCAGCACTCTTCGAGTCAGACATCCAAAACCCTAAATTAGAATGTAGACATATCGGGTGTATTCCTGTGTACGTGGTAATAGAATGCAGAGTGTGTAATTACTTTTCATTTTGGCTATGAAGTCAAAGGAGAATGAATTTATGAATCTTTTATCTTTTGTGTATATATATATATATATATACACACACACACACACACAAGATAAAGAGAAAAAGTTAGGGAAAATAATTGAATTTCTTCCTTGTCTTCTTTTTCTGTTGAGGTGCATTTATTGTTTGAGACAAAATGAAAGCACAGTGGTTTTCAGGAAATGCCTGAGAAACAATACGTTGCTATTGGAGTATATAAAAAAGGGGGGGGGAGAAAGGTGAATATGTATACATAATATATATATATAATTGGAGTCAATCACTAGTCATCAGTGAGATCTTGTAAACAATACAATTATTCCAGACGTCGCGGTGAATCGAACCAGGGTGTGTGTGTGTGTGTGTGTGTGTGTGTGTGTGTATTATATATATATATGTATATATATATAAATATAAACGTGTTTGTGTCATGACATTTGGAAATAAACTCTCATACTGGGATTCGAACCCTCACCTGAGCGGCTTAATTTTTATAAGACGAAAACCGTACCATCACGCCACCGTGACCCTACAAAACGGAACGATTTAGTTCATGGACTAATCGTTCCGCCGAGGGCACCCCGGTGAAACGTGGTGTGTACTGTATTTCATCAAGTCCTTTATGCAGGCTAGTCTTCCGACAAGTGTTTGTGTCATTATGACATTTGGAAATAAACCAAGTCGTTCCGTTTTGTAGGGTCGTGGTGGCGTGATGGTACGGTCCTCGTCTTATAAAAAGCAAGCCGCTCAGGCAAGGGTTCGAATCCCAATAGGAGAGTTTAATTCCATATATATAAACATTTGTGAATTCGGAGGTTGTGTCAGGCAGGCTTGTCCAGCTTCGCCGAAGTCCACGACGGAGTGTTTCGTAATAATTACTATTTTTTTTTTCTTTTTCTTTCTGCTTATTTTACATTTTGATTTTTCTTTTGTTTTTATTTTTTCTGCCTCTTATTTCTTTAACTCGTTGTTTTCTTTCATTTTCATTTTTTATTTTCTCTTTCTCTTTGCCACCCCTCTCTCTCCGGCTACAAAGCACTCTGTCTCATAAGATAAACTCTACAAGCGCTTCTACAATTGACATCTACCACCGACATCTCCCAGCAACCCCTTCCCTACCGGGTGACACTCCCCTCCCCCATTCCTCTCCCCTTGACACCCTCTTTGCCGCCCGCCAGGCGATTTTGTTCCCCCCCCCTCGTGGCACTTCTACGGCAGCGAAGGGGGGGGGGGCTGTGTCCCCTTCACGGTCGACCCCTTCATTGCCGGGTGTCGACGGCTTAGTTTCGTCATGTCCGTGGCGCCCCCCCTCCCTCGCCGGTGGCAGGGACCGGAGGCGAGGTGACGCCGAATATATTGCCGTGTTTATGTAACCACTTGCACTGTGTGGATCACGGTTGGAATCCACTGGCCACCGGTGAATGCCAATTTACCAGGCAGGTCGTGCACGTAGGGCAAAGGTGATGGATCATTATTTTTTATTATTATATGTGTATGTACTGTATATAGTTCCCTTGCTGTCCTGAGAAGTTATGACGCTCTCACCTTTCCCTGATTGTGCTTTTGGTGTGACCTGTGCCATCAGTGGATTGTGATTGAGTGGCACTGCTATCCTGTCACTGTTGACCTGGCATTGCTGTCCTGGCACTGTTGGCACTCAGGCGAGTGCCAGCCTGATTCGTAGAGAGAATGCCGATGGCCAGGAGGTCCTTGACCCTCTCTGGCTGTCGCCCTTGCACTTGCCCCCCCCCCCCGGGAGGGCGAGGGAAGGAGCAAAACACGTACACCGTAGTTGCACCCCCCCCCCCCATGAAGATTAACATGATCCGACGACTAGATTTGCGCAGGCCACGAGCTCAAAAAGATTTATGAAGATATTCCAGTGCAAAGAGGTGTCCCCCACCACACACACACGCAGGTGAATAAAATCGTCTGCCGACACATTGGATTAAAATAAAACGAGCGCGTCGGTGCCCCCATCTCTTCCTCCCTCAACCGTTAGGCAGAATGATATGGGTAAACCCTGTCATTGCATTTGGCCAAAATACGTATCGCCAAACTAAAACTCCAATACGTTGTTGTGTTTCGCCAAATTCAGATCGGGTCAAGTGAGGTCACGTCAGGTCAGGTTTAATTTGGCGAAGTGGTAATGGTTCCACCCAGAGGCCCATTTTGTCACCCTGTGACGTCACGCACACCCATAGGACACGCCCATCTTTGACGTAGACGACCTCGTGATGCGCCCACGTGTCGCATACATTGTCGCGCCATCTGTGTCTTCGTGACAAAAACGTGCCGCGCACGCGCGCGCGCGCGCCGTGCTTGAACTTGGTATAGGTCGTTTACTTTAGTCTGACGTTCAGACGCCCGCCCCTCTCCCTTTTATTGTTATGGGGGATGCGGCGACGACTTTTTCTCGTCGTTGTCGTCGTCTTCTATCTCGTTGTCGTCATCTTTGTTGTTGTTTTATTCTTTGTTTTCTCTTTTCCATCTTTAATCTTCGTCGTCGTCGTCTACTTCTTCATCTTGTTCTTTGTTCTTCGTACATTCTTGTCGTGATATGATGATAAACTCTGTGTAGGTACAGGTAGTCTTTCGAGCACAAAATCAATTCACCAGTCGGGAAGCTTGTTTACCGAAGCTGACGAAGTGGGCGTGGCTTAACTGCCACACTGTCTTTTTGCGTGGAGTGGGGATAATGATGTGTCGTGTTTACACAAACCTTTATGATGCGTGACCTCTCCCCGCGTCCACCTTAGGGTGGGACGGAAACCAACGCGCCACGTCGGGACAAAGGGGCAATGGCAGCCCTAGATACGTGGATGAAAATGTGGAATAAGCAAAATGTGAAACCAACGGGCGGCCACATTGAAATAAGATTGTCAGTCATAATTCGCAGCAAAAACAAATAGATAATTAAGATAAAATGAATAGAGATAAAAAAATTAGATGAAAGATATAAAGCCAATATTAAACCGATAGCTTGAAATAAGTAAGCAGACAAAGAAAGAAAAAGCAAATAGAATGAACTTGGGAAGGCGGGTTGGGAAATTGGATAGACACTGCAGGCACTCGCTGAATATGCACCTCGATAAAAATCTCTGCCACTCCTGCAAACGACGTTTCGTCTACACAGTTTACGTAATTTGGGCGATGAAAGACTCTCCAGGAATGCGACGACGAGAGGAGAAAAAACAAACAAAAAGTGAAGAGAGAGAGAGAGAGAGATGAGTGAGTGAGAGGGATATGTATGTAAAAAGGAGCGAGACAAAAATAGAGAGAGAGACAGGAAAAGAGGTAATGGGAAAAGTTGATAGAGAAAATGAGGGGCACCTACGCGCGCACTGAGAAAGGAATATTTTGGTCGCAGCTCAGTGTCTACTGCCGATATATTTGTGTGTGTGTGTGATACTAGGTAAATATATTAAATACTTAATAGGTGATACAGGGTTGTAGTGGTGTTCACACACACAGAGACACAACTATACAAGACAATTTGATTGTATGCGGCTGAGGGGGCGGACCTGAGCCTGAACGAGGTCCAAATGGATCGAGACCCCGGAATGATTCAGTTCCACATTTCAGCGGATTGAAATCATCTGTTGTTAACCAGAACAAAAATAAATACTTCCTCTGTGTGTGTGTGTGTGTGTGTGTGTGTGTGTGTGTGTGTGTGTACATGTTGCCTGTGCTTGTGATGAGTGCATTGGTCTATAGAAAATGGCTGTGCATGTGTGCGTGTTCAGTTGCGTGTGACGTGTATGCAAACATGCATGTCTGTATACATATATACACAACTACTTGATAGCTATCCACACATGTGCTGTAACCCAGCGTTTTTGTGTGTGTGTGCGCGCGCGCGCGCGTATGTAATGTGTGTGTGCAGTGTGGGCTAATTCTTGTGCCGTAAGCTGTCATATATACAAGTAGGTGGACTATGGCACTGTGGCACTTGGATGGCACTCAGTGCCACGCCGGGAGAGCTTGAAATTCCTCGTAAATAGTATCGATATTATCCAGTGGACTTGCGATGTCGTAAATCGTTAGAATGTGCCATGTCGTAAATGGACCCCTACTCCATTTTGGGAGATGATTGTAGTGATGCTTTTTATGAATTGTGTGTGTGTTTGTGTATGTATACACGTCTACGTTTTACCATGGTCTTCGATCACGTTTTGGACTCGTGATTAACAGGTGTTACATTCGTGGATGAGAGCCTAGAACTCGTGTATTATCCAATATATGGGTCGCGTTGTGACCTTGTACACACACACTGTATATGTAATATTATATATATATATATATATATATGTATATACTGTAATGTAACCGTAACACTCAAAGCACAGGGTTTCTTCGTCTCTTCTCACAGAAATCTCGTTTTTGAAATTCTGTTAGTCACTTCAGCGCTGAATAAAATCTCCTGGCGTCAAGTGCTCATCTTCTGTTTAGGACCCCTTGCAGTAGGACTTCGGGCCCTTGGGGGGGGGGTACCCCTTGAGTTACCGGTTGAGAGACTTCAAGTTGAGGTTTGAGGGGCGGGGGCTAGTTGAAGGAGGCACCCAGTTGAGGGGCTTGTAGTCGAGGATGAGCCCCCAGTTGAGGGGTTTGTATTTGAGAAGGGAGGGGCCTCTCAGTTGAAGGACTTCTAGTTGAGCAGGGGGATGGCCATTTGAGGCAGGCACTCAGTTGAGGGACTTGTAGTTGAAGAGGCCTGTAGTTGAGGAACTATACGAGGGGGCCCCGAGTTGAAGGACCCCTGGTCGAAAATGACTGGTAGATCACAAGTTTCTTCTCGCACTGTAGCGGGCAACGCGCATCTCCTTTTGTCCTCCCACGCTCAAGTGTCTTGAGCCCACGGAGACCTTAGCAAGTTCCTGGTGACGGGCACCAGAACGCAACCAGTCTTCTGGTTCGCCGAAGACTTAATTTCAGACGACTCCCGTTCCTACATCTGGCAGAGCCCTGAGCCCTGGGCGATGGGCGTGGCGCCCCTCTGCGACGTCACGGTTGCGTCATCGCCTCTTTTGTTTACTTTGGTGCTCTAGGAATAGACCCCAGGTTCCTCCTGGTCGTTGGCTTAGAATCCTTTGAATGCAGGACATCGACCTCTGAAGGAAGCTGCAAAGTCTTCGATGGATACGGGCGGTACGAAGGTGTGGATAGGCCAGCGCGTAGTCGTGTTTCTCTTCATTGGGGGTGGAATGCGACCAGACATTTGTCCTTTGGGTCATTTCGAAGAAGGCAGTTAGGGCTTGTATTAATCATTTAACGTTGTGGTTTACTTAAGGCGTATGTTTTAGGTGTGCCGCCAGGCAATTTTATTCAGATGAAGGTCTATCCTCCAAACGAGGGTCCTTGGTCGAGACCCTCGTGCAGGTCGAGACTCCTCAGGTGAATAAATGTTTTTGTCCTCGAGGACGTTTAAGAAGAGGAACAAATTCATTTTGAGTGGCGGCCGAAGGTCCTGTAGTGGGAAGACTGGGCCTCAAAATATTTTGAGAAATGCACTTTTTTCAACTTCTAAAGGAACTAGTGGTTTGTGCGATGAGTTACAGTAAGTATGCCAACAGTCATTATAACCCACTATAAAAAAAAGACATTGTTTTTTGTGCCCAGGTATTTTTGGTTTTCAGTTTCTTTAAGAAATTTCGAGTTACCCCAAGAACCTCTCGAAGCAGGAAAAACATTGTTATTGTATTTTTGTACTCTTTCCCTCCCCTTTTTTATTTTATTTTTGTTTTGTTTTTCGTCTTTAAGAAATTTCGAATTGCCCAAGAACCTCTGGGACGAAACCGGTTATTATCATTTTAGTGTGCTACACCTGGTATTTCTTATTCTCAATCTTTAAGACATTTTCAGTTGTCCAAGAACCTCCCAACGACTGAATCCAATTATTATCGTTTTAGCGTGCTGCACCAGGTGTTTTTGCAATTCGATCTTCTTAAAGAAATTTCGAGTTACCCAAGAACCTCGTGAAAGAAAAAAAAAAAAAAAAAATGGGCTGATCCTGAGCCGACCCAAGGCCCCCCACCTTCCTTCCCCTTAAAAAAAAAAAAAAAAAACGCGCACGTCTTCGGGTCACAGCTGCAGCTGTTGAGAGACAAGACATTATGCATCGGGGCTGCAGCTGCCCGAGTCCGTCTCCGGCGGTTGCTGTTTGACCGCAGAGGATTGTAAATTAATTAATCCCGAGGTATCCCGGCAGGAGAATCTCGTTGACTGATTTTATTCATCTTATCGCGCCGCATCCGGCTAAATTTGTGTCCGGACCAGATTTACGGAAGGCGTCGGCGCCATTTTCTAAATTCTGTCTTGTCTCGGGCTTTTGCAACTCTCTCTCTCTCTCTCTCTCTCTCTCTCTCTCTCTCTCTCTCTCTCTCTCTCTCTCTCTCTCTCACCGCTCTCTCTCTCTTACCGGAGTCCTTGCATGTAGCATTCCACGGGCACTTTCGCCTCTGTTTTCTGCACGGGACGGTAGTAAACGGGCATTTTGTTCCGTAGGACTTTAGTTTAAGAAAAAGATGTAGGACAGAAGTGACAGCTTCGGCCGCAGCCAAGCGCCTCCTGGCGTAAGCTTACCATTTCAGTAACCCATTCATTTCTGTGGTACCCAAACAGACGGGCTTGCGCACGCGCGGTCACACACACACACACACACACACACACACACACACACACACACACACACACACACACACACACACACACACACACACACACACACACACACACACACACACACACACACACACACACCAAGAGAATAGACACAACATAAATAGCTTTGTTTACATCTTCCTTTCCCACCACCGCACCTCGATGTGGGCAGTTTGCCTGCGCCGGGGGCGTTGACTGTTAACAGGGAAGTAGAAAGGAAGAAGGTAAAGGAGTTTGGGCAGTGGGGGGGGAGTATATAAAAGTGGAGATGGATTTGGCACAGAAAGAGGTTTGGAGGTGAGGGAGGGAAGGAGGGAGTGTGGAGGAGGGAAGGAGGGAGAAGGTGCAAGAAGAGGTGTGTGTGGGGGGGGGGAAGGCGGAAGAAGAAGAAAGAGGCAGCCGGATTTGTAAAATGTAAAAATTCGGAACCAGGTGGGGGGGGGAGGTATCAACTGTAGGCTTCAGGAATGTCATTTCCCAATATTCAGTTTTTTTTTTAAGCCCCCCACCCACCCACGTGGTGTTGTCGGTTGCGTCTCCTTGGAACGATCCCAGTTGGTCCCCTGTCACTATCCGTTCCTTTGGCTCTCGTAGTAGATAGGGCACAGGTAATGGGTTAAGTTGCAGCTAAACACCTCTTGAAGATCTCCATCGGGTCACTGATCACTATACATTTTGGCTCTCTTAGCACATAGGGCACAGGTGGTTTGGTTGGAGCTAAGCTTCTCTTGACCTCCAAGTGTTCACTGGTCAACATCCGTTGCTATGGCTTTCCTTGCACATAGGGCACAGGTAGATTTGGCTTCAGCTAAGCATCTCTTAATAGTGGTCACAAGTAGCCATCAGTTCCTTTGGCTCTCCTAGTACTAAGGGCACAGGTGACTGGCTTGGCTAGATTGGAGCATCTCGTGACGTAAGCACCGGCTTGAAAGCAAAAGAAAAGTACTCTTATATTTTATTATCCAATTCATGTCACGCTGGGAAAGTGCAACACGAAATATTGTTTCAAAATGTTCGAGCTACGGTGTAACGAATTTGAATCTGTAAACCGTTGTAACGAATTTAACGAATTTTAACGAGACAGCTCTTCTTTGATTTTACAGAAAATAAAGTAGATGGCATTCCTCGACTTGGAGACAGGTTAATGGCTCATAATTTTCTCGAACTCAGTACTGGGTTCGTAGACAGGTTCTCCCGAGAACTTAGTCGAGATCTGAGTTCTCGAGCACTTGGTCTCTCGAGAGGACTAAACTCGAACACTCAAGTCTTCTAAAGTTGGGTTCTGGATTTTTTTTATTCATTTATGCTTTTATCATTATATATATATATATATATATATATATATATATATATATATATATGTGTGTGTGTGTGTGTGTGTGTGTTCAGTTTGTTGACATTGAAATTTTCAAGTACAAGGCTGGTTGGAGGTCGAGGTTGGAACTCGGAGACTGTCGAGTCTGAAGCAGACTAGAACCCAGTCATCTGAATTCGAAGTTCTCGAAGTGTCCGATAAAAGCTCTCAAGAACTCTGTCGAGGTTGGATTCTCGAGGAGGATCTTTGGAGGCAGAGGCTATCGAGAACAGTCCTCAGGCTCTCGAGAACGTAGTCTCCAGGTTGGCGCGCTCGAGTCCTCCAAGTTCGGACCTCCTGAGGCCTGAAGTCATCGCCTGAGAACTCAGTCGAAAGGCTTTATCACACAAAGGGATTATTTTTCCACCGACTGTTGAAGCAAATGTGCAGTTCGCAGCTTTGTGGGAAGAATTTGATATGATGGAGGAAAATAATTTTCCTCCAGCATATCAAATAACATTCAATGTATATTTGTTGACAAAAAATATTTTGCCACAGTGATTTGACGGCGGAAAAAGTTCTGGAGGTGGGCGGTACCGCCGATTAATCGGAGATTGGAGGAAAAATAGCCCCCCGGCGTGATAACCTCTTAAGACCAAACCTCCCGAGGGCTCCTCCGTCTGAGGCAGAAGCTTTACAGAACTCCCTCTTTGGCAGAACCTCCCAAGAACTCTTGTGTAGGGCGGAACCTTCCGGAAAAAAACTCAGTCTAAGACAGAAAACCATAATATTTGATCATTTATGGGCGCAGTCATCCCCAGTTGGTCCACCTGGGGGATTTCCGTGTGTTCTTTGGTCTGTCTGGAGGTCCACGCTGGCGAGTCGCTGTTCTAAACCTATACAGTTGGGTTGTTTATGTTCCTTTAGGGAGATGGGCGCGGGGCTGGGAGGGGGTGGGGATTGCCCAGGTTAGGCCGAGGTTTGCCAACACGAGGTCAGGTGTTTGCGTGTGTGTGTCCGCGCGCGTGTAAAACTGGATTTGTACCTGGCTCCAAGGGATTACGGAAATGATCTGCCAAAAGACGCGTGTTGAGGTGGAGATTATATACAGTATGTATAGCAGGTTGTCGGTGGAAATGTGTATACATGCATGTGTAATATATATTTTCGTATGTGTGTGTGTGTGTGATAGGTACATAAATGCATACCAAGTGCTTTTCCTCCATATAAGGGGGGTAGCTGACTTAGCACAATTCGTCCATCTTCCCTACCATCCTAGCATCTCGTGGATGAAGGGCCATCCCCTATCCCGCTGCACTGTTCGGGGCAGAAGCAATGCAGTGAGACACAGCTCTTCCTAAAAGAGGCGCGACAGTCAGCGTACTCGTTCTGAAGAGAAATGGTAATAATAATAAAGAATGATAATTATAGATAGTGACTGTAGTAATAGGTATTTGGGTCAAGAGATAATAGAAATGATGATAATAATAATAATGAATAATAAAGACGATAAATGACCAATAATTATGTGACATTAGGAGTGGGTATTTAGGTCACACAAGTAAAGACACAGTTTGACAACTATTTTATTGCCTCACTTTAACCAAATTGTGTGACGTCATCGGAGGGTGAATCAGACAATTATAACCACCCGGAAGAGAGTCTTGCTCAATATTCTTCTAATGAGATGCTCGACTGTCTTCGTTTCTATTTTGTCTATTCGTCCTCTCCTAGATTCTAGAGCCACCGCCTGCCTGCCTGCGGTAACCCTCCTCGCCTTCCTTCTCTTCCTTGCCACTCCTCTTGCCCTCGGGGTTGGTTCGTGGCGTCCTTTCTATGGTGCATCGGGTCGTCCCGGTGCCGGGGGTCTGCCGGATGTCCGGATAGAGAAACCCGCTCTCCATTAAACTCTTGTTAACCTTTTTGTGTCGTGGCACCTTTTGTTTTCCCTGCCGCCGGCCGATTTTATTCGTCTCCGGGGAACTAGTCCTCCTTGTAGTGAGAGTGCCGGAGGACAGTGGCAGCAAATAATCAAATTTGTGTGACAGGTGCATCCATCACAAGAACGTTTCCGAGGGCGTCGCCACGGTAAAAAAGTAATAATGATAAATAAATGAAAGATGAATAGAAAGTTAATCCAAAGAGATAAAGGTAAATATATTGATAAAAAGTAAGTGGTAGATAGCGTCGAAGCTTTCCATCCACACACGCCACCCATGGCACGTTGTGGCACAGTGCCACTGACAGGAGTCGTCCTGGCCACCGGAACCCAGAAGATATTCCATCCCCGGATGACATAAATACCGGTACTTGTTCTGGTGTCTGGCAAAGAATGACCTGTGACGACAGAAGTCTGGGTGGTGGAGGAGCCTTTTGACCCTTGGCTATAATATGTGTTGTTGTGGCACCATTGAGTGCCATTATTGTTGGGCCAACAAAGGCATTTTACGGTTCCGTTTGAACCGAGGGAACACTTTGTCGATGGCCTTTGTAAGAGGAGATGGGGCTCCGGCGGCCAGCAGGCTCGGCCCGCCGCGTCCACTCGGGTCGGTCGAGTCCCGATACTTTGTGGTACTCCGCTCATGCTGAGAATTCATTTGTTCTCGAGATAGAATCACCCCCGTCATTCCTCTTTCCCCCTTTCTTCCCTTCCCCTTCTCCACCTTCTCCCCTTCCCTTCCTCATCTCCCCCTCTCCTCTTCCCTTCCCCTCTCCTTCTCTCCTTCCCTTCCCCTCCCCTTCTCTCCTTCCCTTCCCCTCCCCTTCTCTCCTTCCCTTCCCTCTTACCCTACTCCCTCTTCCCCTTCCCTTCCCTATCCCTCCTCACCTTCCCCTTCCCCCCGCCTCTTACTCGAATCTCTACCTTTCCCTTCCCTCTCTTACCTTCCCCTCCCCTCTACCCTACCCCTTCCCTCTATCTCCCCCCCACACACACACACACACCTCCACAACCCTCCTCCCTTCTCTCCAGTGCCCGTTTGTGCCCCCGTGGTGGACAGGAATTATTTAATTGTTTTTATAATATTATTCCTTAGTTAAACAGAGGTCCGTGTCTCACTTTGAAGGCTTTATTTTGGCTAATACCGCACTATTGTATTCAGCTGAGGGACATCCGTCACATGAACGAATATGTCGGCTGTGTCAGTAAGAACTGAAGTAGTAGAAATTGTATGCAATGATACCTAATCCCGCTACTGGCCGTGAATCACAAGCAAAAACTCTTAGAATTTACGGGTTGAGAAGCCAGCCAGCCTTGTGCACACGGTACTCTGTGTACTTGAAGGAATTCAGTACATTTCTGTACAGTCATGTACTAAACTGGCTTCGCCTTCTTTGCCGCTGCTCCTAAATCAGATCACCGACAGTTGCCGTGTACCACCATTCGTTTGTGGTTTAATGATTCTCGGGGGAATCTTTGCGGTGAATCACGGGGGAGGGGGTTGCACACTTTAATGGGGGGACACTATGAGTGGTGGTGCAAAAGGTAGGAAATGGTGCGTAATGGTAAACAAAGTGGTGTAAGAGGGTTTAAATTTTGTTATATTTTTTCTCCTCCTTCTCCTCCTCCTCTTCCTCCTCTTCCTCCTCTTCCTCCTCTTCCTCCTCTTCATTATCCTCTTTCTCCTCCTCTTCCTTCTACTCTTCTTCCTTCCCATAACAGCACATCAGTCAAATGCGAGAAAAATAAACATAAATTTAACCAAAGAGTAAAGAGTATATTATCTCTTTCGAGTTATTGTATTTTCGTATAAATTAAGGACGTCAAAATAGGAAAAAATACAAAAATAATTTCTGGGGTGAGATACTGGTCTCGTATTAAAAAAAAAATCCGAATGACCAGACGGAATATTCCGATTACTTCCGTTACCGAAAGCGGACGGTATTTCGGAGAAACATGACTGACCCCCCCCCCCCTCTCACCCCACGTCCCTTTTCTTACCCACTATCTCGTCCCAAGACAGTGTTAGAACACCGGCGAACTTGTTAGCCCGATTGTACGTGTGAGGTAAATAGTTAGATATGCGGGCAGCCACACGACCTGCCGACAAACGATCGCCAGTTAACGGCGCATTGGGTAATTGGGCCATTAAACGATACTGACAGGTCGGTTTGCACGGCCGGCGTTGCTGTCGCCGTGACGCTCCCAACGCGCGTTGAGGACTTACACCTGCGCAAGGTGATGATGCCACAGGGATGGAATAGAATCGCCTGGCGACACCCAGGTACCCCCCCACACACACACACACCTGGTGTCAAGGGGATTTAATTGGGATAATTTTAATCCCGCAGCTCAAACATGAGGGTAGCCTACTGCGTGTATGTATATGTATGTATGTATATATATATATATATACAGTATATATATATATATATATATATATACTGTATATAATTTGTGTGTGTATATATATATATATAGTATATATATATATATATGTATGCGAATAAATCACATAAACACGTAATTCACAAAATGTGTAATAAAACCAATTGGAAAAAAATGTATATATAATATATATATATATATATATATATATCACCAGATGTTTTTATGCCGCAGTGAAGGGGGTAAACGCCTCCTCCCCCCGCCCCCTTCCCCATGGGCGGTGCAAGAAGTAGTTCAACTTAGTTTGGGGCCACCATTTTATTTTTACACCATTTATCTGCATCATAGCTCGGGCGTTCTCCCTCCTCCTCTTCCTCTTCGCCATACCCACTCGCTCTTCATCCTCTTCGGAAAGGAATCCACCTCACCCACCCACGTCCTCGGTCTTCCTCTTCCTCACTCCTCCTCCACCTCCTCCTCCTTCTCCTCCTTCTTCCTCACAAGGGTCCCTTGACGTCCTCGGCTCCAAATGAGAAAACTTGTTGTTTGGCGCCTTTTATAAGGTATAAATACCTCCCTTTATGACCTAACACACATTCGCGCGCACGCACACACGTACACGGAAACACACACACACACACACACACACACACACACACACACACACACACACACACACACACACACACACACACACACACACAAATACATACAATCACAATTCTTGTTCTCTCTCTACATTACTCCTTGTGTCTGGCTATCCCCCTATTCTTCCCTACTTCACCCTCTCTTCGCACTCTTCCCCTCTTCCTTCAGTCTAATTTCTCTCCCCCCCTCTCTCTCTCTCTCTCTCTCTCTCTCTCTCTCTCTCTCTCTCTCTCTCTCTCTCTCTCTCTCTCTCTCTCTCTCTCTCTCATTCTGTCTCTCTCTTTGATTGCTGGTCCGCGACTTCGTGCCCACTTGGCTCTCGACGGTGCTCTGAAGCGAGGATCGACCCAGCTGGTCGAGTCCTGAGCCAGGGGCCGTCCGTGCCGCCGCCCAGCGAGCTCCCGAACTTCCTCAGAGCTCCTCCTCCTCCTCCTCCTCTACCTCCTCTTCCACCCACAGAAACTAGATAAACACGTTGTCCGTTTCTAGATGGAAGGCAGCTGGAGAATGAACGTCTTCAAAGGACGGTGATATATTGTTCTGGAGGGTGGGGGGCGGTGGTGTTATTTTGTTGGGGGGGGGGAGGTGTGTCTGTTATTTGGTCGGAAGGGTGGTGGATTGTGACACACCAACGATGTCAGGGATTGGGCTGTTTATCTCAGGTTTCTCTCGTGTATATATACACACACGCACACATACACATTTTCATTTCTCCCTTCACATATTCCTTGTTAAAATCTGTCAACTCTCTATCTCACTCCATCCTCTCCCGTCCACCCCCAAATCCCCATCTTCCCCTCCACATTGCCTCACCACGTCTCCACTCCAAAAGATCAAAATGGTGGCACACTTTATATTTTTAGTTCTGGCAAGCAGCAGACGATGTTTCTTTGGAGGAGGAGGCGGAGGCGGATGCGGCGGCCTTGGGCTTAACGAGGTGAAACCACCTCCGTGAGTGGCACGCTTTGCACACTTGATGCTGGCGGAAGGCTGAGCGAGTCTCCCCCAATCTTAGTAATTGCTCTTATCTATTTCCTCCTCCTCCTCCTTTTCTTCCTCTTCCTCCTCCTTTTCTTACTCTTCGTTCTCCTTTTCCTCCTCGTACTCATCTTCTTCCTCTTCTTCCTCCTTCCTCCTCGTGCTCATCTTCTTCCTCTTCTTCCTCCTTCCTCCTCGTTCTCCTCTTCCTCCTCCTCCCACTCATGTTTCTCGTCCTTTTCTTCTTCCTCTTCCACCACTTATTCCTCTTCCCCTCCACCTTCACTTAATAATTCTCTTCTTCCTTCTTCTCCCCTTCCTTTTCATCCTCTTCTCATCCTCTTTTCTCCCACTTTCTCTCCTCCTCCTCCTACATCCCTCAACCTATATTACCTCCGCCATTCCTACCCCGACGCACGTGTCCAACTCCCTCCCCCCTTCCCCCCTTCCCCCCTCCTCTCCATATCTTCCATAGTCTTCCCTCCCCTTCCCATCCTGCCCCTTTCCCACCCTTCCCCATCTTCATCCAATCCCCATATCTTCCTTTCTCACCCGTTTACCTCCCTCTCTCCCTCCCTCCCCTCCCTCCCTTCCTCCCCCACTCGCCCATCCTCATCTTTCCCCCTTCCCTTATCTCATCCCTCTTCCCCCCCCTTCTCTCTCACCCTCCTCCTTCCCTCCCACGCAGGCCCGGGTGGCCATCTTGACCGCCATTGGGTCCGGTTTCCCGGTATCTTGCCGGTATTACACCCATATACTGCCACCACCACAAAGAGCACGACTGACTCACCACTGCTTCCACCATACCCACCCACCACTTACATCCTCACGGGTCGGCACCAGTATCACCGTCGTCGTCGTCATCATGACCATTATCACCGTCGGGGGCACAGCAACCTGTACAATCGTTAACACCATCACTGTTACCATCATTACACCATTAGTGACACCACTCTTCCACCATATCCACCCCACTTTCATTCCTACGCCATCCGAATGTTTCACCTTCGTCTCCCCCTCCCCCTCCCCCTCCCCTCCGGTCTTTTCCTCATCCCGCTCCTAGTCCTGTCCAAATAATAATGATCGAGGACAATTGTATTCAAAGAAATCCGGTCGGGTGACCGACATCACGCTTCACACGATGACGCCCTGGTCGTCTCGGTCGTTTTTACGACGATTCGACCGTCGTCTTCCTCCCCACGGGTCGTATTCAGGCGCGCCGCATCGGGCACACTACGCCGTCGTGTGCCTTGTCAGAACGATGCTGCCTCGGTCGGAATAATCGTGAATACGACATGATGGCGGAGGGTCATCGTCGTGCATGACCGTCACTTGCACCACGGCATCGGTCACACGACGCCTTCGACTTCGGGTTCTCCATCTTCAGCGACTTCTTCAGGAGGAGGAGGACCCGGTGCCTTCGGTGGCCCGGAGGTCTTCCGCGCCCTTAGTCATCCTCGTCACCTGCGCCTCCAGGTCTCGGGTGGTTAGGTTAACATATATGGGCTTCTTGACGTTGACGAAGGCGCCGAAGAAGGAGGCGGTGGCGGCTCAGGGACGGAGGAGGACAGGTGGTGCGTGGTTTGGATTCCGCCAGCTGCCACCAACTGTCGTGGGCCGGCCGGGCGGGCTCGGCCTTCCTCAAGGCCCAAAGGCCCCCCGGGGGTGGGGGCGCTTGGTGGGGGGGAGCAAGGTCGAGTCTGCTGACGAAGTTGAGATTTAGGAGGTGAAGAACGGGGCTTGCAGGAAGAGGAAGAAGAGGACAAGTGGTAAGAAGAGGTGGGCTAGAGGTAGGAGGAGGAGGAGGAGGAAGAGGGGAGGTAGGAAGAGGAAGGGGAGGGCTAGTTGGGCGGTACGTGAATTAGGGATATGAAGAGGAGGAGGAGGAGGCCAGGAAGCTGAAGATGTGTAAAGAGAGAGAGAGAGAGAGAGCCAGAGATGGGGCAAGAGGTCTCCAGAAGGAGGAGGTGGCAGTGGTAGCTTTAGGCGGATTTGGAGGCCTTTAAGGGGGCGGAGGGGAGGAGGGGGGCTGTGACCGTCGTTCGCTTCATGGATGGAAGCTTTGAATGGGCGACACCAGACGTGTCGCCACCGTGCCCTCCTGGGGATATTAGTTATACAGTTCGATTCTCCCCTTAGGTGCTTCGGGTTTTGGGTGTCCACTGCAGCACCGTCGGACTATCCCTTATGGGACGGAACAACATACATAATACCGGTGTCATATTAAGCGGCGCCCCCGGTTGAGGCTGGGTTATGTGTGCAAGTTCAGTGAGCTTCATAGAAATCACCTGGCGACAGCAGCCGGAACTTGGTATAACGACGACCCCCCATCTCTCCCGGTTAGAATACTATCTAATGGCCCCTAAGGGCCCTGCAGTCACACACCAAGCTTACGACCTGTTTCCGACCACGTCGCCGGCCAGTTGCAGGTAGTCTTGGAAGTCGCTGGTAGTCGGTAATAAGATAGATAAATAGATAGAGCGATAGATATATATATATATTACAGCATACACTGAATAGTCCCCAATACATAGATTTTCATCTTATCAACCACATTTAATTTTTCCATTTCAATTCCTTGCATAGGTTTTGTGTCGCCGACCGATCGCTTGATTTTCGGTCGAAGGTGGTCGGAAACGGGTCGTAACCTTAGGTGTGACTGCTAGGGCTTAAGGGAGACTTTGATGCCACAAGAAGCCGCAACGGCGGTGCCGGACAGTGTGACACCGGTTTAAGGTGGTGGGGGTTGGGGGTAGGCGGCGGCACTGTACCTGGGATGAATAAATGGGACAGACTTTTGGTGACAGCTGTACCCACGTGTATAATCACTTGCGTCAAGCTTCATAATGCCCCCCCCCGTGTCCCCCTCCTCCCTCCCTCCTCCTCCTTCCCTCCTATTTCCTCCCACCTTCTTTTCTTGAGCGAGTTTCCGTTGTCCTCATTATAGTGTCACGGGTAGAAATGTAGCCAGTTGTACAGGTTTATAGGTATTAGCATGGCCGTAAGGATAGAAGCGCTGGGAAATTACAGTCCATAACAGCAATAGTGAGGCTGGCCAGGACGTGCAAAGGTGCTTAGCTGTAGCTGAAGTCATTGCTTATATATATATATATATATATATATATTTGTGTGTGTGTGTGTATGTGTGTAATTTTATGGTCTGAAAGTCATGTCGACATACTTTATTATAATTGATTGTAACCTCTTACGCTCGAGGTCCTCGTCTGTTTTGCGTCTGTCTTCAGCCGGGAGGGTGGCACGGAGACGAATAAAATAAGCTGACGGCAGCCAGAATACAACGACGAAAAAGTGTCCTGATGGAGTTCACGTATAAATCATAAAGAATTAAACCATGAATCACTTGATTTTGAAAAAAAAAAGTGGCCCATGTTGAACGTCATGTGCAATAAGCAGACTCAAACTGTAAACACATTAAACTCAAGAGACGTCTGGGTGCGGACAGGTAAAAAAAAAAATGCCCTAGAACACAACACGGTCCTCGCAGACAAATGCCGCATTCACGGCCCATTTCTCACCAAAAACAAATGGGGGTGCAGATCATCGTCAGCGCTCAACCGTAAAGAAAATGGGATGTGTCACGTGTTCCCGTGAGGACCCAGCGCCACGGCATTTGATGACCCTAAGGGTATACGATACTATTAAATAATAATGATAATAAATGAACATTTGAAGATTCCTTGGGTGTTAATGGTATTACTTCGAAGATTTTTAGGGTTAATTCTCAAATAAAAAATTGAAAAAATAATATTTATTATTTCTTGTGTATAAGATTATATCAGGTTATTAGTGAAAGGAAAAAAGTGCAAATACTCGTATGCTGAGTCACTTTTTTTTTTCTTCTTAATATGCAAGATACTCTATTAAGTAGTGACGAAAGCCCTTGGTACATAGCCTGTTTAGCCCCACTGCACAAGTAGCATCACATGCAGTCTCCCTCTTGCCACATGCATCAGGCACACTACGTCACGTGGGGCCCGCCGTGCCCGACCGGGGCCCTCGAGTGCGCGTGTGTGTGTGTGTGTGTGTATGTGTGTGCCCCCGTAGGACCAAATTTGGCTCCCGGGCAGCAGCTTCTTCTTCCACGTCTGGGGTAACTGTGCCCGCGACCGGACCTCGCGCCCGTCCGCCCGCGCCCGCCCGCCCGCGCCCGTCCGCCGGCGAGCGGGCGGACGGGCGCGGGCTTCCTCGCCTCCATACATCCGCCGTCCCCCTCCCACGGGTTTTCTGGCCCTGTGCCCGCTGAGGGTCTTTGGCCCTTTGGGCAATTTTGAGACCGCAGATCCCCCCCCCCCCATTAGGGGCCCCGTTTATTCTCATATGATATGATGATCCTCTGGGGTTTTCAAAAATGGCCGGCGCCTGGGGAAAGAGGAATTCGGATATCGTTAACATCATGTGAAAAGTATTTATATATTCATTCCTACAAACATGCTGTGTGTGTGTGTGTGTGTGCAGAGGGAAAGGGTAACTCATCGCCTTCTGATAGAGGAAAATGTCCCGCCCTCTGCATTCTCCATGATTGGGTTTCCTTTTTGGGAGTCTTGTTTGTTCTGCAAGAACGGGGCCCGCCTTCAACAAGAGGAAACATTGATGAGTTCTGGTGGAGTAGCCTATGCGCGCACACACACACACACACACACACACACACACACACACACACACACACACACACACACACACACACACACACAGAAATGGAAATGTATTGATATTTTGTTTGTAATAGGCAGCGTCTCTATCCACTCTGAGGGGGAAGTATGGGACCAGGGAAGTGGATTAGTAAAGGAGAGACTAAGGGGGGATAGTAGCAGAAGAGCGGAGGGGTTAGCACAAGTTGAGAGTAATCAGCATTCTGTTTTGGATGGAGAAGAGTCTTCGCTCCTAAAAAAGAACGGGTGACTCTGGTCCGTAGAGGTGTCACTAAAACCCCAGATGGATGATGATATGGACTCTTAAGAGCATTGAGTACGTTAGGAGGGCGTAGTTGTGGTGTGAAATTGGTCTTCGCTCGTCAAAGAGTACGGCGTGTCTCTGGTCCGTAGGGGTGCCCCTAAAGGCCGCCCCTGTCACGGGGAGTAGTGGGTGCAGCAGCAAAGGGGAATCTTGGTCGTCGAAAAGAAGTGGACCAAATACCTCAAGTATTCGGTTACCCGAAGGGGCGGCGGTAATTGCTCCCGAGTTCGATTCTTAGTGTTGGTTGGCGCCTGAAAAACGGCAACAGTTTATTTGGATAATTCATAAAGTAGTAGCTATTTATTTTTTGTTTATTTGTTTTATTTTCTATTTAGTTACATATTTGCTATTTTTGTCATTATTTGTTTATATATATATATATATATATATATATATATATATATATATATATATATTGTATATAGTGTTTTATGATAATTTGTATTTATTGTGTCTTGGGCGTGATTAGAATTTTTTTGGTGATATATAATTTATTAATTATTTTGGGTTAATTTGGGTAATTAGGTGGACCAGCTCATTAGCAGCCAGGCCACGAGCAGAAACAAGATGGCGTCTCCAAGTGTCCCAGTGACCTATATTGGTTGACAGCCACCATTTCGCTCACTTCGTTGTCCAACCTTATTCGAAACTATTCGAGACATTTCCTCGTTCCCCGGTGACGTCACAGTGCCATTAGAGGTCAGGCGCCGCGCCGCGCCGCGCCGTCCTTCGCCCCTCCGCCGCGTCGTCCGTCGTCTTCTTCCGGTGCCGCGCCGCCATATTTGGCGCTCCTGTCCTCTTCTTCGACCGAACCGGGTCCGGGTTCGACGCCGAAACGCCCGGTGATTGCCACCTGTCCGGGCTTTCGGAGGGCAAAGGTGACGGTTTCGGTCGCAGGTATGGAGTGCCCGAGGGGAGGGCGCAGTAATGGATTCAAACTGGACAAATTTAGATTTAAGAAGGAAATAGGAAAAAACTGGTTTACTAATAGAGTGGTCAACGAATGGAATAGACTTAGTAACCACGTAGTGGTGAACGCTGAAGCTATCGGGTGTTTTAAGAAACGGACAACTTTATGGATGGGGATGACAGGTGGTCATGGATATGGAACTGCCTAGGGGAGGCCTTATGGTCTCTTGCACTCTCATTCTTATGTTCGTATGTACTGTATCTCTACTCACGTTCATCTTGGGTCTAAACTTTAGTCTCACACACACACACACACACACACACTTTTTATTATTTATTTTCTTTATATATTTTTTATTTTATTTAACCCATCGCTTCTGGATAGGATTAGACATTAATCCAAAAGTAAATGAATTGAATAATCGGGAGTATATTGTCAGTTTCCTTTTGTAAAGAAACAGAGACAGGTTTGTGAAAGAGATAGGTTGTGGACCGCTTTCATATTTTGTTGTGGTGGTGCGGTCCAATAAGGGTCACTCATTAATTCACTAAGGATGGGTCGAGTGCCAACATCAGTGGCACTGGCGACAGCGGAAGGATGCCAATGGACATTGGCATTACATTAACGACCCATTTGTGTGACATCGCGGTTGGAGGGAAATGGATCGACACAATATCGGGAGAACCTGTTGGCATTTCGTATTTTCCAACACCTCAGCGGGGTTGGGAAGGCGTCAAGACAATTTTTGTTTATAATATATATATATATATATATATATATATATTATAAAGAAATGAATAGATAATGTGTTTGTGTGTATGATGGATAGAACACTATATAGGATAATGATTTCAATGGTGTCTAGCTGGGCCGGACTAGGCCAGGCTAGATTATATTAGTTTTGTTAGGTTAAGGTTTGGCGACAAAGTCGGATAATATATTGAAAAAAACTAGAAAAAACATGAATGCTTTTCTCTTATTTCAACAATTGAAATTAAACCCAAAAAATATCTTACCCAGGATATGTCTTTGGCCATTGGTTGTTGTCCCCCGATTATTCACGGTTGTCCTGTGCCGTGTAACCTCGTGGCATCCCACTTTGGGCCAACTCGTCTTCCGCGTGAGCCACAAGCAAGTCGAAAATCGGGTCACGAGTCATGATGAAGGGTTCGTTTGCGTCGAAATGATTTTGTCATGAGTCGAGTTCGGTAGACGAACCATGTATAGAGCGCCGCGGGGAACCGACCAGGGTTCCCTTCCCTGCTGGCACCTTAACCCCCCCCCCCTCTCCCCAGACGTCTGCCCCCTTCGTCCTCTTCCTGTATCGACGCGGTGAGGGATTGACCGTCTTGTAGACGGAGGAGGATACGTCGACATGCGAGAAGGAGCAAGTGTGAATTTGACGGTGTAAAGCTTTCGTACTTTTCCGTTCTGTCCGGGCGACCAAGATGGTTTTGTTATTTGAGGAACTTCCTCCAGACTGGTGGATGAAGCAGGCTCTCTCGATAGTTTAGGATTTTTTTTCCTATACCAGGAATTCGCTCCTTACCTGACTAAAATCTTCAAGTAGCAACCCACCTTGCAGTGCCACCTGTTTAGGCGCCGGAGCTATCACAACATGGGGTGAGGTGGTCAGACGTTGTTATCGCCGACATTTGACTAGCGTTTCTATCCTTATGGGTGATATCCCGACATGGTCAGACCAGCTGGAAACCGGTCCAGCCTTCACATATATAACAAGCAATCATAAGATAAACCTTTGCTGTATCTGTGCAGAGGATGTAGCTGTCCTATTCGGGGATTTATGGTAAATTGTTTTACTGCACTCGGCCGTTGCCTGAGTGGTGTTACGTCGAGCGAAGGTGACACTGCACCCTACAAGCGTCAGCACCGATCTTTAAGGTATGGCATCCTGCCGGTAGGGGGTGGGGGTGGTTAAGCCACGCATACCTGAGGATGTTGTATACACTGGCAAAGTCGGCTGTGAGACGAGAAGCCAAGGACTGAAAGATGCTGAAACGCCCCTCCCATCCATGAGGATGACCTGAGGTCGTATAAATAGACACACCGCCGCTGATGCAAAGGGTCTTACATTAGACCCTCGTGAAACCGACTCCCACGCCACCCACCCACCTCTTCTATATAAATACTATTAGGGGGGCGTGTACCCCGTAGCCCGTTGACACGCCCATATTTCGGAGGCTCGAAGTCCGCCCTCGGGGAGGTGGCGGAAATAGGTGATGATGATTTCATGATAAAAAGGTGGGCTGCCGTCGGCGCCGCCCACCCACCCACCCACCCACGACTTACATTCCCCCGCCTTCCTGCAGACGTGCCATCGCCGTCGCAGCATTCCAGCGTGAGCGAGGGTGCGCCTACGCACTTTATTATTATTATTATTATTGTTATTATTTATTATTATCATCATCATCATCATCATCATCATCATCATCATCATTATTATTGGGTGTGTGTGTGGAGGGGTCATTCAGTGCATTTCGCGTACTCTACCTTGGTTTATCTTCATTCACGTCACCGCATAAAGGTTGGGGAACACTATGTAATCACGTAGTGAACGTTGACACTATAAACAAACGTTAGTACAGTTGTATCCAAATGTTTGGGTAAACTTTTCATTTCTCGCCCTCGCTGTCTCGCTTCACCTCTCGGCCTTGAACGAAGGTCAGCCTCGACCTCAGTCTCCTTTGTCAAGGCCGAGGTGTCCTTTTATTGAGATCGTAACGAGGACCGACAAGATTCTGCAGATTCTTTGGCGCCGCGCCTTCGCAACGACATAACATCGTCTTGGATCACGTGTTGGACTCGTGATCGACAATTATACTTTGGATGAGAGCTCAGAGCTCGTATATGGCCCGATCTATGGTAATAGTGTCTCACACACGC
The DNA here is from genome assembly GCF_046742065.1 of Oratosquilla oratoria. Taxonomy (NCBI): domain Eukaryota; kingdom Metazoa; phylum Arthropoda; class Malacostraca; order Stomatopoda; family Squillidae; genus Oratosquilla; species Oratosquilla oratoria. Next base: position 283,820 of record NC_134791.1, on the reverse strand, counting down.
ACGCACGCGCGCACTATTGCCTTGCCCAAATGGGACAGTAGGAGTTTTTCGAGCGGGAACGGGACTCGAACACTTGACCTCAGGCATGGGAAGTTGTAACCTAACTGCGCCAGCAAGCTCTGTATATTACCTAGTTATAGTATGCAGGGGAAGAGCTATACTTATAGGGTCTCGTCTCCATATAATGATCAAGTCTGACCTTAAGTTGTCACATATTATTTGCGGCTGCGTGCGTACGAAATATATATGTACACATACACACACACGCACACACACACACACACACACACACACACACACACACACACACACGCACATGCCCCTTAGCTGACACTGTATCTATTTGTAGGTGAGAGTACCGTGAAGGACCGCAACAGCTGATGTGTTCAAATTATCGAGATTCGCTTCACGGGCTGGTTCAAGTATTCGAGTCGGGGTCAACAACCCGTAGTCCACAAGGTCGCCACACCTTGATGGATGAAAGTCAGAATGAAGTTGCAACTAGACTTTGGTGGCTAAATGAAAATAATATATTCACCGGAGTAGAATGTGTGAAAAGAAACAGTAGTAATTAAAGGTGTATGTATATATATAAATATATATATACATATATATATATGTGTGTGTGTGTGTGCGTGTGCCTATATATATATATAAATATATATATATATATATATATATATATGCAAGAGAAATCACATAAACTCGTGATTCTAAATATGCGGAAAAACCACCAAGGAAAAAGAAAAACTGATGGCCAAGCGCTTACATCTATTCAGACATCCTCAGGGTACATAGAAAAGAAAATGCTTTATTTATTCACCTAAGGGATTTTAATCATTGCATAAATTGGGATGGGGCTAAAGAAATTGTTAAAAATAAGTCATATTTGACGAGAAATATAATAGAATCCAGTCTGATCAAAGATACATTTGTCAATAACTTAAATTTAAGTCATGGTATGTATAAACTAGACAATTTTATTGTGAAAAAAGTAGTAGCCCAAACGTCCCCTGCCGCGAACGGGTCGGTTTGACATTAGATCCTCGCAACCTTTCCTAGTTCCCTCCCTGACCTCATACTCTTTGTATATATTCTTGTGTACTTTTTCTTTTCTATGTACCCTGAGGATGTCTGAATAGATGAAAGCGCTTGGTCATCAGTTTTTCTTTTTCCTTGGTGGTTTTTTCCGCATATATGTAAATTTATATATATATATTAAAAATAGTTCTAGCGTAGTATTACATGTAATACTACTACTGTTGATAATGACAGTTATAATTTTCCTAGAAAATACAAAGACATCATTGTAATAATAATAATGGTAGTAATATTGATAATGGTAATACACTTATTAGATAAAGCCAAACTCCACAAAGACCACCGTACCATGAGATGATGGCACATCTTCAGAATGAACGGTGCTCGGACGTTATTCGTTATTTCCCGGCAGCTGGACGCTATGAGACCTCCCTACATTCTTAAAGAGAAAAGGAAGAATGACAAAACCTCTTCATTGGGGATTAAACTCTGACGATCTCTAGACCCTCTTCCACCGAAGAGAGTGCTACGGATGGGAATGGCGAAGGGGTCTTGCTTGAAGTGGTAGGGAGAATAAAGTGGAAATCTTTGTCCTTGATGCGATATCTATATGCAGGTGTGTGTGTGTGTGTGTGTGTGTGTGTGTGTGTGTGTGTGTACATACAAGGTGTAATGATAAAGGTGGCTTGGAGGAGAGTTTAAGAGGTATCAGGTTGTAGGAAGTGAAGGGCCTCTTTTGAGATCACATGTGGCAGGGAATGGAGGAGTCGGGGTGGAGGCGAATTATGGAGTTAATGTAGCAAATAAATGTCTGGGAGGAAAGAAAAGTGTTATGAGAAGTAGGTGTGTCTTGATGAAGGCAAAGAGGAGACTATGCGAGGGACTGAGTGTGCCAACGGCACTGCATGGAGCGGAGGATCGAGATTTGAGAGGCAGAAAGGAAGAACCTAAACGTGTTTGAGATGAGTTTATATATATATATATATATATATATACATATATATATATATATATATATATATATAACAAATATGGTCGGGCTTCCGAGGATGGATAGATGCAGATATGAGGTGGAGAGCGGGGGTGGCAAGAAAGCTTGCAGATAGGGTAGTTCAAATGATGGTGAGATTGTTTGGGCATATGAAAATAATGTGTGAAGAGAGAGAAGCAAATAAAGTGGGAAGCAGTAGTGGATAGAGTGAAACAAGACCACGAACGAAGTGTAGGGACGGGTTGAAAGGTACATTGGATGCAAGAGGAATGTGTGTCGAGCTAGGCTGTGAGAGTGCAAGATATAGGAATAAATGGAGAGTGTTAATGGATGAGTAAATCGAGCGGTCCGAGAAGATGTCATCCTTGTGTGCACCATCCATTTCTCGAATGGATGAGCTTAGGGAGGGGGAGGGGTGCCGCTTCATGAAGCGGTGAGGACGAGCCAGCTTCGGCCGTCTGGCCTTGTTGTGGATGTGCTGTGTCTCGCTGCACTTCCTTTGACCCAAGCAGTGTGGCGAGGTTAAGGGATGCCCCTTCATCCACGAGATGCGAAGATGGGAAGGACATTGTTTAGATTGATGGGCGTACGCTTTGGTTCGGTCACCCCCTTTGAGAGAGGGAAATGGCTTTATGGTGTGTATACACACACACACACATGCATATATATATAAATATATATATGCATGCGAAATTACATAAACTCATGTTTCTAAATATGCGGAAAAACCACAAAGGAAAAAGAAAAATTTATGACCAAGCGCTTTTCGTCTATTCAGACATCCTCAGGGTACATGTACCCTGAGGATGTCTGAATAGACGAAAGCGCTTGGTCATAAATTTTTCTTTTTCCTTTGTGGTTTTTCCGCATATATTTATATATATATTTATATATATATATATATATATATATATATATATATATATGTATATATATAATATGAATTCTAAGATTCTGTTGAAGATGTCTATTTATCCTAGAGTATACATTCAGTATATCACGTACACCCCTCCTCCCCGTGCCCTACCACACTCACATTTATTTACGTACGCTTATTTTCATATAAAGGCGTTTCAACAAACACGATTGTCTTGCCCATTGGTTCTGCTGCGAGGACAAAGATGCATTCCTCGGCACCTGGTAACTTGGCTTGCTTTCGGCGGCCCCAGGACGAGACTTGGCGACGTGACTGTACACGCGAGGCTCTGCACGGCCGCCCGCTTCTTCGAGCAGACTCCACGCCCACGCCGCCCACCACCCCTCCCCCTCCTCCACCCGCCCCTCCCGCACTCACCTGATCTATCTTGGAGTCGTTTGCTTTACAATCGGAATGTGGATTTTTTGTTGTTTGATTTCGGATGGAATTAGAGGAAATTGCTTCATCTGGGACTTGTTTCAGGTGGGGGTGGGGTGTGGGGGTTCGACACACACACACACACACACACACACATATACGAGGGTAAATAAAAAAGTTAGCGGAATTTTTCCGATACTTGTGAATTTTACTGATTTGAACAAACAGCGCTTATCTTTCAACGTAGTTACCGTCCTGCTCAATAAACTTCTGAAGACGTTGTTTCCACCCATTGAAGCTTTCTCTGAAGGACTCTAGTTTGCTCTCGCAACCACGTGTTTACAGCATTTTTAGCCTTTTCAAGTTTTCAAAGCGGGCTTCTGCAAGTGATTCCTTGAACTTTTTAAAGGGGAAGATTTGAAGTCGATTGGTCCAGATGGTCCACACGTGGAAGCCATTGTTTGGACTCCGGTGTACTTCCAGGACCATACTGGTGGATCCAGGTCTCAGTGCCTGTCATTCATAATTCGACTCCCAAAAAGCTCTTCATCTGCTCCAATTTTGCTCGGAACGATCAGTTCGAAGAATCTGCTGGTTTGGGCGTAACGCTTCTGGGGCCCAGTCGCTCAGAAAGCTTGCTGGGTCCTAGATAGTCATACAGAATTGAATTTGTTGAGCCATATAACATATCCAGGGTCAAAGCTATTTGGTTAACTATTATTCTTCTATCCTCTTCAATTAAATTTCCAACAGCATCAATCGTTTAAATTTTCGATGCCCTTGGTCTCCCGGTCCGAGGATCATCTTCCAGGTTTTTCTTGTCTTCTCGGAATCGCTGAATCCACTTGCGGACGATTGTTTTCTTTGGAGCATCATCATTATCGTCATCATGACCACAAGCCCTCTCCAGAGCCTCGATAATCGGCATCGCCTTCCATTCGAGTTTCACCGAGAACTTAACGTTTCGCTCCAAACTCGAAACTGCTCCTTTCTAATGGGTCAAGAGAGCAAGTTTGTTTTAAGAGAATCCTCACTGTGTAGCAGCCAGTCCCTGCGTAACCGATTGCAAGTCACCGACAGCCTGCAAGGCTTCAGTGACGCCGAGTGCCGACAGGTTTTGTCTTGTCCTCACCTGTTCGTAGTCAATCCATAGCAGTTTTCCGCGAACATTTTAATCTCCCCTCGTGTGTGTGTGTGTATACATACATATATATATATATATATATATATATATATATAATTGTGTATGTATATATACGTATGTATGTGTGCGTGTGTATATATATATGTATATATATATATGTATATATAATTGTGTATGTATATATACATGTGTGTATATGTATTATATACATATATATGTATATATATATATATATATATGTATATATATATATATGTATATATATATAAATATATATGTATATATATATATATACATATATATATATATATATAATATCACAACAAAGTAATGTAGGACATTGGTAGAATTATTCTAATTACCCATTTTCGAAGAATAGGCGAAAGTAAAGAGATCAGTATATATCGATCACTATCTGTGATCCTCTTCAGCAGATGTGTTACAGAGTGGAGAGAAACATGTATATATACAAAAGTAGTGAGGTGAACAGGTAGGGACGGGGATTCAGGTCACGTGTCCGGCGCTACGTGGACATTGGTGGATTTTGTAGAGGTAGCAATCTATTAACAGCTAAAGTAGTTATAGAGTGTGGTGACCATTGCCCATTGGAGATATTATAATTGAGAAAATATTTTATTAGAGAGGATTCTCTGATTTTTCCCCTAAAACTGCATTTTGATTTATAAATTATTTCAGCGTCATCCCAATTTATGTGATGGTTTTTATTGGTAACATGCTGAAATACGGCAGAATTTTCTTGCCCATATTTGACTGAGTACTTATGCTCTTTTATCCTAGTTGTGAGGTCTCTACCCGTTTGTCCCCAATAAACGGGCCGAAAAATTGAAGAGTGCGAGGATGAAGATGAACTGTCAAAATACTGTCGCCTTTAACTCTACTTGCATATATATATATGTGTGTGTGTGTGTGTGTATACACAGACATATATATAAAGTTTGAGAATGAGCAAATTTATTTGTGGGTATGTGTCTGTATGAGAAGATTCTTAGCGTCTCCCCTCGTTTGCCCTCCCCTCCCTTCCCCTCACTTCACCTTCCAGTCTCGTTCCGCCCCATTCTTTACCCAAAACCCTCTGGGGCTGTGTAAAGGGCCCGGATGGGGTCCTGGAGGTCTCGCATTCGAATCCTTCGTAGCACGATGCCATTTCTGGCAAGAATAGTCTCTCTCTCTCTCTTGGGTTTCTTCCGTCTATAAATGATGCCTTGCATTCGTATATTATAATTATTATTATTATTATTATTATTATTATTGTTACGGTCATTATTTTTTATTATTATTATAATATTATTTTTATTATCATTAGCAGTAGTGGTGTGCCACATGGAGATTTGCAGAGGTCTTTTGGTTTGCACCCTCCGATGCAGTGAAACAAGGGATTAGTTGGTTGTGTACACAAACGGCCCGTGGAGAGACGCATACCTCAGTGTGTGTGTGTGTGTGTGTGTGTGTGGGAGAGGTTCACCATGGTATTTAATGTGTGTGTGTGAGAGAGAGAGAGAGAGAGAGAGGTTTACCATGGTATTTAATGTGTGTGTGTGTGTGTGTGTGTGTGAGGTTCACCATGGTATTTAATGTGTGTGTGTGTGTGTTTCTTTGTAACTGCGTCGGATGTGTATTCATGCACAGTGTATGCGTGTGCACAGATGCACAATATGAAACTGCATTCGTGTGTGCATTTCATGTACAGTATGTACTATCTCCTCAAAAAATATTGTCGTTAATCCAGTATATAATTGAGAAGATATTTATAGACATCAGTGGTTCCTCAACCGGGATCTCCTCAGTTCATTTTATGGATTGCATAGACATTCTCCCAATTGAGAATAAAAACAGAAATGAAAGCAGTTCTATTTGGCTGCAATGAATGTCTTCTCTTTTAGTGTATGTGCAGGTCAAAAGGCCAAACACTGGAGGGCTTGTGACATATAAATGTCTGTATTTTGTCGCGGAAATGGCTGCGATCAATATTGCTTGCCCCGGGGTCTGTTTTGTTCTTTTCTTTTGGTCCGAGGAGGATCCACAGACGAGGAGAAGGTTGGGCAAGGGGATAACGAGACAAGAAAAGATGGAGGGGACCATTGCTCAACATGAACACGCATTACTTCTTTCTGATTCGTTGTATATATAAAAAGTCCTACCCTCACGGTAGCTAATAATAGTTAAAGCTCATGAAAAAAGTTGGCTCCTAGTAATGGAGGTTAGGTTTAAATATAATTAAATTCGTGAGGAACAGGAAGACATGAGAGGTGATTTTTTTTGTAAACTGTATATGCATGAGTAGAATCGTGAATGACTTAACTGGGACGCACACGCATGTGTGTCTGTGTGGCTGAGTGTGTCTACGTGCAGGCGTTCAGTGGGCAGGCACTGTGTGGCACCCACTCCATCACGCCCGCGCCAGAATTGTGGGGGCCGAGGGCGGGGCGTGGGGGGGGGGAGCCGCTCCCTGTGGGCGACATCGCCAAACAAGCGACTGTAAGCAACATACAGTGTGTTTCTGGCTGCCGGGTCCGGGGTGGTGGTGGTGGGGGTAGGGGGCGGCATGGGGTGGCACTGAGTGCCAACAGAAGCAGGCAAAGGAGAGGGCCGCTCGATTCATCAGCTGTTTCCGTATGGGACGTCGAGCGTGAAAAGTGGGGCATAAGTACACTTGAGTATATATAAGTATACTTGAACTTACTCTTATGTACTGGTACTACGGGGGTATTGGACCTTTGCAAATTCTCTTCATTTGGATTTATTTTTCAATATTTCACGTTGACCCACTGAGGTTGAATGACCCGTTTTTGCATAAGTTCACTTCAATTGGCGAATGTCTGGGAAAGGGTCTGTATAGCTTAAAAATGGGCGTGTGTGTGTGTGTGTGTGTGGTGTTTAAATATAGATACGTGTATGAGAGCATGTAGATATGTACATACACACAGATGCTGACGTTTACATATATATCTCTATATATATTTATATATATATATATATATATATATATATATATATATATATATGAATGACAACTGGTGATGAATGAAATTCCCTTAATAGAAAAAGGTGCACAATGTTTACACCTTGTTGGCTCACATACACAAATGCCATGCATATCGCATTCACATTGTCCGTCCACGCGCGCACACACACACACACACACACACACACACACACACACACACACACACACACACACACACACACACACACACACACTCACGTGCATATATGTTTACATGACTATTCAACTGAGAAACTGTGTGAACACATATTTAGAGAATAATGATTTGGAATAAGGGAAAGTGTTAAAAGAAACATTGATATATTATGTAGAATAGATCTGTCAGTTCAGACATACTGAAGCATAACGAGTGATTGAAATTGATCGGAGAAGAAGAGATGAATGCTTCTTTGCTACGTTGGGGAAGATGATAGAGAAACGTTGGTTGAGAATCCTCGATCAATCATTCAATCTCGATCGATGTTAGGTCTTGTAGTCATGAAAGCCTCTTCACGAGCGCCAAGGCTTCACTTGTTGGAGAGGGAGATAGAGAAACGAAAGGATTTACAAATGAAGGTTTGGTGGTTAACATGGAGTTGGTGGTGGTGGCAGCCATTTTGACGACTGAAGGATCGGCACAGTGTTACCGACCATGGGATAATTTATTTTATTTTATTATGTTTTGTTATTTTCATGCAAAAACGACGAACCACACGCACAGATGATCTCGCTAGGTCGTAAACGTGTAACAGAGCGAAAATTAGCTAGGAAGTGAGCGGGGAGGGCCAAGAAGAGACTCAAAACAGCCGAAGAAATGCGAGTGTGGGTCTCCACTTTTTTGCACAGGTCCTGCCGCGCCTTGGCGTGCGCGCTCGTCTTCCCCCTCCTCCTCTTCCTCCTCCTCCTCCTCCTCCTCCTCCTCCTCCTCCTCCTCCTCCTCTTCCTCCTCCTCCTCCTCCTCCTCCTCCTCCTCCTCCTCCTCCTCCTCCTCCTCTGCTTCATCTATTCTTCTCATCCTCCTTTTCCTCTTCCCGTTCCTCTCGTTCCTCCTTTTCTCCCTCTCTTACTCCTCTTCCTCCTCTTTTTCCTACGTCACCTCCCGTTCTTTCTCCTTTATCTGTTCCTCCTCTTCTCTTTTTCCTCCTTTACCTCCCTTTCTTTCTCCTCCTTTACACTCCTTTCTTTCTCCTTTTTCTCTTCCTCTTCTTTTCTCTTTTTCCTCCTCTTCCTCCTTCTGCTACTGTTGGACTTAACATTCTCTTTCTCCTCATCTTCTACTTTTTCCTCCTGCTCTTTCTCCTCCTCCTCCTACTACTACTACTACTGTTGGACTTAACATTTCAAGTTCCTTTGTGATCGTTGCCAAAGAGGAGGAGGAGGAGGAGCACTCTTGTTGTCCTTCGAGCTCTTCTTGTTGTTGTTGTTGCTGCTGTTGCTTGGCGGCGGCGAAAGAAAATACAAAATTTATTTTTTCTCCTCTCAGTCGTCGAGGGGACTATTGCTTTGATACAGTTAAAAAAATGTGTGTGTGTGTGTGCGTGTATATATATAAATATTGTGAGTGTATATATATTGTGTGTATATATATATATATATATGTGTGTGTGTGTGTATGTATATGTGTATATATATATACATATATGTACATATGTGTGTGTGTGTGTATATATATGTATATATGTGTGTATATATATATAATATATATATACAGTATATATATATATATATATATATATATATATATATATATGCTATATATATGTATATATATATGTTAATGTGTTAGTTATTGTGCTGGGGACCAAACGAAACAAGTTCTGTGTTCGCCGCCTTGTTCCTTCTTTATTGAGCCGGAGGGGTTTGGGGTGCCACGGAGATTAGTAAGATCGTCAGTCGACAGTTAATTTCATTCACTTCTCTTGGCACTTCCAAGGTAGGGAAGGCCCTAGCAAGTCCAACGAAGTATTTGTCCAGTGAAAATAAATGCTACTGTATCGAAAGGTGGCCCGATCCATCTTCTCCTCCTCCCACCCCACCGGCCCCCTCCCACAGATTCGTCCCTGTGATCCGTTGCTGGGAGAGAGAGAGAGAGAGAGAGAAAGAGAGAGAGAGAGAGGGTGGGGGGTGGGCGGGAGACCGGCGGTGGCGGCCACCTGTTCCGGCCACTTGCCATCGTACATTTGCCACCTCTCGTTCGGTTGTGGGTCCCCAACTCACTTTTTTCTCTCTCTCTCTCCAGATTCTTGTCCCTTTTCAACCACTCTAAAGTTTATCTACCATGGTCTATCTACTATCTACAATGTGCCTGGGCCCAGTAGATCCTTGGTTTTCGTTGGGCCGTTGTCCCCTAAGCCGGCCAACCCCTTCCATGGGGTGCGGGACTCGAACCGGGATGAATTGTAGCAAGGGTCAGGGGCCAGCAGCAGCAGCATCGCACGGGAATTGCGCTTCTAAGCTTACCATGTTTTATGAATAAAGGAAATCGTGATTTTTTTCTGTATTTTTTTCACGTAGATATTTTTATTTATTAATATTTGTTAATCTTGCTTATTAAGAATTTTTTATTTCATTTTTCTCTTATAAGTACACACGCTAATATTTCGTAATCGTCTTCATATGAACTCGAACAGGAATTGACACGCACGTGTACACACACGCACGCACGCACACACTCACCGTCTTGGGGAAACATAACCCGTAAATGGACTCCCAAAACCAGTCCTTCCATTAATGAAATTTGACTCTCGAAGGGGTCATGAGAATCTGCTGTACATTTGAATGTCTCTGCTTGATAGATATTCTAGAAAAATTAGGAACATGGATCATCCCAGATCGTGTACTAGGCAAAGGAAACCTTCCCTCCACACCTTCACTAACTAGTTAAAGGCTAACTGGCGATTAACAAGGAAGATGTGCTCTTGGTAACAGATGAAATAGAGGTGTGCTTAATCTCTTGAATTTTTTTGTATAAACGTTTATATATGCATACATTGTGTATGTGTATATATATATAAGTAGGTTAGAAACGACAGCAGTCTGACTGTTAATCGAAGAATGACTCGGAATGCTGTCGTTTGTAACCTACTTGCATGTATGTATAATATATATATATATATATAAAATATATATATATAATATATATATATATATATATATATATATATATATACACATATACACACACTATGAGGATTGAGTAGAACACTGAATATGAATACTGGCTTTGGTTGTCGCAGGAATAAAAATTTCCGCAGGGTAGAAGAGGCTTGGCCATTGCTTCATCAAATTCCTTTAATATATATTTAAGCTTTCTCTCTCCCTCTCTCTCTCTTATAAATATGAGATTGTTCCTTGGCAACGATCACAAAGGAACTTGAAACGTTAAGTCCAACAGTAGCAGCAGGAGGAAGAGGAGTTGGAGAAGGTGGAGGAGGAGGAGGAGGAAGAGAAGAAAAAGCAGAAGGGGGAAGAGAAAAAGGAGGAGGAGGAGGGGGAAGAGAAAAAGGAGGAGGAGGAGGAGGAAGTGGAAGAAGAGGAAGAGAATAGTAAATCCAACAGTAGCAGAAGATTGTGCCTCTTCCTCTTTCTCCTCCTCTTCTCCTCTTATTACTCTTCCTCCTCTTTTTCCTATTTCACCTCCCCCTTCTTTCTCATTTTTCTCTTTGCTTCTTCCTCCTCCACCTTCTCCTCCATTAATGAATGTTAAGTCCAACAGTAGCAGATGATTGCCGGAAAGGAGGAGAGGAAGTAGAGACGTGTGTGTGTGTGTGTGTCTGTCTGTCTGTCTGTCTGTCTGTGTGTGTTTGTGTGTCTGTGTCTGTGCTCGTATTTGAGTTGCATGTGTACCTGCACACACCCACGCGCATTTATCTGGAAGTTGTGTGTATATATACATATGTATGTATGAGTGTGTGTGTGTGTGTATATATATATATATATATATATATATATATATATATATATATATATATATATATATTTCACAGAAAACCACTCGGGAAATGAGACACTATGATCGTATTGTCTCATTTTCCGAGTGGTTTTCTGCGCAATCTTACATTCACTCGTTTTCGTGAATTGTGTTGCATATATGTATATATATATGTATATATATATATATATATATATATATATATATACATATGGTTTTGCATACATGTATATTTTGGCATTTTGAAACAATTTACTTTAAGACGTATGAATTGTTGAGACACGTAAAAGAGACGTAACTGAGGGCCAAAATAAACTCGACGTGACATGTCAACACACACACTCACCTCTTTTAATGTCTTGACAACAAAATAAGACTCGAGAGTAAAAAAAAGCTGGTGACTGGGAACGCCTACATGTGACCAAGGCCACCTGTGCCCATAGTGCCCAGGTTGTGAACCCCTTAAGTGGACCCTTGGAGTCCGTGTTGAACTCTTGAGGGGCCCCGTAGACTAGTAATCCAAGGGGCCTCTTAGAACCTACACCTAGAACCACGAGTGGATTACAGAACCCAATTTGAGAACCTCTAGGACGCCTAGGTATCCCTTGTTGATAACCCCCAAGGGGGTCTCTTCTTCACCCCCCCCCCCCCCATCCAGATCGAGACCCCGTAGGGTGACCTGTAGATCCCACGTCGAGATTCCCCTGGCGTGAAGGGAAGGCACGAAAGAAGCGGACTGGGTGACGACGACCAGGTGTCCTCCTCGGCCAGGAGCTCCCTTATCAGTGGTGTCCGCAAGAATGGAGTTCGGAAGAAGGGTGACTTGGCCCGCAGGAATGTGCACAAGAACCTCCATATATCTGCTTTCCGCCAGCCAGCTCTTGGCTCCCACTTCGGGGAAGAGCGCTCGGAGGGGGGGGAGGGAGGGAGGCAGGGAGGGCGAGGTCCGAGGGAGTGGGCAAGGCCGGGGCTGAAGGACACCCAAGCTGTGATAAGTCCATGCCAGGAGATGTGCATATGCGGTGTCTCTGTCACCTTAACCCGGTGTGTTAGGGTGGCGTAGGTGTGTGGTGGTCGGCAGTGGCCTTGCGGGGTCGTTCTCTAGGACCTGTGCCCGCGGAATGTGTGTATGTGATAGAATGTGTAATATCATTATATCAGTAGAAGAAAATGGAATGTATATAGTTTAACCCTCTCACTATCGCACGTTCCTTTCGGTTTAATGTAGCAGCAGCCACAATAAAGCACTTGAGGTCTCCCTCGTCTGTAAGCACTGCAATGGGGAGGGAGGGAGGGCGAGACGGTGATCGAAGTACTTCGCAGCGGACGGAGAAGACGACCGGGGGGTGGGGGGGCGAAGGGGAAAAAGATCGCTTAATTTCTTAGGGTTTCTAGAGAGTGGTCCAAGATTCATTTAACCCTTTAGTGTGGGTGGCGAGGGAGCGGGTCTTTGGTGAATAAGATCACCTGGCGGCAGCTCACTATGACGGAGGAATGTGTCAGTGAAATTAGGTGGGTCGGAATTGTGGACATTCTGTCTATCGATTCCTATTTCTAAGTGGAAAGATTTTTTATTCCTAACTTAGAGGAAAATCACTTTCATAGCAAGGGGTTGGTATACAATTGAATAAAATCGCCTGGCGGCAGCTAGAGGGAAAGTACGTCCGGGCACGGAAGGAGGAGGAGGAGGTCGGTGATGCTGGGCTTGTATCCGTCGAAGTCTTGCGTCGCCGACATGAATGAAATCGACCGGCGCCAGTCAGGGTCAGAGGAAAAGCGCCGCCGCCGCTCGCTACGGAAGGGCCAGAGAAGCTTGTGTGTGTGTGTGTGTGTGTGTGTGTGTGATTGATTCACCACCATGGTCTTGAATCACGTGTTAGACACGTGATCGACAGCCATTACTTTCCTGGATGAAATATCACCGCTTGTATATACTGTGTGTGTGTGTATATATATATATATATATATATAATGTATGTGTGTGTATTTGTGTGTTTGGGTGCAAATGCGTGTGATTCACCACAGTCTTGGAATACGTGTTAGACTTGTGACCAACACCTATTACTCTCCTGGATGAGATCTCCCTTCTTATATGTGTGTGTGAGTGCGTGAATCTCCACTGTCTTATCACATGTTGGACTCATGATCGACAGGTATTACCCTCCCGGATGAGAGCTCATATGTGTTTGTGCATGCATGGTTACGTCCAAGATTGCATTCGTAGTCCACTTGAGGTCGTATTAATCACCGAAATTAGCAAGTTCTGTTTTACAGTGTGGGGGGGGGGAGCAAATCGAAAACACACGGTAGTGATTCCTACGTTTGTCTTGTCAGGAAGTGCACACACACGCGCACACCAGTTCTGTTGTGTGAGCAAGGCTCTGGCGCCAACCTGGTCCCTGGCGTTTCGCCTCCTTGCCCCCCCTTCCCCCCTTCCCTCCCGTGTTCTTCTTGTTCTTGTTCTTCTTGTTCTTCTCGACGTGATTTGTCTTGGGCGCTGTTTGTGTTTTCTTGGCCGTCCTTGAGATTGGCGGAAGGGGAGGGGAGGGGGGAGGGGGTTACCGGGCGTGGGTGGGCGTGGGGGTAGGGGGCGGTTCATTAGGCAGCGAGTGCGGCACGGGACACGATTCTGAGGGACTATGAGACGGCATTCTTAGGCTATGCATTGCCTTTTTTTTTAGTTGTCATGTTTTTCGTCGCCTTTATGTTCAGTATGTGACTCGTAAAATCTTGGCGCGCACACATACACACACACACACACACACACACACATATATATATATATATATATATATATATATATATATTAGTATAAAGTGGAGACAGATGAGTGGAAGGTGGCAAGGGGACGCAGGATGATGTAGGTGTGAATATTCTCTAACGTTTCGACGGATATCTTCCTCAGTTTCTCTGAGGAAGACATCCGTCGAAACGTTACAGAATATTCACTCCTGCATCATCCTGCGTCCCCTTGCCACCTTCCACTTGTGTGTATATACATATATATATATATATACATATATATATAAAATATATTATTACTGTGAATCCTTATTTAATTTATTGTGTTGAACGAAGGATATAAATCTCCAAGCATATTGCCCTCATCTTTCTTTCTCTCTCTCTCTCTCTCTTCCTCTGAGATAGCGACAGCAAAATTTGTCGGGGATTTATGCCTCAGTGTGGCACATACGACGCGTGTCGTCGTCCGACGAGGACGACGAGGAGAGACGAGCAGCTCGCTTGGCATCTGATCGTCAACTGCCTTATTGGGAGGCGCAATTGTCGTTGTTCTCCGATTGTCGTCGCCAGCCATCTCGATTCGGACGTGGGGGGTGGGGGTTGCCTACTGCACAACGAAACTATATCTTGCGTCTCTATCTGTTCATTTCTTTTTTATTTACATGTTATCATTAATGTTATTTTTACTTGGTACTGGTTTTATTTGTCATTTATTCTGTTTGTAGCTTGGTAATATTAATTTTGTTTTGTTTTTTAATATTTATATATTCATATTTTTTATTGCTGTATTTTTATTTTCTATTATAAAATTAATTCTATTTTTTATAATTGATTTTATTATTCTTATTACTTTTGTTCGGTGGGGGGGGGTTGTCTTTGGTTAATTGCTGGAGTTAACCTGGGCTGAGGGAAATGCAAAGGTAACCCGGGAATCCTAGGTTGGCTGGCCAAGCCCAGAAGGGAGGGAAGGGAAGGAGGGAACCCCCCCCCCCCCGGTCTGCGCGATCCAGTTTCCGGTTGCAGATCCGCCATCTTGCCTCGCAACCTAACAGGCGACGGGACGGAAGGGGCTTTCCCCAAAGTCTTCTCCTTCCACCTTTAGCGTCAGGTTGTTCACTGTACTGCACCCTTTCTGGATGGAGGAAGGGTATGGGTATGGTCTTACTCTAAAGGGGTTGGTCGCTCTCTCTCTCTCTCTCTCTCTCTCTCTTTCTTTCTCTCTTTCTCTCTTTCTCTCTAATTTTGTTCACTTATTCCCATTTATGTATTTTTAGTTTTTCCTATTATTTGTGTGTGTGTGCGCGTGCGCGCGTGTGTGTACACCGACACGTAGATACTATGTCGATCGATTCTCTTCAGATATTTCATTATGGTCAACACATAATGATTTGATTACGTGTTAGCCAGCTGAATGGGTCCAAAGACCTGAAAAGCTCTGAAAGTGTCCCAGACCTGTGGTAGTGTGGATCATTCCCATTTCGCCAAATAATTTGCCAGGGTCCCTTTTCGCCAAATTTGGCCTAGTTCCAATCTCGCCAAACGCCTTAACAAGAAATCTGCCAAAAGAACCAAACCTTAGGAATTTGGCAAAATGAAGATATATCATCATTCCATTTACCAGGACACCCCCACCTCACCTGAATAAAATCGTTTGGCGTATATGACACGCAGGAAATGCCGTCACAACGCTACTGAAAGCGTTCGCCAGAGGGGTCGAATCAGGTCAGCCCCTCACGATGACCTCCCTCCTCCTCCTCCTCCTCCCTTGCCTCTCCTCCTCCCCTATTCCCCAACTCACCTCTGTCCCAGTCTGTCTTCTTCCCCTCCCACTCCTCCTCTCCCTCACCCGCCACCTCCTCCTTCTCCTCCCCTTCCACCCACCTCGTCCACCCTCCCTTCCGTTTCCTCTTCCCCTCCCCTCTTCCCCTACCCATCTCCCTTCCTCCCTACCTTCATCTCCCCCTCTCCTCCCTCGTTACCTCCCCTAATCTTCCGCCCTCCCACTCTATCCCATCCTCGTCTCCTCTCCTCGCCATCCACGCCCACGGGGGCACTACTTCTGCTGCCATACACGCCTCGTGCCCGCCCACGCGCCCCTGCGGTGGGTTGGTTGATTGGTGGCCGTATTTTGGGTATCGTGTGTGTGTGTGTGTGTGTATGTGTATGTATGTGTGTGTGTAAACGTGTATATGTGTGTGCCTAATTATGTAATGTATAGCATGAGTCATGTATTCACCTCGGATCTGCTGCAGTCTCTGTCGAGACTGTGTGTACTGTTGTATGTATAGTATGGTTTATGTGTATGTACACTCTGTATGAATGTATAGTATGTTTTATATGGATGTAGAGCATCTTTTATGCATATACGGTATGTACCTTTAGATTTTCACATTTTTATATATACTTGTGTGTCTTTATGGAGAATATGGCTGTAATGCTTGACGTGGCAGGAGATGAACATTTTCTCTCTCTCTCTCTCTCTCTCTCTCTCTCTCCCGTCGCTGAATAAAATACTCGAAGACAGTTCATAAGAAGAAAAAATATATAAAATGTCTTACTGGTCTGTAGTTCGAGTCCGTGGGGCGGACAACGTCTCGCCGAAGAGTGTGGGGGTCGTAGAGGTGGTATTGATGCATTATCATAATTATTATTATTACTGTTATTATTATATTATTATTATTATTATTATTATTATTATTATTATTATTTTGTGCAAACGAAAACCTTAATATCAAAGTGATCCGTGAGTCTGGTCCGTGAGGATGTCGAAGTCTTGAAAAATGTTGACTTTATTGTTGTTATTATTATTTATTATTTTGTGAGGATTAAGCTCAAGTCACAAGATAATGGTGCGCGCCGTTGATCTGTAGTGATATCACTAAAATCGCAAAAAATGAAGAAGGAGGAGGACTGCACAAAACGGTCAAACAGCCATACAGGGGTTGGTGCAGAATAGAGAGAATCTTTGAGGGAGAATGACTCTCTCTCTCTCTCTCTCTCTCTCTCTCTCTCTCTCTCTCTCTCTCTCTCTCTCTCTCTCTCACTCACTCTCTCACTCACTCTCTCTTTCCTGTCAGTTATTTACAAGTTCAATAAAGAGGAGAAAAGTAGGTTTCATTTATGGATGCAATAAGGAAATCGAACATATTATAGCTTCGGTCATTTTTCAATGATATTTCATCATCGTCACCATCATCTTGGATCATGTTGTTCGCTGAAGGAGGCGTGTCATCATCGTCATCACCACCGTCATTATCATCCTCAGTATCTTTGTCATTGCCATCATATCATCATCGTCGTCATTATCATCCCCACCACTATTATCATCACCATCGTCACCATCACGGGCTTTGGGGAGGGAAGAAGGAGGAGGCTGGAGTTTTGGTGATGAAAGAGAGAGAGAGAGAGCGAGAGAGAGATGCATCCGCTGACGTGCTGGAGGTGGTTCTACAGCCCATTGCCTTATATGGCAAGAGCCGGCGGGTACGTGTCACGCAGGGGATCTCGGCGGCCGGGGGAGCCACGCGGGCGCGGCTCACCGCATCCTCTGAGCCGCGGGGACCAAGTTGTTTTGAGCCACTCCTACTACGATGAGTGAATCACGGGTGGGAGTGACTGGGAGGTTGATGGCTCGGGTGAGCAACGGGGATGGAGACATCTCGTTGGACGGGTGGGACGGGGACTAGAGCTATTTCGCCGGAGCCGCTTTGGCTCACGCACTCCAGTTGAGCTGACATGTGGCTCACAAACCAACGAGCCGCAACTGTTGAGTCTTTCTCGTAGGCCATGTGCGTTGTGTGCCTGCGTGCCTCGCTGGTGGAGCCAACGAATGGCTCTGATCCTTCAATGAGCCACGGGGTATCGAGTCCGAGATTTTCATCGTTTACTGGTAAATAGGCACTGCTGGTGCCAGCAGTAATTTGCCTTGGCACTGTGGCGGCATGGGACGATTGACAGTGAAATAGGAATGACAGGTGGCAGCGAAAGACGGCAGTGACAGCTGGTACTGAAAGAGAACGATGACAGGTGGCTCGTAGACGTATAGGCACGCAGATGGGAAGGGAGGAGGGGGGAGGAGGAGCGATGACAAAGTACTCAACCCACTCCCGCCTTCAGGAGAAAGGGTTGCCTGCTTCAGCCCCGTCGTCGTCGTGACCTAGATGTTCCTGCTGGAGGGGAGGGGAGGGGAGCGGTGAGGGGGGAAGCAGGTGCCGTGCTCCTCCCTTGAGCAGGTGTGCCTCACACGACAGGACAGCAGTTTTCAAAGAACAGACGGCAACACGCCACCTCAACTGCTCCCCTGCGGAGGAATATTGTCTTGGGGTCATGTTTTCCGCTGAAGAGAGTTTCTCATTGGTCGGGCACCACGTCGTCCTTGGAGGGTGGCTGGCTGAGCCCCCCACCCCCCGAAGGCATCGCATAGCCGTACTCGGTCCTCTCCACCGTCATGCTGTACTTGGGTCACATTCACTTGGCCAGAAAAAAATAAAAAAAAATCCCCGCTCCCTCTCTGTGTGGGTGTCCACTCACCGTTAGCCAATCACAGACCTCCGATAAGATGACGTCATCAAAAGAATAAATAATCGAAAATTGTAGAAACTTGAAAAAAAAAGAGATACTTGTGGGTTAATGGTAATAGACCTTGTTAGAGGCACCTGGCGATAGAAACTACGAAATGTGCAAGTCGACGAAGGAACCGAAAGTATAAACCAATCTAATTTATTGTATTAATTATTATCTATATTATTATGTTTTGTGTAAATTACAATTATTATAAATTATATTATTTTGGATACACTTGTATCCTGCAATATAGTCTTTGGTAATGTGTGATGCCTTGAAATTCGAACTCACTTCGGAGTAAATTGGCGGGCTCGAGTTCGATTCCCAACGGCCGCCAGTGATGTGCGTGTGTAGGATGCGCCAATCCTGAAGGAGGATGGGGAGGGGGAGGGGGAGGGGGATCCTACCGAGTTCCTCTCTGCGCGCGCGCGCGGGTCAGATTCGGCATCGAGGGTCGCCAAGAGTGGAGGTCCCCGCGTAGCGTCTTCGGGCAGAACGTGACGTCACAGCTGCGTTACGAGGTGTCATGTGTCACGTGGTGTCTGTGAGGTGTCGTGTCGTATGGGTCTGAGGACCATCTGGACAGATGGCGCTTGTATCGCACCACCTGCACAGGTGGCTGTAAGTGTTAGACCGTCTGTCGGTACTGGACGCGGACACCTGTTGAACAGGTGGTACAGAGGACGAGATTTGAACAGGTATTAGGTGCTTCCCTTTACATATGTTCCCACTGAAGAGTATGAGCAGGTGTTTTGACAAGTGCATTGAACACGTGTACAAGTTTTTTTATATAAAATGAAAGAAAGTGAACAGGTATAGCGTAGCCTTCCTGTAAGAAAAGTAAAAATGAAAAAAAGTGAACAGGTATAGCGTAGCCTTCCTGTAAGAAAAGTCTTGAGGATGTGATCATTTCGAGAATATTGAACAGGTGTACGCGTGACCCATAATGAACAAAAGCGACAGCTATGATGCAGATATCGTTGCAGGTGTGAATAGCAGGTGTAACAAGTGGCTGTGTCGTGGACGTGACAGGTGCGACACGTGGTGGTATGTTAAGTGTCGGGAGAAAGGGGCGTGTCATGTCGCCAGTGTGTGTCAATATGACACAAGCGTTTCTTTTAATTTGTTATCTATTATTTCGTTATGTTTATATATTTTTTTCTGGGGGTGATATTGTGACTTCAACAGAAGATGACGTTGCCGTTCGTGTGAAAGAGGTTTTTGCATTGCGTTTATATATATAATATATATATATATATATATAATATGATGCTCATTACATCGAGCGAATGGGGTGTGTGTGTCAAGAGACCATAGGGCCTCGCGTGACGTATAAGATGAGATGAGGGAAGGGAAAGGGGGGAGGGGTCCGTCATCTGGATTACAGGTGATGAGGTCGCGTGACGTCATCTTGTGACGTCACGACCTTGATGCTACGTAAGCTGCCCCAGTGGCTTTGATACCCAGTGGGAGGGGGAGAGAGAGAGAGAGAGAGAGAGAGAGAGAGAGAGAGAGAGAGGGTCGAGGGGCTGGAGCGCTCGGCTTGTGATCAGCTGGGTAACCAGAAGCTTACGCCAGGAGGTTCTTAGCTAAGGCCCAAGCCTTCTGTCACCTTTGTAATTGGACGGCCAGGGATGCTGGTAGTCACTGGGGACCGTTGAAGATCGAACAGCGGTCGCGTGGTTGGAGAGACATAAGTATACACACACGCGCGCGCGCGCGTGCTCATGAGTATAGCTACCTTCCTGTACGGTATATTACAATTAGGTACAAATTAGTTACACACAGACACGGAGAAAGAGAGAGAGAGAGAGGGAATATCTCACGTCGTTGGCGTTGAAGGGCGGCCGGCCCCACTTCTTGAAGGATGTGACGTAGACTATCTGGTGGTGTTATCGCCTTCTGTGGAGCACAGCAGGATCTCTGGACGATGCCGCCGCCAGAGTCGTGGCACTCTTGATTGGTGGGTGCCAGGCAGTGGTCGTTAGGCACACCGTGCGTAGTAGTTAGTGCCATTGGTCTTTAGTGGTGGTGTAAATGGTGTCATTAGTCTGGTTAATTTAAATCCTTTCGTGTAACGGCCTTGGAGTTGGTGTGTGTATATACGCCTACCTACCTACGTACATACACACACGTGCGAGTGAAAGTTAGGCTTGTATCAGAAGGACTGTGAAAATAATGAACAAGATTCATTAGTGAATCAAGGATAATCTGTAAGGAAACATATTGAAAAAGTACACACACACGTAGGATAATCTGTAAGGAAACATATTGAAAATGTACACACACACGTACGCCTTTATACTTTTTTGTGTCTTTGTCGTCAGATGATTCCATTCAGGTTCGTCACTGAGCGTTTCAAGTGTCATTAACGACCGATCATGGCCAGGTGGTTAAGTCAGCTGGCAGCAGCGGCTTCCCTCCGCCGCGTAGAGACAACAGCGGAAACGTGGGGCGATAACTGGACAGCCGGCACCTAAACCTCTGATGCAAGCGTTAGATCGGGTTATGGAATATATATTGTCAATCCGTGTATATGTATATATATATACATTATATATATATATATATATTATGTATATGTATATATATATATGTGTGTGTGTGTGTGTGCGTGCGTGTTTTCCGGAGGAAGACAGACTGACACTTGTCTTGGCGAGAACAAAAGTGGCACAAGAATCGGTGGGAAGGGAAGCATGTGACGCGCCTATAGTGCCTGTGCCCTGGGGCGTGACAAGGACTTGCTCTAATCTCGCGCTGCTCGAGTCTTTTCAGTGTTTGTTCCGCCGCTGAAGGTCTCAAAAAGTACTACACGCGCGCGCACACACGTACACGCACGCATGCACATGCCCTAGATCGGGTCATGTATGCGCTCTTGAACTCTCATCGGAGAGGGTAAAAGCTGTCGATCATGAGGCCAGCATGCGATGCAAGACTTATGAATAAAACACACACACACACATATATGTGTATGTATATGTGTGTGTTTGTGTATTCACAGTCTCTGTTTATGTCGCCAGGCGATTTTATTCGTAATATTGGCGGCATTCATGCGGGGATAGCTGTGTCTGCAGCATGTGCCCTACGGTCGCCCTGAACCACCTGCGGGCACTAAAGGTTCGAATGCAGAGGGCTTGTGTGACGTCATGATTTGTGACGCCGTGTCATGACTTGTGACGTCATGGCATCTGTGTGTGTGTGTGTGTGTGTGTGTTGGGGGGGGGGAAGGTACGGTGCCCAGAGGTGTTCTCGCATACTCGTCGTCGCCTTCGTCGACGTCGTCTTGTTCACTCAAGGTTGCCGAGTGAGTGAGTGAATGATGGCAATAATAGATTGCAGCACGAGAGGGCCACCGAAGATCTTGTGTGGCCAGAGTGGGCGGGGGGTGGGGGTGGGGGACCCTTGATGCCTTTGTACTGAGAACAACACAACCGTTTGGGTGATAGCGTTAGTGGTCTCATGGGTTTGGAAGATTTAAGCACGTGGGTCGGGTGTCGGTTGACGATTTTATTCGGCTGAAGGTGCTGTCACTCATAGTAACTATCCAGATATTACCATTATTATTGTCATTACTAGTATTAATATCACTGCTACTGTGTGTATGTGTCTATGTATTGGAACTAGTTTGACGTTCACTACAATGACATGGTTTATTGATTTAATTCTGGCTGCGCACTGGTGATTTCATGCAGCCGCGGCCCTGAAGCCATGACCCGCCCGTCCCCGGGGGGGGGGGGATCCGATCGACCCGAGACCTCCTTCAGGCCATAATCCGCTCCACACAACATGGCATCGACAGACTATAGCCAGAATGAAGACTGGCAAATGCGCCACATATCGAAGAAGCTCGGAAAATTGCTAAGGTCCTTCTCCTTCTCCTCCTCCTCTTCGTCCTCCTCATCCTCGTCCTCTTCTTGATCATCCTCCTCATCCTCGTCTTAATTCTTCTCATTTTCTTTTGTCCTCTTCATCCTCCTCCTCTTCCTCTTCCTCCTGCTCCTCCACGGAAAGACACAGACTTGCAATTAGTTGTTTTTCTTACCCAAGAGATGGCGCTAGATTCGGTTTTCTATGTCAGTGACAGTCCCTGGCACCGGAGAGTGCATACACACACACAAACACACGTATATATATATATATATATATATATATATATATATATATATATATATATATATATATATATATTACATACAGTAGCCTGCAATTATTAACACGATGGTATATAGTAGTCATTGGTGGAGTAGTGCCCCAGAATGGAGGAGGAGGTGGAGGCAATGAAGGGGTTTGAGGAGGAGTGAAGACAGTGTGGAGGGGGAGGGAGGGACCAGGTGAAGGGAAAGGGGGGGAGGTGAGAGAGGGAACGAACACGCTTGGAGGTCGTTGCCCTCTTCCGTAAGGACGAGTGTGACACTCGACACGCCGGGGATTTCGACCATCACTGCTGCTGCTGCTGCTGCATTCCCCCCCCCCTTTTTTTTTTTTTTCTCGGGTTTTTCCTCGCTGAAGCGGTCCTGAAATATGATGAATACCTATGGGGGTTGGCCACGCTGCATGACACGTTCACTTTCCTTTTTTTCGCGCAGGATCACGTGATGGACTTTTGTTCGTCAATTATTACCCTTATGGGTGAAAATTCAGATCTTGTAAGGTCTGATCTATATGTAATATTTTGAATTTATATATATATATATATATATATGTATATATATATATACATATGTATATATATATATATAATGTATATATATGTATATATATATATACATATATATATATACATATATATATACATATACATATATATACATATATATATATATATATATATATATATCACATAATCTATACCCTTGCTCAATGGGGACAGTAACGGCTTACGGAATAGTTGGAATTCTCTATGAATAGGGCACGATCTCTGTACTACAGTTACGTGCCTCGACGGTAAAAACTACACCAGCAAGCTGTGTATGTGTGTAATTGTGTGTGTGTTGCAGACGGAGTATTTCTTCCCGTTCAGTCATAAAATGAGCTAATTTTGTTGCTGCTGCTGCTGTTGCCAAATTTAGCGGTTAAGTGAGCGGAGGAGGAAAGTGAGATGTGGAATATGCATCAAGTCGACCATTTTTTTCCTTTTTTTTTTTTTTTTATCTTATTTTCGTTCTTCTTTGTGGATTAGGCAGTGCCATTTCACATTTGATAAACCTTCGGAAATGACTGTGCTGCTCGTGCCGTAGTGCTCCAAGTGGTGGAAAAGGAAATAAAAGAAAGGAAATTGGATACTGGGGGGTTATTGTGTCCCACGACCGCCCATGCGCCCACGCACACTCACGCCCTTTACCCAAAGGATCCTCACGCCCACGTGGGCGGCATCGGAAGAGCGCAGACCTCGTGTCACCGGGTGAGGGCACCAGAAGGCCACCCTCGTGGATGACCTTTGGACAAGGTGGACCTCTCCTCCTGCCCCCTGCCTCCTCCTCCTCCTCCTCCTTCGGCTCCTTCGGCTCCCCCAGCAGCCTGAGCAATCCCCGACCGAGCCGAGCCTGGAGGCCGAGGTGTCTATCCCGACGAAGGCGCCGAAGAAGGTTCTCGTTGCAAATAGGACGGGGTAAGGGACGGAACACCCTACGTGTTAGCGGCCAGACAAGGCAAGATGGCGGAGGAGCAGGTTGCTTTGGAAAAGGAGGTGGTGGACGTGGTGATGGTCGCCGATAAGGACGACCAGGATAAGGTAAGAAAGGGTAAAATGACCTTTGTTGGCTCAGACTCACGGGTCGCGGTACTGCAACTAGCACCCGAGCACTTGCACCGGTGCGTTGCAGCTGCTTGAAGCTTTTCTGTCGATCTTTTATGTGTAGTTTCTCTCTCTCCCTCTCTTTGTCTCAAAGAGATGCCATCTTCTCGAGTCGGTGAACATTGAGGTTATCTCAGCCCATTTGTTCTCTCGTTCCACTTCTGTTCTGTTTGTTCTGTCTAACGTCAGATTGTGTTCTAGTTGTTCTCTGTCACACCAGAAGATTATGTTCAGCTGAAATGGAGACTTCGGAATCGAGTGCCTCTCTCTCTCTCTCTCTCTCTCTCTCTCTCTCTCTCGGGTTTTCGGGAGGTCTTGTTCGGGCCGACGCCAGGTGGCGCCAGGCGATTTTATTCACCAGAGAGAGAGAGAGGAGGGGAAGCTCTGAGCCCGAATAGGTTAAGAGCCTCGTTTCTCTCTCTCTCTCTCTCTCTCTCTCTCTCTCTCTCTCTCTCTCTCTCTCTCTCTCTCTCTCTCTTTCTCTTTCCCTCTCTCTCTCTCTCTTTCCCTCTCTTCCTCTCTTTCTTTCCCTCTCTTCCTCTTTTTCTTTCCCTCTCTCGCTCTCTCTCTCTTTCCCTCTCTCGCTCTCTTTCTTTCCCTTTCTCTTTCTTCCCCCCCCTCTCTCTCTCTCTCTCTCTCTCTCTCTCGGGTTTTCGGGAGGTCTTGTTCGGGCCGACGCCAGGTGGCGCCAGGCGATTTTATTCACCAGAGAGAGAGAGAGAGGAGGGGAAGCTCTGAGCCCGAATAGGTTAAGAGCCTCGTTTCTCTCTCTCTCTCTCTCTCTCTCTCTCTCTCTCTCTCTCTCTCTCTCTCTCTCTCTCTCTCTCTCTCTCTTTCCCTCTCTCTTTCTCTCTCTTCCTCTCTTTCCCTCTCTTCCTCTCTTTCCCTCTCTCCCTCACTTTCTTTCCCTCTCTCTCTCTCTCTTTCCCTCTCTCGCTCTCTCTCTCTCTCTCTCTCTCTCTCTCTCTCTCTCTTTCTTTCTTTCTTTCCCTTTCTCTTTCTTTCCCTCTCTCTCTCTCTCTCTCTCTCTCTCTCTCTCTCTCTCTCTCACGTATAACGACACCATCGTTGTGTCCGTTCCTGTGAACGGTGGTCTTCTGCCACCAGTAAATGTTTTTTCTTCGTTTAGTCTCCAGGAGGTACCTCGTCTGTATACGCACCGGGCAGGAACGGTGAAAAGGGTTCTGGGGACTTCCATGTCGAAAGGGAGTGACACAGGGCTGAATAAAAGCGTACAACGGAGGTTGAAATATTGGTACCGCCGTATATATATATATATATATATATATATACATACATATATATTATTTATTTTATTTGTATATATTTTTTGCGCGGGGGGATCAAGCTTTGAGAAGAGGGTCGTCGCCAAAGAGGTTATATTCGAAGTATAGAGTTCTGTGCATAAGTGGTAATGCCCGGGGATGGTCTGTGTATTCCTCCCCCCCCTTTCCCCCCCACGAAAATGAAAGTCATAAAGACCAAGCTGGACGCATCTGCTAGAGTATAAGCGCTTTGTATTTTTCTTCCCCGGTCTCGTCACATTGTGAGAAGCGGGCACCCTCGCCATTGAGGGAGGGGAGGGAAGGGGGGGACGGGGATGGCGGGCGGGCGGGGGGGGTGTAGGCAGTCTCGAGGGCCAATGGGGTGTGTGGGGAGGCGGGGCACGACGCCCCCTCAGCCCCCCAGCCTCCACCCGGCGCCCCTCGAGTCGGTCCGCGGTGCCCTCACTCGCCCCGCGACTCTCAGGCGTTCTGTGGCTCCGTCGTCGTGAGGAGGAACTGAAAAGCGAAGCGCGGGTTGGTTGCCGTAGTAGCGCGTCCGTGCCGTCTCGCTCTCACTTCTCACTTACTCTCACACTCACTCTCACTCTCTCGCGTGTCGACTTGAACCCCCTCTTGGGTTGTGCGACCTTTCTCCGCGCCCCCTGACCTCTCCCCGCGCGATCGCCGTCAACGCTCCTCCCACGTCGAGTGGTACTTAGGTGCAGGGAACCCGCAAGCGAGACAAAATGGCGGAAGTGCAAAAGGCCGGCAAGAAGACGATGGTGAAGAAGAGCGCGAAGAAAACGGTGGTGGAGACCGTGGAAATGGAAGGAGGATCGACGACCACGACGACCATTATCGACGAGAACAAGGAAAACCTTGGGTAGGGGCATCAGTAGAGCCCTTTCTAGTGCCAGGAAAGTCTTCCCCCTCAGAGGAGCTGATGGAGGAGTAGGAGGAGCAGGAGGAGGAAGAGCAGGAGAGGAGGAGCAGGAGGAGGAAAGTTTTGCCGTCTCCTGAAGCAGGAGGATGTGGAGGAGGAGGAGGAAGAAGAAGGAGGTGGAGTAGGAGGAAGAAGAAGAGCAGTTAGTGTCGCTTGAGTATGTCAAAAGAGAGGATAGTCCATTTTATTCACAACCTAGATTTACTTGTTTTTCAAAAGAAATTAAAAATCATGATTTTTACACAGACATAGGCTCTTAGATTTCTAAAACCAGTCCCTTTCTTAAACGATGACAACACCTTACCTTTTAAGCTGCATCTTAAGCCAAGTTAAACTAGAAATGGTTCAATACACGATGCCCCTACCCCCTTACATAACATCTCAAGGTAAATATGAGAGAAGGGGGTTAAATTCCTTGGTTGACAACTATACTTAACACTTAATCCCCGCCTTTAACCTTCCCTGCCCTTTGCCACACTTACCCCAGTGACTCAAAACAAAAGTGTAACAGGATTGTGTTTGTTGGCCCCCTCTGTGTTTTCTGGCGACGAAAATTGGACCAAAGTGTGCAAGGAACACTTTTTTTTTCTCCACCGCCCAAGTGGTCCAGTGTGGTGAGCTCGTTACTGTGGTGAAACTGCGAGTGTGGTGATTTCAGCACCGAATTGTGTATTTCTAAGACGAAGCAACGGTGCAAGAAAGTGGTGTCAGATGGTGCGAAAAAGTGTGGTGTCAGTGCAAGTGGTGTCACACCATTGACAGAAAAGATTGTGACTGAAATTGTATACATGGAGAAACCTATGTGTGTGTGTGTGTTAGTGTTATGTCTTCGAATGTGTGTATATATGTGTGTGTGTGTGTGTGTGTGTTCGTTAGGAAGTGCGGCGTCATGTAGACTTCCACTGTGTGTATGTACATGGGGTGTATGTATAACCTTTGGCTGTATCGGCGTGTATGCTTTGCATGTGTTATAAGCGTTCTGTGTGTGTGTGTGTGTGTGTTTGTGTGTGTGTATGTGTATGTGTATGTATGTGTGTGACGGACGGGCGCAAGTGTGTGTGCTATTTTTCGGTCTGGCTGTTTCCCCCTCTTCTTCCCAAAGTGTTGGGTAACCACCCTGCCCACGTACTCTCGTCCCCTAAAAGTAGTTCTACATGAACAGAAAATGCGATGGCGGAGGAATCCTTTTCCTCCCCCGCTGTTGATAGTATGAAACTCGTACAAAACACGTACTCCCTCCTACCAAGTTACGAACACTTGTACACCACTGAAACCGTACCTTAGTAGTTCGCCCGATTCCGCACGTCGTCCCACCTACTACCAACACATTTATCTCTCCACTCGTTCTCTGTTCTATTTACGTCCATGGACACCAGTCCCCTCGTAGTTCTCAGTTGTCCTCTTCCTGTTGCCTCTTCTTCTTTATATATTTCCTCCGTTGCCCTGCCTCCTTGTGCACCCCTTCTCTTCTCTTCTCTGCCGGCCGGCCGTGCTGCTCAGCGTCGTCCCCCTCCGTGCACTCTCCCACGGAAAATACTGCCATCCTCGTTTTCGTTGCCCCCCACCTTACCTTCATCCTTCGAATCCTGCCCCCTGGCATCCGTCCTGCGACCCTCCATCCTTTGGACATGGCTCAGCCACCTCGATATAAACATTTCCCATAAACACACACATACACTCGCCTATTTTCCACACATCTCTCTATTTGTTTGGATTTCCTTTTATCTCGTTTGCTCTCTTCAAACAATCTCGACTGTTCCTTTCTCTCGGCTAACCGGAGGATCCGCAACTCGTTTCCATAGGTTGACGCGGTTGTGGGAATGTTTTCACCATCGGGCGTCCACAGGGATAATACTGGTCAAGATTTCTGCCCGAAAGTGTTTTGTGTGCAGCTTTCCAATTCCCTCCCATTCTCAAAATCAAGAGTGCACTTGGGGGAAATCACTATTGCTAAGGATTTTGTGGATTTTATGAGGATACGGCACTCTTCACATATATAGTTAGATTCTTTCTTAGCAGAAATTAAGTAACTGTAATGTACTAAACACTTACTATTGGTATATAGCGTGCCGCAGAATTAAGATATTGAGTAATGTCTTGTGCAGTTGTTATTCTATACATTTGTTAATGAAAGGCTTAATATTTTTCCACTCACCCCCGTGCTTCTCCAGTAAATCCCACAGATTCACAGTCGTGATTTTTCTTGCTCCATGAAGTCTGCATTAGACTGGCTCCCATAATTGTTCGCTGATTTGCTTTGTGAAAAACTCGACCCATCCCCCTCCCCCTCCCCCAATTCTCAATTCTCACAGTTCTTTTTCCCCGTCTTCTCTCTCTCTCTCTCTCTCCTCTCTCTCTCTCTCTCTCTCTCTCTCTCTCTCTCTCTCTCTCTCTCTCTCTCTCTCTCCTCTCTCTCTCTCTCCTCTCTCTCTCTCTCCTCTCTCTCTCTCTCTCTCTCTCTCTCCTCTCTCTCTCTCTCCTCTCTCTCTCTCTCCTCTCTCTCTCTCTCCTCTCTCTCCTCTCTCTCTCTCTCTCTCTCTCTCTCTCTCTCTCTCTTTCTTTTGTGTCTCCTTCGCCCTTGTCCCTTTTTGGAACTCTCTTCGCACCTTGCTTTCGCCTCCGTTTTTGAATAACAGGAAATGGGCAATATTCTGTACGAGTAATTCGTGGCAGGCATTGCTGGTTATAGAATAAGAGACTAACTCATCGCTGTTTTCGCATACCCGTATCAATATGTATGTACATATAATTTTATGTTTATACAATATAGGTGGATGTATGAATATGTTCAGTTGAGGTCTCACGATAGATTTATTAATACAGTGAATATGTGAACGAGGATACAGTCTACAGTGCACACTAACGGACAAGCTAAAGCTCATCCCTAAAGGGAGGAAGAGAGAAGGGGAGAGTTTGTGTTCGTGTGTATCTGCTTATCTCTCTATGTATATAGCTGCCTGTACGGTTGTGTAAATATTTGTACGTGTGTGCAACAGAAAGAAGATTTTGTGTGCGCGCGCCTGTGTGTGTGTGAGAGAGAGAGGGAGAGAGAGAGAGAGAGAATGAAGAAGTAGAGGTGTGGTAATGGAAGAGGGGAGGGATTTGAGGTTCAAAAAAGGAAGGTTGGGAGAGAAGCAAGAACTCGCTAAAACTAGTAAAGTCACTAGAGGCGGATAATATAACCGGAGAGATATTTAGAAGGAGTATCTTCAAAGTGTAAGAAAATAGGGAGGAGTGCCAAAAGACTAGAACACTTGTGTGGGAGCCATATTTATTTTTACATAGGAAGTGGGTGAAGTACAGCAGCATAAACTAGGTAGGAGTTGTTTGTAACAGTATCAAATAGAATGTTAAGATTTACACCAAAAAAATGTGAAGGAGGAACAGGGATTTTAAGGGCGGGTTGGAGGGTAGTGGATGTTTGTGCTAGGTGGTTGGTTACAAATACCAAAAGTTGATTGAAAATACTTGAATAAGGCTCGAGGCTTATAGTTGCCTCCATATAGTTCATGTCCACTAAAGAGATGTGGAATGCGTGCATTTATGTCGGAAGATTTACAACATGAGCGAGTTTTCGGACTTAAAAACTTAACCGCATCGTAGATGTTGGACGTAAGGGAATCTGTTTGTCACAGGTTCATAAATAGACAGCACTCGTGCATGCTGTGCTGTGCTGTGCTGCATACATCTCCAGGAAACGTAAGGTAGCGTGAATAAGGGCAGATGGTTTCAGTGTACCGAATCGAAGGGAAGTTAGTAAAAAGCATCGATAAGAATTCATGAAAGATGTGAGGAACATGTAGGGAGGAGATGGGGGGAGGATAGGTCGCAGCTGGGGGAAGAGTGATGCGGGTGTGTGTGATGTCGCTCTTGTTGTTTAATGCGGCACGCACGGGTAGAATTACGAAAGAGCTTTAAAGAGCCAAAGGAGGCGTCGTCTTTGCCTACATTCAACTTGTAAATAATGTCGCATTATTTTAGGCTTGTTTTAGGGGAGGGGAGTGGAAAATAGTTTGAAATTGAGAACGTGAAGGAGATTTTAGGGAAATGGCACCTATCACGCAATCCTGGTCTTTCTCTCGGAAGACCCGCGTCCTTCAGATAACCTGCAGCAGCATCTCGGCAGGGCCAGTAGTAACAAACACGTGACAAAGTCTGGGGAGGGGATTAAAAGATGAACGGATGTTGTTAAAAGTAGGATGGCCAAGATGGAAATGAGTAGAAATAGATTCGAAAATAAAACCTTGGGGGGGTGGAGTTGACAGGATGGTGGAGGATGGATGGATGTGGTAGTGGATGTGAGGGTAAAACAGGAAACCATAATGTATATCACTGGATGAGAGAAGGGCGGATGCAGTAACGACGGATGATGCAATCAAGATACTGGAGGAGGGTTTCATCTAGACCAGGTGTGATAGTGGCGTAAAATGTTCACACTAGCGGTTTGAACCGTGGCGGTTCAATTAGTGCCAATGGAAGCGCTCATACACAACCGCACATTATTATTATTTTTTTTCTCTCGACTATGCGGTACCGTCGAGGTTTCCGCGCTGTTGAAACCGCCAGTGTGAACAGGGCGTGAAGATGGCTCAGTGGAGTAAGTAAAAGACGGTGGTGGAGAGCTTGGCTGCTTGCCGTGTATATTTGGAACGAGGAAGATGGACAAGATAAGAGAATGAAGAAGAAGAAGAAGAATCGTTTTGGGGGAAGTAAGGGTCGTACATTGAAAGTCTTCCGAACGACAACAGCCTTGGCGAACGCGTCCTGCCACCAAAAAGTAGAATTGTACCAACTTCTTCAGGTCTTTGCAGGGAAATTATTTGTGGGTTTTAGAAATCAGCCAATAAATCATATAAACCTTATCAATAAAAGAAAAGGGAAAAGTCTAACTCAACCTCGTTTTGCACGTATCAACTTTTCGTCGTCCTCTCAAATAAGCACAACCGTCTGTGGACGCTTTCACACATCACGACCACGTGTGAAAGCGTACATTTTGTCCATGGTTATACTAGAGGACGACTTCGTGTCGTGGATGGCGCACGGCGAAAAGTCGATGTGTGTGAAACGGGCCATTGGTAGTACGCGAATCGAAGAAGACCAAAAGGAATACGAGGAGAATATGAAGAAAAACTTTCAAGGAATAATTTGTTCCTCAGGTTCGTTGTTCCTACTGTTCTCTCGCCTCTCTCTCTCTCTCTCTCTCTCTCTCTCTCTCTCTCTCTCTCAGTTCGCCGTGGTATCCTTTCTCTTGTCTTTGAAACTCCGTTTGTAATAAGTTTTATTTCCCTTTTTCGTTGTTTCCTTTGATAGATTGAATTCCGCGCCGATCTTTCTTTCCGTCTGTCTCCTGAAACTCGTCGCACCAGCAATTACAGGTTTCCTGCTGCACCATTTGTCGAAAGTGCACAATGTTCAAACATGATGTGGCTGAATGTTCATCATCCATTACTATCCCCAACTTCCACTTTATTCTTTAATTCCTTCTCCAATTCCAAAGGTATGGGTGATGCAATGGGAAGCGTGCTAGTCTCCTTCAGTTGTGGGTTCGAATCCCGCACACCTCTCCTATTCCTAGAAGGAGTGACCGTTAGTTACCTGCCCTAAGCAAAGATGACAGTTTTTGCCGTAGCTATCCAGCGTCTCCTGGCGTAGCATCATCACCTTGACTACCAATTCCATCTTTGTATACATATTGGACTTACGCGGCGACATCACCCATCCCTGTCTCAGTCTTGGCTCCACGCGAAGCGTTACCTTGCCTTTCACTGTACACACGCCTCATCTATGTGCATGTTTTTCCCACTGTCCTTTCACTGCAAATCACTGCCAAGTGCGACATATTGTTCTTGTGTCTGGTGTGGCATCACCTTTTTCAAGGTATCCAATGTTAGTCACAAACTAACCTCAACCCCATCTACACATTTCTTGTTCATTTGTTCAACATGAACAGTCCTTTGCTGCTGCATCCCCCGCGCCTTTCGTAACAAAAAATCTTTAAGAAAAAACAGTATTTTCTATTTAATTGATTTATCCATTTTTAAGCCTATAAACGAGAAAACGTGTGGTCGAATAAGAAATAGAAATACATGAAAAATATGCGAGGGAATGGTTGGTACAGAGAGAATGAGGAAGAAAACCCAAGAATTGGAAAATATTTTAAGAAATTTCTATTCTGCTTTTCTCGTTCAGAGGAAAATTAGGATCAGAAAAAATCGTGAAAGTGTTTAATTGGTGGCATGTTGATACAATAAAAGAAATACCAATTTCGAAAAGATTAAAGAAATAAAAATAAGGAAAACAAAAAATAGAATGAAATTTTTTTTGGGAGGACATGGATCCAGTAATAAACACAAATGAAAGATAAGTGTAACTCAAATGTTTTTTATTTTTCATGTTTTTCGGAGTTTTTAGAGACGGCGGCATAAGGTAAGGAAAAATAAGTCTTGGGGAAAAAAGTAGATATTTTGAGTGGTGATGATGCGTGTGCGTGCGCGTGCGTGTGTACATGTGTGGGTGTTCACACTTAAGTGCGAATGATTGTGGTCCTCTTTCTTTGCAGTTTACGATGCTGCCACTGTATGTCATTTATGCTCGTCGAACTGAAAATAGGAGCATTCTTTGATATTTCCTCGTTTTCTTTTTAGTTGTTTTTATTTGTAGTTTATTACATCTAATGTTATGTTGGTATCATTTATTTGTAGTTGCTTGTATTCGTATCTTAATATTTAATTTATTTTTTATTTATTTTTTTTACTTATTTAATTTTTGTATAATTTTGTTTTATTTTTGTTTTATAGTCCTATATTATGCAGTTTTATTTACGCAAACGAGGGTCATAGTTGTTTTGCATTTTAGATTAACCTGTTACCCTAATTAGTTCAGGAGCCTCTCCTGAAGTACCTGAAATATTACGACTTCAGAAGTGAAACCCGAAACCGTAGCCGAGGCGCATAAACGAGTGAAATGACTGGACACTTCGCCGCCGCCGCCTCTGTAATCCGATCCAAAATACCTCCTGTTGTTAAGAGGAGGAGAGCGGGGGGGGGGGGCAATCTTCTTTGATTATACCCTTTCGCGCGCGCGTGCGTGCACTCACGCATCCTGACAG
>NC_134791.1:245000-247500 GCF_046742065.1 Oratosquilla oratoria | reverse complement strand
CTTGTGACTTGATCCAGTCCCTTCTGGTTGGCGCCAGGTGATTTTATTCAGCTGAGGACGGGGTTGGGTGGGCGAAGGTTCGGGAATCATGATTTGGTTAGATTATTATGGTTGACGCCAGAGTAGGACCCGGGAAATCACCCAAATCTTCTCTAGAGTGGCAGTTGGTATTGAAATTGTTATTCATACGTTATGGTGATGCCTCGGGGCAGTGGGCTGGATGCAGCGAGGATCCGTCATCCAAGAGAGCTGTGATTTAAGAAAGGGGCGGGAATGGAATGGGCGTGAGTGGGTTACGGGTTTTTGAGCGACTACCTCCCTTATAAACGGGAAGAAGTCTTTGGTTTATGTTATGGTGATGGCTTCATAATGGCCTCTGAATGAATTTTATTCAGTCGAGGGAGGCCCCGTGACTATATTAGATTATTTATTTACCGTCATCAGTACACACACACACACACACACACACACACACACACACACATATATATATATATTTGTATTCATGTGTGTCTTCATGTCTTGGGTTTCCCTTCTAGATAGATTCCTGTGGACAAACTAGATTAATATTTAACTTAATGAAGCTTAAGATTCGGGGTTAGCTTTGTGTTGCCATGCACTTGTTCAAATGTCTCCTCTTCCAATGTACAACTTGTTTAGAATTGTTAACTTTTACCTTGTACAAATTCACCACTTTTTGAAAGTGTGTCTTGTTCAGCGAGTCGAATTGTGATCATTATTGTTCAAAACACACTTCTCCCTATTAATTGTTTAAAACCATCTTTATCTAGAAATTGTTCTGTGACTAACATTTCCCCTTTTACGTGTTCAAAACCACTTTTTCCTTCTACTTGTGACTGAGCCTCTGCTCTTATTGAACAACCTAACCGTGTTCAACATCACCCAATGGTAACATGTTCATTATCTTATTTTTTTCTCGCACTTGTTCAAAATCTCTACTTTTTTCCTTCTATTTGTTCAGTGATTCGACCTTTCCCTTGAACATCTTGTAACTCGTCTTTGAACGCGTCCCCGCGAGTTGCCCAAACGACATGGCTTCGCTTCGCTTGGCTTCGCGCGTCGCCTCCCCTTCGCAAAGACCAGTTGTCTTGGGTTCGAGTCGGGCCTGCCTGCCTGCCTATCACGTTTTGCTTTCACAACTCCCTTTTCCTTGATTTTTGGACCAAAACACTTTTGGGGTCTTGTGCTAACCCCGTGTGGGGTTAGATCAGGCACGCGCACGCGCGCACACACACACACACACACACACACACACACACACACACACACACACACACACACACACACCTTCTTACAGAGACACAAACACACACACACAGCCAGCTTTTCTTATTCTTCTTTTTCAAAAATGAATTATGACGTTAAGATAATCATCTTTCGGCTCTGGTGCTCTTGAGCACCTCGTTGCGTTTGCACTTCATCCATCATTACACCGCTGAGTAGTTGGTGGAAGACACTAAAACCGTTCATTCTAACCTACCTGGCGGCGGCGGACATTTTCCTGGCCAGTGTTGCCAGATAGGCTGGTTTGTCATGATTAAGTTTCACTGAGTTGCCAGCTGCTTCAGTCTTAGGATATTTCTCGTTTTGGCGGTTGTATTCGCGTTTCGCTTCGTGACTGATGTGATGTGAAAGAAATTAAATGTGTAAGATCTGACCATTGTTACTATTATTATTATTATTTATATCATTATTATGATCATCCTTATTATTATTAATATTCCACAAAGTTCCTGGTTTACAGTATAGGAAACGATACGATCATAAATCAAATAATGATGATGATAGTAGTAAGAAAATAATATTAATTGACCTCATCTGTGGATTTATATTAGATTTCTTCCTCACTTGGTTAAACTGAGGAGGTGAACTGAACGAGGAAACTGGGGGCGTGTTAGGGCCCACACACGCTCAGTATTCATATAGGGACATTTACTTCACCCTCACAACCTCAACACCCCTAAACGCGCGTGCGTGCGCGCGCACACACACACACACCATTTCTTTCTCTATTTCACACACACACCAAATTTTTTCTTTGTTTTTTATCTTATTTATTTATTTATTT
Source organism: Oratosquilla oratoria (assembly GCF_046742065.1). Lineage (NCBI taxonomy): Eukaryota > Metazoa > Arthropoda > Malacostraca > Stomatopoda > Squillidae > Oratosquilla > Oratosquilla oratoria. The sequence continues at coordinate 245,411 of NC_134791.1, read as the reverse complement.
ATTTATTCACTCTTCAATAGCAGCGTTCGAAACGTTACTGTGACGGGTGTATTTGTCGAACGAATTTTAAATGAATTAATTTCTCTGGGATAAATATCAGTGTGGGTGTCTGGCAGGAGACTTGATCCCCGCCCATCTGGGGGCGCGAACTGACGACTTTAACTACCAGAGCGTCACCCAGCTTCCCTCCCACCCTCCCTCTCCCCCCATTTATCAAAACGTCCAACGAGGCTGGCGACCGAGCTGCCAAATTCTTCGAGATGCTTCGAGCGTGTCATGGCTGAAAACTGTCGTGTCAATAATAAATCTGCTTTAAAGAAGGAGGAAGAGATTGTAAACGCTGCTGTGGACGGACTGTGAAGGTGTCGGCTTTGTTATTTGGTGATCGTGTGCTCTCTCTCTCTCTCTCTC
>NC_134791.1:207500-240000 GCF_046742065.1 Oratosquilla oratoria | reverse complement strand
GGCGAGAAATGACTGTATACCGGGTAAAAATAAAGCATCGACATCTTTATCATCTTCCTCCTCTTCCCAGTTCTATGTCACATTTTCTTTTCCTCCTCTTCCTTCTTTTCCTCCTCCTCCTTCTCTTCCTCCTCTTTTTCCTCCTCTTCCTACTGTTCCTTGTCGTATCGCCTCCTCTTTCTATGCCTCCTCTTCCTCCTTGTACTCCCTTCTCACCCTTCTTTGTCTTCTGTTATTCTCTCTCTCTCTCTCTCTCTCTCTCTCTCTCTCTCTCTCTCTCTCTCTCTCTCTCTCTCTCTCTCTCTCTCTCTCTCTCTCTCTCTCTCTATTTCCACTTTCCCTGTATGTCATTTACGATGTGTACACTACACATGTTCCGATGTACTCGAGGTTAACACGGGAGTGGATGCGCGCATTCGCTTTCCAAAGTCCTGCAGCCCTTCACACGTAGACAGGAGCTCCCTTCTATCGGAATAAAATCGCCTGACGGCAGCCAGAATTAACATTAGGATAGGACATAATTTCCATAAAGAATTATACGAATATAGTGGTGGATGACAATATTTTCATTAAGAATTGCTTAAGAAGAAAATACCTTGTAGCTATATGTATAGAAAAGATATATAATATTATTAGAATGAAAAAAATGTGTTTAAAGTTTCTTTGGGTAGACAACTTTTAAAGGTGTACACGTATGCACACAACACATATGTACAGTACATTCACACACACACATCCGGCTGTCACACAGATGCACATGCCCACACATCCAGGTGCGATTTATATATGTACACGTAAATCACACGTGTACATGCCAGAGTGCGACTGTATATATGTACACTAAGCACACTCATATTTACGTACACAAACGGCTGTCTTCACAGAAATGTACCAACTGCATTTGTACATGTGTACTCACAACTCATATAGGTGCACATTTACACAGAACCGGAAATTTACATGTGTACACACAACACAGGTACATATGTACATACAACTGGTTGTCTTCATACACAGAGGTGGACATGTACACTCACCCGAGGGTGTACATGTGTACATACAACACACACAGGTACACGTACCCACACAGCACACGTAGATGCACTTGGACACACACAGCCGGCTGTCTTCATACGCACATAGGTGCACATGTGCACACGCCCCGTCCGTGCTGAAGACATGACAAAGCGGGGGGAGGGTTCTGGATGACGTCAACACCTTGAGGGTTGCCCGCAAGTAACTCGCCTCAAGTCGCGGCAGCAGTTGGTACCCCTGCTTGCCACCGTTGTTGCTCTTTCTCGTCTTTTCCGCCTTCTAGTTCGTTCTGCACGCTTGCATGGGCACTGACAACAACAACAACAACAACACGACGTTGGTTTGTGTTGTTGTTGTCAGGGCAGTGCGTTGTTGTTGTTAAGTTGGCACCCGCACCTTTTGTGATTCACGCTGGTCTTGAATCACATACCACCCTCGTGATCAACAACAATCGTTCCTTTGAATGAAAGCTCAGAGCTCACATGCAGCCCAATCTGTGTGTCGGCAGGCGATTTTATTAACGTGGGATGGCATCCACGGGAACGGGGAGGTTTGGTCTGGTCTGGCAAGAGGCGCTGCCGGATCGAGAGGAGGGTGGGGAACCCGCAAGGATTCCTGAGATTGCATCACGATTCATGTCACGTAACGCCACAACGTGATATTTAGGTGTCGTCATAAATTTTTCATTTATTGTTTTTATTGTTATTATTATTCATCAATTTATTGCAATCGTATGCACATAAAATACAGGTTGTAAAGTTGCGAGGATGGCACAAAAGAGCACATGAAAAAGTACTTTATTTCCTTTCTGGTGCACTTGCAAGCCAGGAACCGAGATCCATGGGAACCAGAAGTAACAGAACTAAGAAGAGGACCTGTTAAATCATGATGAGGACTTAAAAATCGTTGGCATCACCCCTTATGCAGAGAAGGACAAACCCAATGTATGAAGCTGAGATCAGAACATGTTCGTCACAATAGGTTCTTACAAATAATAATCTTTGACATCACTCATTAAGAAAGAGAAAAAACCAATGGCACCTGAAGTATTAGACAAATGAAACGTAGAAGCAGTAATAGTTATAACAAAAATGAACATTATGTGTGCACGCGCATGCATATACAAGTGCACACATACACGTACGTGCACACACACACACACACACACACACACACACACACACACACACAAATATATATAAATAATATAATTGTGTGTTTTGTGTTTAGAGAGGAAATGTGTGCCTGATATATTTTATGCTTGTACGATTTTATTATAATTTTGTATATTTTTCTTTTCTTTTTGTTCTTTTATTTATTATACTTTTATTTCTTAACGTAATTCTGGTATTTGGCGGGTCGGGTCGGGTCCGGGTTTCCGCGAGTGCGCCTTCCCCCAGCCACCGAAGGGGGGAGGGAGGCGACGCGCGCTCATCTTATTCCACGTCACGTCCTCTCCCTCTCTCGTGACGTCACCACTGGCCCTCTTGTTACGTGACGTCACGTCGCCCGCGCCCTTCTCCGACGTCGTAAAGCCTAAAACATAACCTATATTTAATCATTAATTACAGTGATATACTAGAAGCCCCCCCCCCCCATATAGTTGGGTGCCCAAATGATGATGATAGTGATAATATGGAATGGTCAAATAATAGTAATTGCTAATAATAGCAGAGGTGGGCACGATTAGGAAAAAGTCCGATTAGCGATTACCAATTGGCCAGCTCGTGTCAGGTCCGATTTGCGATTATCCGATTGTGGTGCCCAAAAATTCAAATCCTATTAGCGATTATCATATCATGTTCAATTAATTTTTATAAAAGCGATTTTATATTTTAAAGCTACTTGCAATGTTTTTAAAGGAATTTAATGTTTTTTTGCCCTAAATAAGCTAATCCAAACTAATACAAAGACAAACCAAGGTTTTAGGAAAATACAAATTTTATTTTAATTGAAATATAGAAAAATTACGAAAGTGTGAATAGAATGGAATAAAAGAAAAACATTTATTTGAGAAAAATTAATCGCAAATCGCTTTAAATTTTCGGCAGTCACATTGCGGTTAGTCCGATTCGTTTGGCTTGGATTAGTCCTATTCGAAAATGGAAATCCGATTAATCGGATAATCGGACTTCCGAATCGGGCCGCCGCCGCGCCGCCCACCTCTGAATTATAATCATAGTAAAGGATGGCACAACAATTTATAATAATGACGATCAGAAGAAGAGTAATGTAATTATAATGGAATGAATAATAGAAATATTGTGATGGTTGTGAAAATAGTCTAGCTGGGTGGACGCTAGTGTGAACGCGAACTCCTCGGATCGAGACCCAAGTATCTTCCCTCAGTTGACTGCAGTCGCACGCCGACGCAACTCGTTGCATGAAACCGATCGCAAGGGATGCCTGCCTACACCCAGTGAAAACTGTATTCCCTCTACTGTATGTGGACGTCAACTTGTGATTTGCCTTCACTCACTTGCTGTTCCACAGTTGCATCCGCTTGCTTGTGAGTGGTGAGGGGGAATGCTACTTTGGCAGAGTGTAATCATCCGGTGCGATCGGTTTCATGCAACGGGTTGTGTCGGTGTGTGAGCTGCCTTGCTCAGGAGTGAAACGTGTGTGTGTGTAAATGCGAGATTCACCATTGTCTTGGATCACGTTTTGGACTCGTGATCGACAGTTATTAACCTCCCGGATGAGAGCTCAGCTCGTATGACCGATCTATAGGTAATACTGTGACCTTACACGCACACACACCTAACTCCCCGCCCACGATAGTTGGAGTAACAACCTGCAGCGCAGCGATACTGAAATTATTTCAGCCCTGGGTGGGATTCGAACTCAAACCGCCGTAGTGGCAGGCGGGAACTCTAACCAGTGCACCACGAGGTTGTGTGTGTGAAATATTCACAGACGCGTAAATTTATTTACAATATATTTATTTTTTCGTTCTATATATTTCAATTGTATTCAGTTTATTTTTTAATTTTCACCATGTTTGTGTTATACGAATAGAAATGTAGCTAATGTTAGTTTTGCATTAAAAAATGTATATTGGTAAATTATATAATGTGTACAAATTACAATATATATAGGTTTTACTAAGTCATCATTATAAGTAAATTAGGATTTTATTAAAAAATATTCGTTATTTAGTAGGAAATATACCTAGATAGAAAACGGGTCCATTTTCTATCATGAGAGGAAATGTTCCCATTTTCTTTGACTGGGAAACCGCGCCCATTTTCTTTGACTCGCACTATTTCCACCCGACCGCAAGTAAAAATACACTCGTACGAATTTACTTGATTTAATCGTAAGGAAATCTTCGTTTCAATACAGTGAAGAGGCCGTGACCGACCGCGACCCCAAATACTCCGTATTCTGCCTCCTTCACTCTTCAGTGGGTTGAGTTATGTTCTTATGTTCTTCAACATCTTACATTGTCTTCCAAGTAGCTTCTTCCTCTTCGTATCGCCTCTTCCCATTTCTCCTCTTTTCGGATTTTTTCAGGTTTACATTCTCATTTTCATTCTCTTCGTCTTTTTTGTACTCTCCCCCTCATATCCTCTTTCTCCTCTTCATCCTCCTCTTCCTCTTCTTCCTCTCCCTCCTTCGTCCTCTTTTTCCTCGTCGTCACCTTCTTCCTCCCCGTCCTCCTCCTCCATCCTCGTCTTCTTCCTCCTCTTCCGACCTCGTCCTCCTCTTGCACGTTGCTAGGGAGGTTTTAACTTTCGGGAGGAGGGAGGGAGGGACGGAGGGGGAGGTGGAGGAGGTAGTGGGGGTGATGGGGGGGACGTGTCCCCTTGAAGAAGATGAGGTCCTTTTGAGGGGAGAATGGCATCACACTCAAGTCACACTCCACTAACATTTAGTAGTTCCTGTGACGTGCAAGATGGGGAACATATGTTTTTTTTTTTTTTTTTTTTTTTTTTTTTTTTTTTTTTGTGATTAAGAAGTGTAAGTGATGTGTTATTGGGGGTTTGTGCTAACTTGTTATGGGGAGATGGCGGTTACGTAATGGGGAATGGGGAGTTTGTGATCATGTGTGTTCGTGGTTATGTAATGGGAAAGTTGGTGTATTATGGGGGATTGGTGAGGGTAGGTAATGGGGAGGTAACGAGGGTGAGGTGTGATGATTCATTATGGGGAATGGGTGATTTATTATGGGGGAGGTGTTGGTGCCAATGTTTGAAAGAGAATGGTGCCAGCTGTGTGAATCCTTGTTCATGAATAGGGGCAGTGTTGTTTGTCATGTATAAACACTGACGCAACGTTCATAAGCAGACTTGGTGAAGCCAAATGCACGGACACCAAATCGCAGTACAAGACACCAAATCTAAGAAGAATCATAATAAAAAAGAATCCCATATTTGCTAATTAGAAAACTGCTTGAAGTGTTGCCAGATTATGTAGGACCGCATTTGTAATGTGACAGTATAATTGGTGACAGCTGTACATTGGGATGTGACGTCACGCAGCGGGAGGATCAAAGGTGTCACTCTCTCCCCCCATCTCTCTCTCTCTCTCTCTCTCTCTCTCTCTCTCTCTCTCTCTCTCTCTCTCTCTCTCTCACACACACACACACAAGATGAGACATACTATTGGATATTTGGAGGACATTTGTGGTTGGGTGTGCGCATACATACACCTATTACCCCAAAGAACTTCCCCTAAACTCGTAAATTGACACCTTACCGAATAACACCTTGTTACCGATAATACTTCGCTATAAGATTTTACCCATAGATTTTCACCCCCACCCCCCCAACCACCCACCCAGTATCATCCACAACCCATAGACTCGCTCCACACCAGGATTCCCCGTGTCAGCCCTGAGAGTTCACTCCCGTCATCGCCACGTACGTCATAAGGGGTCTGGATCCTTTCCAATGAGGCTGCATCCCTCTTAAGGTGGCTAAACTCTTTTTAGAGGATTCGGATTCTTTAATAAGAGGAATGTCTCCCCGTCAAGAGGGATCGAACCTCGCCCAGGTCCCCCCCCCCCAACACGTGGGAGGGATCCTGATCCTGTCCTCGGCGGGCGAAACCGATCGCCCCGACGTCAACCAGAACGAAAAGAGTGCGTTTCTCTCTTTCTCTCTCTTTCTGTCACCTGCTTCGCTCGGGTACACGAATAGACCAGGTCACGTGACATGGGCGGGGCTGAAAGGGGGCAACGCCCTGGGGTCGTTCCTGACTGTCAGGGTTGGGGGGGGGACTTCGCTAGGGGCGTTGAACCCTGAAGGGTCGGTGTGACGACGCCAGGAGACGTTTAGCGGTGGTTGTGGGGTACCCTGTCCATGATTGGTAGTTAGTGGGAGGCGTTGGGGCACACTTGGTTATGGCTCCTAAAATCTTCTGGAGGTTCTTTTAATCCGGTGGGTTGGGCTTCAGATTTGTTTGTGTATTTTTTTTATTGTTGTATTTTCATTATTTGTTTATTTGTGTTTTATTTATTTGTTATTTGATATTTATTTATTCACTCCAATGTAGATCGATTTTTGTTTTTTTCTCGTATGTTTAATTTTTGTTTTTCTGGCCCAAGGCCAGACGTCATCGTTGGGGTTAACCTCCTCGTGCATGAATTGGGTGCGAACTATTTGGATGGCCCTCCAGAGAAGACCCTGGCAGGACACGTCTAGCCATGTCAGAGACTTGTGTGTGTGTCTCCGTCCAGGGCTGAGAAGCATCATTGCATTGCAAGCCGTCACTGCAACTTTGGTGGCCAAGGAGTATGTGTGTGTGTGTGTATGTGTGTGTGTGTGTGTGTAAGAGTATTACCCATAGATCGGGCCATATAGATCTGAGCTATCAGCCGGGAGAGTAACAGCTGGCGATCACGAGTCCAACATGTGATCCAAGACCGTGGTGGTGATTCACGTGTTTGCTCGCGTATTTCCTCGCCATGCCAGACCACCCAGCCAGATCTTGTGCCAATCTCTTTTAACCTCAGATCTCAGAGTTGAGGGATTACGTGCTTGCCCCTTCAGGCATTATACACACATTCCTCAAAGCACACAACGCCCTCTCTCAGTGTGTGTGTGTGTGTGTGTGTGTGTGTGTGTGTGTGTGTGTGTTTTCGTTCATGCCTTGCGTGTGTATGGATGTGCATATTTATACATGCACCTGTGTGATTACACTGCATACGTGTCTTATGTGTGTGCGTGCGTATGTATGCATGTGCATATTTATGTATGTACCCGTGTTTGTGTACTATATACACATTGTCATCGTGTGGACGGGGGTATGGTCATGGTGCTCATGAAAAACAACAACGAAACTTAAAGGAAACTACCACGACAGAACGAAACGAGCTTGCATCTTCCCTCTTTGTATCGTTCAATTTCGAAATGATCATTCACGTTTACTTCTGGCTATTGGGAATTTAAAGGATTAGAATTTTTTTATTGTTTAGAACGAAGCCGATCCGAAATCGAGAAAATTGCTGATACTGAAGGCGCTTTCTAATATGTGTTCCATATATTGGAACTATTCCTTCTCCCACACATCATTTCTCATATGTGTATTCCTTTCTGTAGGTTCTTTCTTTTTTCTATGTTAATTTGCTCTCGACCTCTAGTGCACTTTCCCTTTGTATTCCTTCCCCCCCCCACTTACTCTTTATCATCTCTCCCCTCTTCCCCACAGTGAGGTGTTGGCCTCTTTATGCGCCTGCTCCCTTCCCCCCATCAACCTCCTCCTCCTCCTCCTTACTCTCTCCCCTTCCCAGTCCTCCTCAGTCTGCCTGACCCCATCTCCTCCACGCTCGAGTCATACCGTGTCTTTGCCACCTTCTCCTTTTCCGTCCGCAGGGAATGTCACAGCAAGGACCTTTATATATATATATATACATATATGTATATATATATATATATATATATATATATGTATATATGTATATATATATATGTATATATATGTATATATATATATATATATATATATATATATATGTGATGATTATTCATCGTAACAAATTTGAGGACAGAGAGGAAACAGAAACACGAGAAGAGCTCTTCTCTAGTGTCCGTTTCCTCTCTGTCCTCAAATATGTATGTACTTACATATAATATGCATTCATGTGCGGTTCTCTCTAGCATTATGTGTTTGTGTGCACATTTTGTCTCTGGTTGATGGGGGTGTATTTATAACTTAAGGAGAATTCCACTTGAGTGTGACCCATATACTACCTCCCCCACCCCCTCCGGAAGACGAATAAACTCGTTCCTCCTGAGCCAGAATGATACTTGTAAAGGGCCTTACCTCACCGATTATTATTATTATTATTGTTATTATTATTATTATTATTATTATTATTATTATTATTATTATGATATATGTAATCGGGGCCGTCGAATAAGTGAAGCGGCCCTGCTGTGGATGTACTGTGTTTTGCTTCATTGTCTCTGACCCAGGGGGTGGGGGCAGTGGGCGGGAGACAGGGATGACCCATCATTCATGAGAACCTGAGATGGGAGGGGGGTGGAATAGATGGGAGTGGCTACGTGCCTGCCTTTGACTTTGCTACCTCCCTCGTAAGGGGGGGGGGGTGGAAAGCTCTTGGTATATAGATAAATATTTTGATTTTATTTAATTATTTTTAGCGTTGGTATTGGGACTAGGTTCTTAGAAGTGGGATGATGTGTCCCGTGGTGGGACTTTGTCGTTTTAGTGGTACGAGTCAGTGTTTCTGGTGAATTCGGGGTCGCTGCTTTATCCTTTTGTCTTCCCTCCACAAATCGTGATCGCAATAGTGTAGGCGTGACCCCCCGAGGTGCGTTTTGCTCCCCGGTGTCATTGTTATTGTCCTCCTCCCAACACAGTCAGTGGGGGTGGGGGGGGGCGACGCGCATCAGACCTCCTGGCATCATCATCATCATGTGTCAGCGCGGTGGTTCGGCTAATGGAATGATCAGCAGCCTCGTACGTTGCAGCATATCGAAGCAAAACATCCCCATCATTCAAAAACAAAGAACGAGTGCCCTAGACAATCGTTGGACGATCATCGTTGTCATGAACGATAATCGCACCGAGCAAAACGTACCCCTAAATCCATCCTATTCGTTTTATTGATATCTTTATTTATTCAACGTGCAGTAGTACTGGCGTTGTCGGAAAGGTGCTCGTCTCTCGCATTTTCCTCTTCATGGGTTCGAGATCCTCACTCGCTTCCGATTCCCTCGACAGTCCCTAAAACTCATGATAGGCAAATATACGCCTTCGGACGCAGCCCATAAGTACCTCCTGGCGTGGGATCCCCACCATGCTTATGTGTCCACTTGAGTCTTTAACCTCTTTATTACTGATGGTATGCTCTGTAGGTTGAACGAGATGAGCGGGCGCCAGCAGCCAGAGTAAAAGTAGTGTGTGTGTGTGCGAGAGACAGGTGTGCGTTTTCCCTCCACCAAGTATCCTAATGGCAGCACCACCACCCAAAGAACCTGTACCCGCCTCACTCACAGAATAACAAGAACAATGATAATAACACCAATAACAATAATGTGATAAGGAATGGATACAAATGACAACAATAACATTAATGCAGTAATGACTCTCAAAATAACAACAACAATAACGAATGAATACAAGTGAAGACTTTTCACATCTACTTGGGCTTCTTCCGTCAGTCCTCCCGTGCAACAAGGTCTTATGTCCCATCTCTCTTTCTCTCTTTGCAGCTTATTTTCAGCGGCGAGTACACGAAAGCCATGTCCAAGGATTGGCACTCTGGCCACTTCTGCTGCTGGCAGTGCGACGAGAGCCTGACGGGGCAGCGCTACGTGCTCAAGGACGACCACCCCTACTGCATCAAGTGCTACGAGGCCGTCTTCGCCAACACCTGCGACGACTGCAACAACATCATTGGCATTGATTCCAAGGTAAGGGAGGTCCTCCTTCAAGGGCCACTCTTTGTCCCGCCGTGTCTTCCTTCAAAGGGGATACCTTTTCCCAGGTCCTCCCTCAAGGGGGACTTCTGGTCTCGCGTTCTCCTCCAAAGGGGGCCCCTAGACCCGCGTCGACCTCCATCGAAGAGGGCTTTTTTATATTTGTAATCTGTGGGTTGCTCGCTCAAGTCAATTGTAGGGGATGCTGGGAAGTGTCGAATACATGGCCGTAAAATACTGCTCCCACACTTTTCTTTTTCTCGGGTTTTCTTATTACTTTTTTCACAATAATGACAGTTGTTGGTCTCAGTTTCGAGGAATAAACCAAATACATGATCGAGCAGTGCTTCACCTATCCTAGTAATCAGGTGTTAATCAGAGTTAGGGAGTGCTAGAGTGCCTACACCCGACAACTACAGGGGAGAGCCCTTAGGGTGGGAAAATGTTTAGAGAGGGAGGACGATGTTCTAAGGGGAGGGGGACTCCCAACAATCACACATCCACCTCGTAGGCCTCTCCCCTCCCAACTCCCAAGGAAGGGGAGGAGGAGGTCCTTGTCGAACCGACATCTTCCTTCCCAGCCACATGACCCCCCCCCCCCCCAAGGTGTAGGCTCACACGGGGATGAAGAGAATGGCCTGGCGGCTGGAAGGGATGGGTACAAAAGTGTCAACCGCTACGACAGGGGTTAATCGTGTCTTTTATTTATAAGTAGGGTGTTTGACCCGCACTTGTTGAGTGTCATAGTTTTGTCCAGTTTCCCAAAATATCTTGCAAGTCGATATAACGTCACGTCGTAAACCTCTTCCCCCTCTGGACAGGAATATATATATATATATATATATATATATATATATATATATATATATATATATATATATATATACATTAATGTCAAGATACCTTTAGTTGTCAAATAAATTAAAAAAGCGTCAGTCATTCGTTTTCGTTTAAGAAATAACAATATTTCCTCATTTACTTTTAAACAAGTTAGGCAAGACCTCGTAGCCATTGTTACCAAAACTGAACTTGAGAATGTTCAAAGGTACTTCTTTGCTCAACGGTAGGAAGGACGTGTTCAGTATAGGGCGGGCGCAGGGTGTTGAATTATCATTTATGTTTTAACTAAAGAGGAATAGATTTTCAATATCAATATTTGCTCTCGCACAGTTATCTAAGATTAATGTACTGGGTAAGAGTAATGCTCGTAGGGATCCGTTCCTTCCACTTCTCTCCGTGAAATAAGGAACTTACATGAAGAAGGGGAGCCAGTAGGTGCTGGGACAAAGTGAAGGGCGAGTGGATGCCTCGGCCATAAGCCATCCCTCCTTACGAGGAGGACCTTTAGATGCATGTATGTGGAATAGGGTTTAAGGTCGTGAATGCCTTTTTATATTGATCGTTTATAATCTATATACCGGTAAGGTCCTCTGAATCCCCAGTTATAGTGTCACGAGTCTGGTCAAAGGTTGTGAATTTGAACAGATGGAAGACGACTTCGCTCACAGTAGTCTAGATTTCACCAAGTCTACAGTTCAGCAATTTTATGTCTAACATTCATATTCTTGGTTTAACTTCCCTTAGTTCGTCATTCAATTTCACAACCTAACCTGACGCAAAGGCAATGTGACAATTAGAGATTCGAAAAATAATTTATTTAAACGAAGTCGTTTCTACTCGAACGAACAAACTCACTCGAGTCGTGTACGTGTGACGGAAGGGCCTTAATCCTCCATATTACAATGGAGGTAACCAGCTAAGGCATGCACCCGCCTTCTTTATTAATATTAAGCATTATTATTATTATTATTATTATTATTATTATTATTATTATTACCATAAAAATATAAACATTGTTTCCTTTAAAATATATTTTTGACAGGAATATTTGTTTGACAAGGAAGAAACATGAATAATAGTTTTATGATATATAAAAACGAGCAGTTGAATTTATTTTAAATTAAAGATTAAGACAAGATATTTATGTACAGTAGATAGTGCAGGGTAGCAAGAGAAAATTGTCACCCCTTAATGCCCGTTTTCTCTTAGTCCATTTTCTGTGTTGTCTAAGAAAACTCACTTTCTTCAGGGGTGACTATAATAACGCAAATTTCATCTCCCTTTCTAGGACCTATCGTATAAGGATAAGCACTGGCACGAAAAATGCTTCTTATGCAGTAAGTGCCAATTGTCCCTGGTAGACAAGCAGTTCGGCTCCAAGCAGGACAAGGTGTACTGTGGGCCTTGCTACGACAGCCAGTTCGCCACGCGCTGTGATGGCTGCAACGAAATCTTCCGAGCGGGTGAGTGTTCTCGACGCCATTTTCCCTCCGTTCTTCTTCTTCCTTTTCACTTTCAGCATCGTGACGTCATGTCGCTTGGAGAATGAAAGAAAACGGGATATTCTTTCGAGAAGAAAGCGAGTTTATGGGAGTTAATAGATTTGAACACCAAGGAAATGTGGGACCTTCGGATTTATTGAAAAAATAAAAAAATAAAAAGGAAATGACAATTCCAATGGAAAACGAGGAAAGGTATACCGTTTTATTTTTTTAAGCATCTCGCCGTAGCCTTAGAACACATGACCTATTTTCTTTCGGAACTTTTGTTAACACTTACGGAAGATACTGTGACCGTACAAGTGTTTTCAACTGCATACAGTACGATTAACACAAACAAAATTATATAAACAGAGGTATAGCAGTCACCTCTCACTTGGACAGTCGCACGTAAATGTTCACACACACACACACACACACACACACACACACACACACACACACACACACACACACACACATACACACACACACACATAGCAACTACAAAGATGGTCCCTAACACCATCAAAACTCTCATATGAAGACAGATTGTCAAAACTAGAATTATGAGAGGTATGGAAATCCTTGATAGCGAAGACTTACTAAATTGGGATAAGAGAAATACGAGGGGACATGAAAGGAAGCTCATAAAGGACAGTTATACATAGAAGAGACCTGAAAAAGAACAGCTTTCCCCACAGACAGAGTGGTGGATGTATGGAACATACTAGACGAAACAGTAGTGTGTGCAAAAACAATGCAAGAATTTAAGAGCAAATTAGACACTGCGAGATACAGAGACGGGGCACTACGAGCGTAGCTCCCCTTCCCGTAAGATACAACTAGGTAAGTACACACACGCACACTGTCGACAGTACTTTAAAAAAAAAAAAATGGTGTTGATAATATATGTATCATCCTGTACACCAGAAGGTTCAATCCTCTACAAAGGGAGTGTATTCCTTTACCTAAAGAACCCCTACGGCCCAGAACTACGTGGCATTATTGCACGATAATAGACAAAACATTGCTCTTCGGTGGGGTACTGTTCAGAAGGATAGAAGCGCTGGTCAAAGTACCTTTTTTTTTTTTGTGGTTTCGTAACTGACTTGTAAGACCCTCTTAGATACGCCCACGCCTCGAACCGCCCATCCCTTAAGCTTAAGGCCACGTTTCCTGTCGCGATAGAGAAGTTATCAGGCAAGGAACCTTGACCAGGAGGTGGTGGTGGTTGTTGTTGTTGTTGTTGTTGTTGTTGTTGTTAGCGGACGTGCCAACAGACCTGACAGGGACCAGGTATGTCGTCTTCGCCCCCCAGGAAGTGTTGTCACACAGGATTTGGGACCTGTGTTTGTGTGTGTCTTCTAGTCACGGGGTTTTGTGAAACTATCATTGGGAATGTTTTTGGAATTATATAGTATATATATATATATATATATATATATATATATATATATATATATATATATATATATATATATATATAATTTGTGTAATTGGTTTCTATGCAAGAAAGAGGAAGGGAAGAGAGGGAGAGGAAGGGAGAGTACATATGTTATGCAACGTATTATGTGCCGTATATTTATGCACAGTTATACTCGCCTGCTGCTAAATATACAGTTGACCTGACATCGTAGATTGGAGAAATAGTTTCTTTTTCTTCTTCTTTTCTTTTCTTTTTCCTCTTCTTCTTCTTCTTCTTCTTCTTCTTCTTCTTCTTCTTCTTCTTCTTCTTCTTCTTCTTCTTCTTCTTCTTCTTCTTCTTCTTCTTCTTCTTCTTCTTCTTCTTCTTCTTCTTCTTCTTCTTCTTCTTCTTCTTCTTCTTCTTCTTCTTCTTCTTCTTCTTCTTATTTTTTTTTTTTTTTTTTTTTTCTCTTTCTCTTCTCCACATAAAGGCGCCCCACCCCCAGCAATGCTGAAAGGGAACGAGGGTGCAGCCAGTGGTGCTGTGTTGTGCTGTGCTGTGTGTTTGTTGGGTTCTGTTGTGCATTATGTGGGTGGTTTGCTGATGCTTGTGTGATTGGGGGAGAAGCAAAGACTTGGAAAGAGATTGGTGTTGATTATAACCAACCATATCAGTGACGTGGCTCTCTCTGACTCACCACGGTCTTGGATCACGTGTTGGACACGTGATCGACAAACCATTACCCTATTGGTAATGTGACGCGCACACACACACACACGCACGCACGCACGCAACACACAAGTCCTTACTCACCAGAGATGGAGTGCCAGCTCGCAATGCAGAGAATTTTTTTTTTCTTCTTCTTCTTTTTCTTCTTCTTCTTCTTCTTCTTCTTCTTCTTCTTCTTCTTCTTCTTCTTCTTCTTCTTCTTCTTCTTCTTCTTCTTCTTCTTCTTCTTCTTCTTCTTCTTCTTCTTCTTCTTCTTCTTCTTCTTCTTCTTCTTCTTCTTCTTCTTCTTCCAATCCTGGGCGGGACTCGAAATTAGATCACTGAATTAGCCATCGAGAGCGGTACCACTGCACCGTCGAGCCGTGTGTGGGCGTAATGAGAACCTTAACATTCATTTACAGAAATTTGATATTCTGTTCTCGGCTTTGGACCAAAAGGTCGCCTTGTTTCTCCATTGTCGGTACCCAAATATTTCAAAATGGCGCAGAGATCCTTAAAGGAGGAACACGAGGCGGCGTGAGGGTTAGGTTAGGTTAGGTTAAAGGGATCATTTCGTAAATTAGAGTTGTGGGGTCTTGCCCTATGTTTGGGAATACAGTATATATATATATATATATATATATATATATATATATGTGTGTGTGTGTGTGTGTGTGTGTGTTGAGATATGTATGACAGGATGAGTAATAAAACTCCTACATTTTCCGTTTACCTCGCCACGCTTTCCACTCATATATATATATATATATATATATATATATATATATATATATATAATATATATATATATATATATAATATATATGTGTATATATACACACACACAACCCACATATATGATATATATATTATATATATATATATATATATATATATATACACATATACATATATATATATACACCTGTGTGTGTGTGTATGATATTTTAAGATTTTATATAATTCCCTCATAGAATGGGGGTGGGGAACGAGTGGATTATAATTTTCCTTAATAACAAATAAAGTTTGACAATAGCACCCGTCACCACGTGAATGGTCTGACACTCGAGGCAAAGTAAGTCAACAAAAAATTAATAAACGGGATAGACTGGAGTACCTTTGATTGACACCCTCTCATTAAGAACCTTGACCTAAACAGACTGAAAAATACGAAATATTGTAAAAAGGTACATTAGTCGACAGCGCATCAACGTGGACATGCCGTGCACGTCTTGGAAATTATTGTTCATTCTCTATCATTATCAACTAGAAACGTGAGGATCTGATGTTTATGTGTGGTTGTGTAATGTTCAACTGGTTCTCTATTTTGTTCATTCACAGCTGTTGAGTTGTCAACCCCCAAAGCTTCAGTCCCCTTGAACAGCCTTGCCTTGGCACGGCCTTCGGCAAGGCTCTTCAAAATTTCTTTTCTTTTCTTCTCTTTTTCTTTGCAGGAAAGACATTGAGATACGCCTGGCAGGTGCAATTGCAAGGGGCGTGCTAAAGATAGGCGCTTACTTGTGCAAGATAATGGGTTTCTTCCCGAATTCCAAATGTTTTTTATATTGCTTTTTCGTTTCATTTTTATTTTGCCTTCTGCATTTTTTTCTTTTTTCTCGACGGATTCCATTTTTCTTTTGGGCAAGAGAGCCCGAGAAGGGAGCTGACGACATATTTTTATTCTTGGAAGCGCCAAAGAGCGGAGGAGGAGGAGGAGGAGGGTGACAGCAGCAGCAGCAGCCGCCGCCGCCTCCTGTGCCTCTGATTTAGTGCCATCAAGTGCGTGTCCCTGGCCAGGAAA
Organism: Oratosquilla oratoria; assembly: GCF_046742065.1. NCBI lineage: Eukaryota > Metazoa > Arthropoda > Malacostraca > Stomatopoda > Squillidae > Oratosquilla > Oratosquilla oratoria. The sequence goes on along the minus strand of NC_134791.1, from coordinate 223,839 downwards.
AAAAGAAAAGGCGACATTGGCCGCACGATCTCTCTCTCTCGCCTGACGCCGCCGCCGCAGGTCTAGTCGAACTTCCGCGTTCCTCGACGACCCTTTTCGTAGGGGAGGCGACATGCTGATGTACAACCGCTCCATCCTTTTATTTTTTTATTTTTTTACTTTGCCTTGTTCTTCTTTTTCCTCTTCCTCCTCTTTTTTACCTTTTCCTCTTTTTTCATTTTCCTTTTTCTCTTCTTTTTCCACTTTTTTTTCTCTTCGTTTTCTTCTGCTTCTTCCATGGTGGTCTGTGACTACTTCGTCTTCTCCGTTGTCTTCGTCTTTTTATTTATTTTTTTCTTCCAGCTTCATTTATTGTTTTATCAAACCAGCGAGAGATTATTTGTTTAATTAATATTTAGATCTATGTAGCCTTGACATAGAAAACATTCCAAGACATTGTCAAGTGACAGAAAATGGAATTGCCCGGACCATCCATCCCTGGCGTGAACAGACCACAGCTTTTTTCCCCCTCTGGCATCGATATTTACACTCGATTACTGGTCATTCATAAACATCACCATCATTCTCCCTCTGTGTGTGTGTTGTGTATGTATGTGATGCACGCACATTCACGCACATGCATAGATACAGGCGTACACGGGCACACATCACAACACTTACCTTATTTCTGCGTGTGTGCGCATGTACACTAACATCCATACACAAGTACAACATTCACCGTCCCCCCCCCTCTCTCTCTCTCTCTCTCTCTTTCTCAGAGCGTCACTTTTCACAAAGCGCCCAAGTCCTCAAAGCACTTGAGCAACCCTGACATCTTGATCCCCCCTCTCTCTCTCTCCCCTCTCCCCCACCCCCCCTCCCTCCTCTCACCGGCTCTTTAACCACTCTTCTCCCAATTCACCTGTTCTGTATGTCTTGGAGGTATTTCCCTGCTCAGTACCTTCTCTCTCTCTCTCTCTCTTTTCGCCATTGTGTGTGTGTGTGTGTGTGTGTGTGTGATTTCCCGATTTGAACATTAGGATTTTTTTTATTCCCAGTGAGTGTGTATGCGCGTGTGCATGCTTTGGTCAATGCCGATTTGACCAATATTTATTGATCGATATTGTCTTTTCACCCGAAATATACACCAACGATGTTGTTTGGAATCACAATACGCGTCATGACTTCTTGGGGGGAAGAATGACGTCACGGCGTATGAAAGCATCAGAGTAAATAACCCTGAAATGGATGTAATGGGTCTTTTAATTGTGGCCAAGAAGTGTAGGAGTGTCTGCCATGTTTGGTTTAATTTGTGAAATAGAATAATTGGCGGATAAGAATATTCGTGCATCCGGCACCTGCAGATCCTGGGCTGCGCCAATTTATAATTTCTTTTGTTTGAGATTTCTTCCTTCGTAGTTTCCTTTCTTGTTTAGAAAAAATAGACGAGTAATTCAGGGTGTATTTTTATATGATGTCAATTATCTTGCTCTTTATAGCTGTTTCATTGTTTTATTGTGTGTGAAGATCTTACTTCCTGCCCTATTCTGTTGTGGCGCAGAAGTCCTGCGCACTTGAAGTGACGTCATGTCGCTGTTGTCTTCCGTGCAGGTCTTTTAATAACTTATTTACTATTTTACTTTATTAATATTTAGATGTCCACTGACAATGTATTTTCTTCGTATTCATTATTTCTCAAATTCAATTATTTGTTTATTTTGTGAAAGTTCTGATCAATTTTTTACTACGACATATTCTGCGCAGTGCCATGACGTCATGTCGCTTGTTTGTTGCTTAACTTTGTCATTCTTCATCGCGTTCGAGAAGATTCTCTTGTTCCAAGTTGTCGAGATGGAGATATTGCACAAATAACTTGTTCAAATGTTATTCAAGGGCAAAATGAACACCTCAGGAGGCCGGGGGAGGGGGAGGAAGCGGAACAAACTACATGGAATTTTAATGCTGGAAGAAATAGGAGGGAATGCGAGCAGGAACAAGATGACGGTCAAGGGCGACTTGGCTTCGGATAGGAGGAAGTCCCCCTCGGGGAACGAAAGTGAAATGGTGGGTGTTAACCTTCCGGACTTGTTGGATTGCAGGCAAGTGTAGTAGTTAGTTCAAGTATAGGTAGAATAGTGAAGGTGCTATCTATATAATAGGCACAAGGCAAACATAAGCATTTTTTCACATGCGATGCGATTTAGATAATTGTGTGTGTGTGTATATATTATATATATATATATATATTGTGTATATATGTATAATATATAATGTAAGTATATATATATTATATATATATATATATATATATAATGTGTATATATGTACATATATATGTGCGTGTATATATATATATATATATATATAATAAATAATAATAATAATAATAATAAAAGGTTTATTTCCATTACAGTGGTACACTGACAATAATACATTGGAAAAGTTGATTAAAGATATAAAACTTGGAATATATACATGGAGCAATTTTACAATGAGTTGATTATGTACATATATATATGTGTGTGTGTGTGTGTGTGTGTGTGTGTGTGTATGAATATATATGTGTAATATATATATATATATATATATATATATATATGTGTGTGTGTGTATGTATATACTATATACATATATATGAGTGTATGATTATGTATATATATATATTATATATATATATGATTGTATGTATATACTATATACATATGAGTGTATGGTATATATATATATATATATGTATATATATATATATATATATATATTTCAATTTATAAGAAAAGTAAATGAAAATATTTTGCTTTCAACACTGCAAGATATATGTTTTGCGTGTCTCGCAGCCACAGTTTTGTGTGAATAAATAGAGTATTATGTGTGTTTGCTGGCAAAGTTGACAGTAATACATTAGAGCGAAGTCAAACGCTTGGGGGGCATATTTCACCACAGTGTGTGTGTGTGCATCGGTTGTGCAATGTCCACGGCGCTCTTGTTGTTGTTTTAGTATTATTTCCTGGTTATTTATGTTTATTTTGTGTTTGTGCTCTCTTGGGCATGTTTGTGTTTATATTTGAGTCTACTTTTTAGGTTTGTTTTCCTTTGGGGTCTTCGATATGGTATGATGGGTTGAGTGTCGTTTGGCTCTGTGGCCTTATAAGTGGATGTAGCTTTAACGCTAAGGGTATTGTTAAAAAGATATACCAGGGCAAGGGGGCGGGAGATGTTGTCTGCGGTTGCCAACTTATTGTATACCACATATTTGTTCCTGTAGGGCACTGATACCACCACCACAACGACAATGTCGGTGATGCTTTTGGCCCAAAAAAGTCTTGTCACAGAACCTCCTTGGCCAGGGCGGCGACGGCATTTGGCCAAAAATGTCTTGTCATAGAACCTCGGTAAGAAAGTGGGCAGGTCCAACGGCTGGCTTAATGTATCAGCCGAGAGAGAGAGAGAATACTAGTAAGTAGCAGAGCCATGACAAGACTTATTTGGCGGGTGGGAAGTAGCCCAGTCGCTAATGGAACCGAATGTCGTTGATGCAGTTGTTCTCTCTATTGGAAATCTCAGATTCAGAAGAGTTCCAATATTCGGAATGGGGTTCCGAAATCAAGACAAAAAAACAGCCGTAAGCATTTGGTGTCCTTTGGAAGGAAAGTTTTTTTTATTCTGAATTTCGGGGATTTCCGAATCATGCGAGTTTCCCTTGCGGAGAACTCTCTTCACTCCTCAAGCGAAAACATACATAATATAATCACATTACGTACTTCTAACATACAAGCATACTACACACGCACGCACATACGTGTTCAATCAGAACTAAAACAGATGACATTGGGCAGGACGGGATGCGGGGGTGGTTGAACAAATGGTCGAGCGCTGGGGGAGGGAGGGAGGGCCATAAATCGTGGTTGTCGTTGGCGTTGGCACTCTGCGGACGGCGGAAGGGCCAAACAGCGGCCACGAGGTGCCACCCTTCAAGTGGACCGATAAATATATATGTGTGTATGTGTATGTATACACACACACACACACACACATATATATATATATGTATGTATATATATATGTATATATATATATATATGTATGTATATATATATATATATATATATATATATGTTTCGGATCCGTATATGCACCTCATGTGAATATACACGGTTTAATTTTTTGTATGTTTCGTACTTTTTGGAGAAGTTACGTAATAGTTTAATAGTTTATTCTTGCACAACTTTGTGTGTGTTAGCTAATCGAACATATCTCATGTCTTTTGTCACGTAAGTACTGTCGGACAGTCCTGTCGACGAAGTAGGCCGCCATTGTCATTAGTGTCTTTCTCTTCTCAACTCTCCCCCCCCCCGTTTTTTTTGTGGGGGGGAGGGGGAGGGGGGCGAGGATACAAACGAGTCTGTGGTCGTCCTTGCTGCCAGAGAAGACCATCTTCATTAGACTCCGAAGGCCATCTTGGCGCGACCTTCCTTCCTTCCTCCTCGTCGTCGTTCTTGTAAACACTGGCGGCAGTGGCGTAACAGTATGGCGCCGAGTGACGAAAGACCCCCACCCTCCCCTCCCCTCCCCTCCCGAAAGACTTTTCCTCTTTGGGTTTTCGGCGCCGCCGCCGCCGTCGCAGCAACTCCCCCGAACGGTCGTCAGGGAGTCTCAAGTATCAGTTCCTTATTTTGGAAGAGAACATTATTTTTAACTTTTTGGTGGGTTGGTGGATTTCCCCCCGCACTCTCGCTCCCTTTCCCCCTCCCCACGTATCAGCTGAATAAGATCGCTGGCCCGACGGACCTGTGACTCGCGACTGAAGGGTTTCATGAGAGAGAGAGAGAGAGAGGTGAAGGAGGGAAGGCCTTTTCCTCTGTTTTTCGGGTACTTGTCGCTAGCTCGGTCTTTGGTCCTTCTGATGCCCCTGGATGATGCTCCTCCTCCTGTGGAAAGAGGAAGTGTCCCCCCAGTGCACTGGGTCGTCTTACGCAAGGAGGGAAATGTTAACCGGGCGGGAATCGCTTGGCCAGCCGTGATGGCAGCTGCCATATAAAAAAGAAAAAAAAAAGAAAAAAAAAATCCCGCTTTGATGTATGCCATGGTCTAAGCGTACGATTTCAGAACTGTGTTACATGAGATTGCTTACGCAGGAAGTTTATCCTACCACCTGGGTTTTACGGCTAGGAAGGCTGTTTTTATCCCTCTTGTGGTAAAACCGCCCGGTCTGTAGGTTAAACTCTTTACGTCTAGCTTTGTTTGCATTAACTGGGAAGCGGATGAGGACTGATCTGGGTGATAAACTGCCCCAATTTACACCCTTCCTCCTGTTACTCCGGATTTGTTTTTGTCAATATATCAACTAGTCTATTTATGACTTTGGGTTTTTATTTTGTTGGTTTATTTATCGACATTGTGTTTACCTAAATTTATTTGTTGTACCTGCTGGGCGATCTTGTGGCATACTTGGCTTTTATTCTGGAGCTCAACTGGGTTCATTTGCTCGAGAGCTCCCAATCTCTTTCGCCTCCTACCACGACTACACCTCCCTTACCTTCACCACCACCACCACCACCACCACCGCTATTACAACTATCCAAACTATCACCACCTCCCAACTACTCACTTCCACCACTATTCACTCACCAACACCAACACCACCACCAGGAAGCTTCCAGGGTTGAGGTGCGGGGGGGGGGGACCAGCAAGGGTCGTCGCTGATGTCTCCCCTCAGGTGGTCTCTCCTGACGACACGAAGAGTCTTCCCCTACGAAGTCTTCCTCCTTCAAATTCTTTTTCCGAAGTCTTCCTCCAGGGTGTTCACACAACGTCTCCCGAAAGACTTCGAACCCCCCCCACCTCCCCCACCCCTCCCCCCTCCTGAAGTGTTCACCTCCAAGAATAGTCCAGCTCGAGCGGCTGCCGAAGAGGAGGCGGAGGTCGTCTTTGGTGGAAGGAGTGGAGGGGGAGGAGGAGCCGGAGAAAGGGGGAGGGGGAGATGGGGGGGAGTCAAAAGTCGGGCCCAAAATGGAAAAACCCAGTGGTTTCATGGCTGAAGCATGTGCAGTAGGTAATGGTTGTTGTCTTTGGCACAATTGCAGGACCTCTCCCCCCCTCCCCCCTTCCTCTTTCCTCTCGTTAACCTTGCCCTACTTGTCCATCCTCGGTACCCGTGCCCTCCTTTCGCCCACCCTTCCCTCACTCCCCATTAATAACCCATTGTAACCCATCCCGTCTTTCCTCAGCTGAGTTTACCTAATCTTACCACAATCATCTCTTCCTCCTCCTCTTCCTCTTCCTCCCTCTCCCCTTCTCCCTCTTTTAATTTATCTCTCCCCCACCCTTCCCATTTCCTTCATCCATTCCTTTTGGTTTCTCGTCTTTTCTTGCCTTCCCTCTTTTTTCCTCCCCCTTCCTCCCTCTCCCCCTCTCCCATTCTCCCTCTCTTAGATATTTGATTGCAGATAAGCTCACATCTCATTTTGCCCTACCACAAAACCTACACATACACAAACACACACACACGCGCACACACACACACACACACACACACACACACACACACACACACACACACACACACACACACACACACGTTTCCTCCCAATATACCTCTCTCAAGAGAATGAAATAGCCTGACATTAGCCCATTCTCCCACACCTCCTCCTCCTCCTCCTCCTCCTACTCGTCGTTCTCCTCCTCTTCCACCACCTCCCACTCCCCTTTGAGCCCCGGCCCAGCCCCCGCCCCCGCCCCCCGTAAAAGACTTCCTTGTTAGATACTCTTTACGTAACTGGAGGAACTTGAGGACGTGGCCACCCACGTCAACGACTAGGTCGTCGTTATCGTCGTCGCTTTTGGCGGCGTAGCTCGTGTTGGGTCGTCGTCGTCGTTTCCTCAGCCGTCGTCCAGGAGGTGCCCGGGGTCGTTGTCCTAGCGGAAGGACGCCCCCCCCCCCCCCGGGTCGGGAATAAATGCGGAGGAGGAGGAGGAGGCTGATTTCGTTGCTTGGAGGGGCCAACATCCTTCCGCCCAGACGAACCGGGACGGGACAGTGTGGACTTCTATGGGGCGAGAGAAAGGTTGTGGAGGAACGGGGGGGAAATACTCTGGCACCCTCCCCCCTCCCCCTCCTTCGTCCAACGCCGAAAGGGATGTGTGTGTGAATATGTATATGTATATATATATATATAAATAATAGTTGGAGCTTCCGAGGGCGGCGACGACGACGACGACACGGGCGCGAGATGTTTTAAGTTTATGCAACGTGCATTCTTGAAACGTCTTCCTAATAATGATTTTATATTTAGAAGTCTAGGAAACGGAGGCGGGGGAGGGCAGGAGGGGAGCGTAGTGTGAGGTCATATTAGCGTTTAGAAGTTGGAAAAGGAAATATACTCTGTATGGCAACACGTAATATAATGCTTTGCAAGAGTCGCGCTTGCGCGCGCGCACACACAGACACACACACACACACACACACACACACACACACACACACACACACACACACACACACACACACACATATAAAAGCGCGCGCATATGCACGCACAGATTGGGCCATATATGAACTCTGAGCTCTCATCGGGTAGGGTAATAGGTGTCGGTTACGAGTCGAACATGTGATCCAATATCACATATATCCTCATGCACACACAAAGAATGAGAGAGGGTGCCCTTTAGTTAAATGAAATCGTCGGAGCCAACCAGAATGAAATTTGTCAAGTTCGAACTTTTGCCCAGAAGCTTTTCCTCGGCCTGATAAGAAATCACCCTCCCCCCACTGCACTGTGTATGTGGCAGTGCCACGGACGGACAAAGGGCGGGGTGACACCTTGCGTGGCACCTGCCTCGGAGGAGGAGGACGTGGAGGTGGAGGTGAAAAATATCCCAAGTAAGACTAAAAAGTAAAGAGGTTTTCGTGAATATTATTCTTAATCCATAAAATATTGATTTACCTAGCAAGTTGGACCAAGGGTATGGCTGATTACATTCTAGGCTACAGGGTCACCGTCCTAGCCTTCTGACAGGGGGGAAGTCCTTTGAAGAAGCGTAGAGCGAAACCGGTCCGGAATAAATTTGTAACTCGAAATTAGACCCAAACTCCTTTTGATTATGTATATATATATATATGTGTGTATATATATATATATATATATATATATATATATATATATATATATATATATATATATATATATATATATATATATCCCACATTCCGATGAAAATATCTTTGGCCCAGTGCAGAGTCCCTTTTTCCCAAAGCCCGTTAGAGCCTTTCTTGAGCCTAAGCCCTATTGAAGATCCTATTTTGAACCCAAATCCAATGGAAGCCCAGGTTTAGCCCAAACCCGATTGAAGCCCAAATCCTGGCACTAAGCTGACCCGGAGACAAATCTCGTTGCTAAGCCCCCAGAAGCCCTCTCCCGCCCACCCCACCCAACCCCAAGGCTTGTGGTGCCAAAGCCTTTGAAGCCTAGTGGCTAATCCCCAGGGTTTGGATCTCTCGGAGCCCCAAGTGCGGCGCCAGCTTGCCCAATCCCAATTTCGGATGTTAAGCCTCTTGGGGGTGGGAGGAGAACTCGCCCGTGGCCGCTGCCCGTTCCACACCTCCTACGTCCACCACATAGTATGCATATACTCCATCCAACCCACGGTGCCCAATAGTCGTGGCACCCAGATTGTTTATAAAACCGTAAATAACGGATGATATGGTGGGGTTTGACTTAGCTGAATAAAATTGCTTGACGGCAGCAGTATAAAGATGCTCGCCACCGTAAGGATGTCAAAGATGAGTAGCTGGAACCTATACGTGCTCGTAAGAGGAGAAGCCCTTCAGGTAAGAGAGAATAATGCCATTGGTGCCACGGCCGGATCGTTAGTGCCACCGAGGTCAACACAACGAATAGTGTGTACGAAGATAAAGGGAAGAGATGTATGGGGGGCGGGGCAACCCGTCAGTGAGGGGGGTTGGGGGATTGGGGGGGGGTTACAGTGAGGCTAGGCAGAGAGGAGGAGCAGGTACCCCCACCCCACGCTGGGGCAGCACCAGCTGCTAAGTATAAACTCGCGGCTCCTAACAACCTACTGAGAGTTGCATCCGTCATTCACTGGTTCCTATATTTACTCCTCCCCTGTTTCACCACCAACTCCCCCCTCCGCCTCCTCCTCCTCCTCCTCTTCCTCTTCCACCTCCTCCCAGATGTGTATGCACGCCCTACCTTCAACAGTAACTTCGGTTTTCTATTCTTGTTAGGTCTTTGAGTATCCGGAAGTCTAGTTTCTATTTCCATCGCTGTCTTCATGCTCCTCCTCCTCCCCCTCCCTGCCCCGCCCTCAGCCCCAATCTTCACCCGATTTTCATTAGCCGTGCCTGGCACCCCACCGAATCCACCCACCCACCCACCCACCCTTCCTCCCTCCCTCCCTCCCACGTGGCACTGTGTGCGTCCTCAAAGCCCGGCGACGCTCTTCGTCGCATACCTTTCTTTGACTCCTTCTCCTTGCCATCATGGGTGTGGATTTTATCCTCCGCATACATGTCCCTTTGGTTTCTCTCTCTCTCTCTCTCTCTCTCTCTCTCTCTCTCTCTCTCTCTCTCTCTCTCTCTCTCTCTCCATCTTCACTTCACCTAAGGTAGACTTTCAGTGTCCTTTTCAAATGCATATACCAATTTCGTCCATTTCTGTAGGATTTACTCGATTTTTTATTTATTTATTTATTTATTTATTATTTTTTTTTTTTTTGGTGGCCGTTCTTCATAGTTTTTCATTCTTAACCTCTTGGGTCGTGGGTGCGCCATCTTTAGCTGAATGAAACGTCCTGGGATGAGCCCGAAAATATAAGCCACCATATATTTGTGAAGGAATTATTTTGAAATACTTTGGCAGTTGTCCCACACACACACACACCCAAGTAGGATAAAAGTATCATCTTGTAAATGTTTAAGAAAATATCCACATTCCTTTGATGTTGGCCATAATTTCCTCCATCTTTTCTCCACGAAATCCACCCCTCCTCTCCACTCCCACCTCTCCCTCCTACTGTTGGAGACCTGCAGCACCTGTCGTTGTGTTTAAGTGCAGCCACAACTCTCGAAGACAAGCACGCTTATCTCCTCCATCTACGAGTTCCCTCAGATGTTGGTTTTCAATTACGGCAGAATGATTTGAAAGCATTGTTGGGTAATGGGGAGACGACACGCCCGCCCGCCCGCCCGCGTTCGTCGCTTTCTCACTCGGGGAAACGAAATAGTTCTGTTCGTCGGTCTTAATAAGGCGTTTCTTGTTATCTGATGCCTTTGGAGCTCACACGGAACGCGATACAACGCGGTAAATTAGATTTCAATATCAATGAAATAGTAATCAAGAAACTAGATTTGAAGATAAAAGTACTTTTGCCTAGATAATATATGTTGTCGTTGTGAACATATACCGTGGTATCTTAGAATCGAGGACAAAGATTTTTTATCTTGCCACATTCTGTTGTACCATGTTTTATAGACAGCTGGACTAGAATGGATGGCAGGATAAGATGTATAACGGCCAAGATACTGGAATGAGAAAAATATATACTGACAGTAGTGCAATCAAGAAGTAATATATAAAATGCACGAGGAAAATAAATTATTAAGGTTTGTATATTTAATTTTAACTATTGGCTGATGGCCCAAACAGATAAATGACATTATCCATAATAATAATGTTCAGCCAAGTTTTAATTCGAATCTTATATTTTGTGCGGGTGTGTGTGTGGAAGGGGGTGGGGGTAATCTTACGTCGCGTATCCGAATATTCCCAAAACCCCGAGGCCCAGTAATGCCATCGGATATGGCATGGGCTATTCAAATTTGCATTATTCGGCAGTGAATCTGTTCGCAAGAGGAGTCCCTTTTGGCGGCCAGGAGCTGCCGACGCCCCCCCCCCTTCTCTCTCTCTCTCTCTCTCTCTCTCTCTCTCTCTCTCTCTCTCTCTCTCTCTCTCTCTCTCCCTCCCTCTCTCTCTCTCACTCACTCACTCACTCACTCACTCACTCACTCACTCACTCTCACTCTCTCTCTCTCGGGGGTCCAAAAACAGACCTGACTTGTGTCCAAAAGCAACACTCACTGGGACTGATTTATGTCTATTGACTTGTTTGACCTGAATTTGGAGCCGTGATCTATGCTTCCGTTTCTGACAGGTCTCTGACAGTTCCCTTGACTGCGAGACCTTGCTTGGGCCAAACTTCCAACAATGCCACTGTGTCGAGACCAGAACGTTGCGGGGGCGGGGCCGGGATGCGTTTAATAGTGATCCCCCTGCTGTCATGCCTCATGTCTTGCACTCGTGGTGCTTCGCTCGCATGAGCGTGCAGATGTGCAACCGGAAGTCTGATATGGAAATTTGATCAACTTTTTTATGTTTTAATTATCAGTGTTGATTCTGGGAGCGCCCCCAACACTTGGCGATGTAAATATCTTCGCTTCGTGTGTCCAACTTTCATTTATTTACTTTTTGTTCGTTAGTTGTGATTTTTGAGCGTTACACTCCATCTTGTCTTAGATATGTTTGTTTCGCTATATGCCCTCTTGTTAAATCTAGATTCATTGTCACATATTTCTTCGTCTGATTTTGATAAGGTGGTCAATTTCCTCCACTCAGATGTGGTTCTTTTGAGTGGACTTTCTGTCACCTAGACCCTCCACTTTTTCAATGGCATTTCTTATCTGGGAATATTTTTTTCTGGTGTGACGTTATTTATCGCCCAGGATTCTTGCATCTCGATTTTTATCTCGGAAATCTTCACTTGACTCGCGCACATTATACTCTCCCTCGCCCTCCTCTCCCACACCACCATCCATTAGCACCCAGGTCCATGTTCACCACCAACTCCACTTCTTCCCTTGTGGCCATTTGTCCCCAGCATACTACTGTACTACTCCGGACAGGACGCTCCATCAACACCCCCACCCCCCACCCGGGCAGCTGATCACCGACGGCTGGCCACTCCCACGCGCAGATAGTTGCCCAGCAGTCCGTTGTGTCGTCGTCAGTTTCGCGTCGTTGTGCTTCAAGTGTAATGAGCCAAAGGACGGAAATAGGTCGAAAGAGTGTAAAACAACACACACAACTGAACGTAACACGGTGATATTTGACTTGGCTTCCTTGTTTTGGCATGTCATGGGTCTTCTTCTGTCGCGGGGGGTGGGGGCCAAGGGGAGGGGAGCATCGCCCCAGATGGTTCCTCTGCCCACGCACAGTCAGTCAGTGTAGGACACATTTCGTCTTTTTCACACCCTTTGCATTTCGTCGTCCTTCTCCCCCCCCCCTCAACACACTTCCTCCTCCTCCTCCTCCCCCCTCCCCCCCTTTCTCTAGATTAAGCAATTCCTTTGGTTTATTTTCGTCCCCTTCTCATTCCTTAGTTCTCTGCCCCCCTTCCCCCCTCACCACAGCCTCTCCCACCCGGGGGGTTGGGGTGGGAGAGGTTTGAATTCCTCTTTTAACTTCTTCATCGTGGGAGGAGGAGGTTTGGAATTCCTCTTTTGACCGCTTCTTCGTCATCTTCTTCTTAATCTTCCTCCTCTTCTTGCTCTTCCCCTCCTCGTCTTCGTCTTCTTCCTCCTCTTTGAGGCAAGATGGCCCCCCGTCAGCATTGCTCCTGCTGCTTCGACTTCTGCTTCATTGTTGCCCCCTTAGCCACTCTCATCTCCATGCATATTATATATATATATATATATATATATATATATATATATATATATATATATATAATTATATGTACACACACACACACATATATATATATATATATATATATATATATATATATATATATGTGGTGGTGGTATTGTTTTTGCACCACATTCCTCATCCGCTCTCGACGGCTGCCCCAGTTATTTTCGTTTTTCTTGGGCGCAGGTGGAAGACAATATTATTTTATTGTTCTTTGCGTGGCGTCAGCTGGAGACTGCGAGCGCGCGCGCGCGTGTTCGGAGGACCGCGACTTTGTTTTGTCATCTCCGTGTTCAAAGGTCCTTTGCGTCCAATTGGTTCAAAAGTCCCTCTTGAACAGAGGGCGGGCGCCACGTGAGAGGTCTTTGGGTCCCGTTGAACGGGGAACAAGGCAGAACCATCTGTTCTTGCAGTGGATGAACAGGACGGTGAGGTTGAAGAACACCAGAAGATTAGGGATATTGTTCTTGATGACAGATGGCTCATGATAACAGGTGGTGGAGTCCCTGTGTTTGTGGCCTGGGCGACGCAGATGGTGTCGGGATTTTGGTCCAAGGATTTCCTTTATAAGGTTAGGACAATTGGCTTAGGAGGTTAACCACAAGAACTAGGTTAAGGAACGAGGATCCGTTAACTAGGTTTGGGTTCTAAACTTGTTTGAAGGTGCCTAGTCGGGTCTTAGTAGATAGTAAGAGGTAAACTAAGATGATTAAAGTTAGAATAACCTTTAACGTGGAGTTGAGGAAATAACCCGAGATTGTAGAGTGTCATAGTAACAGCCATTGTATTGTCATAAACTTGTTAATATTGACAGCCAGAATAAAGCCTTCGAATAAGGAGACCCTTTGGGTGTGGGGGGTGGGGGGCAAAAGGAATCCCACGGCACTCGGGACTGCGGACTCCGTGGCTGCTGGCTACTAAATCCCTCACCGCCAACGACGGAGTTGACCTCGGAGGTCGACCTTAGGTTAACAGAAAGAGACGACGAGGAGGAGGAGGAGGAGGTCGGGACCTTTTTTTTTTAGGTTGGGGGGAGGGGATGAGGGGGTTGTTCCAATATCAGGAACAAATTGTTCCGAATAATAAGGGCATTCCGGGTACCAAAAGCAGTTTTGAAGTCATTGGTGTATGGTGTATATATATATATATATATATATATATATATATATATATATACACACACACACACACATATTCAGTATATACATATATATATGTGTGTGGTGTGTGTGTGTTTTATTATTATTATTTTTTCTTTGCTAGCAGTAGAACCTTTCGAATTTTAGATTTTCTAACACAGATAAGTATCTGTGCACAGGCTCTGGAGACCAGGTTCAACCTAAGATGGATGGGTGGGTGGGTGGGTGGATAGATGATTGGATTTAGTAATGAACTCGTCCATCATTGAAGAACCGGCAGGATTGATATATTTAATTCTGAATGGGGGGAGGAGGTTTGCTGTAATGCCCCCCCCCCACAATATATATAATATATATATATATATATATATATATATATATATATATATATATATATATAATACATACATATGGCAAGCCCCCAAAAATAAATAAAGATATTAATACTAAACTATAAATGTGCAAAAAAGAAATGGCCTGGAGGCAGCTGGAGCAAAACAAGCTGGAGGCAGTTAAGGAGGAGGAGGAGGAGGAGGATCGATGCCGAGTTCGGTGTGGTCTCCGGCAGGCGGGCGGGCGGGCGGGCGAGTCTTCTCGCAAGTTCCTGCCGCCGTCAGAGAAACGACCTGCATCCACCTGGCCTGCGCTCCTCCCGAGCCCTCGGGATCTCCTCCTCCCTCCACACCTCCATCTCCCGCCGTATGCTTCTCCTCCACCTCCTCCTTTTCCTCCTCCTCCTCCTCCTGCTCATCGTCACCTCTCCCTCCTCTTCATTCTCTTTCACCTCCAAGTGCTCCTCCTCCTCCTCGTCCTGCTCCCTCTTCTCATTCTTATTCCCATTCTCCACATCCCCCCCCTTCTCAGTCTCCCCCTCCTCCTCCTCCTCCCTCTTCACTCCTCATCCACACGCCCATCCATGTCTTCCTCAAGAGACCGGTTGCCACGGGCTTCTTCTTCTTCCTCTCTCGACAACACCTGCTACTCCCTGTTTTTTCTCTCTCTCTCTCGCCCTCGAAGGAAGGCTCTCTCTCTTTTCCTTCAAGTGTCACCAGGTGTCGTGGAGGGGGAAAAAACGGAGGAAGAAAGAAGTGAAAAAAGGGAATCAGGAGGAGGCAGAGGAGGAGGAGGAGGAGAAGGGGGATAAGAATGAGGAAGAGGAGGAGGAGATACCATAGATGCGGTTACACCTCTGGCGGGGTGACGTCATAGGTGTCGGTTCCTGGCTTTGGTGCCGCTGAGTGGCACCCCAAGGAGTGCCAACTTGTGGGTTACCCACTGAGCCGGCGAATCGCCGAAGAAGGCGGCGAAGAAGCGCAGAAGGGAGCCCTGGGGAAGGGAAAGGAAGGGCGTACGTGCGGGGACGTGGGTTCTGAAGGGCGCGCTGCCCCCCCCCCTTTTGCCTTCCCTTTACCCTTCTCCCCTCACACACTGTGGCACCGCCCTTGTTCCCTTTCCTCCCCTTTCTCTCCCCCCCCCCCGCACTCCATCGCCGTCGTTCCTTGGGGTGTCTTTCAGTCGGGCCCCAACTTCCTCTCCAACACGGGTATATTGTGTCGTTTCATGTCCAACACCGCCTTCTTCAGGAGCTGGGTGACGTCATCCAGACTCCTCGTGTACCACTACCACCAAGATGTCATCACCATAAAACACCACCGGAACTATCACCAATCCCACCAACACCATTCCACCTCCTTCTTCACCTCCTCCTCCACCTTCTCCTCCTCCTTCTCCTCCTCCTTCTCCTCCTCCACTACCCCTACCACCCACCTACCCACCACCACGACCTACCCACCACCACCACCCGCCCCGCCTCACCCTCCGTCGGTAGCAGTTCCCTTTGGACAAAGCAGAGCGCACAGCCCTCAGTGTTCCTCCTGAAGAGGTGAGAACGAGATCCGGAAGCCCTTCGTCGCGGTCTCTGGGCTTCTGCCGTAAGGCGCCCCCCCCCCCCCCGAGGTACCCTCCCCCTTCCTCCCACCCCCCCGGCTCCCTCGCACCGCTCCCCCTCCACGAACAAAAACTCGCCGAGGCCAAGCGGACACATCGAGGAAGTAGAGGTGCTGCTTCTTCAGCAGCGGCAGCCGGCGGAGGTTGAGCTGGTAACAGTGTCCGGTATTTGTGGCCACCTCTTCCCCTCGACGTCCTGAAGGAGGGAGATCGGGGCGGGGAGATCGGGGCTGCTGCATCTCGACGCACGACCCTCCTCCATCTAGGACATACTTTGCCCATGTACAGAGGCGATTGTACTTCGTCTGTGTCGGTGGAGGAGGAGGAGGAAGGGGGAGGGGGAGGGGGAGTCGGTAGAGACTCCTCCTCCTTCGCCCCGGCATCGCCCAGTCGTCGCCCGGCTCGCCCATTAATCGTTCACCCGCAACCGCATGCGGAGAGGTGTCTGCGGTGCTCGTGAGTGCGGCGACCGGAAGCCACAGGGAGTGTCCAGTAGAGGTCCCTCTCCAAGGATCCGGTGCATCAACGATAAAGCATCGATGTTCAGTTATCGAAGTGCCCCGGGGGTGGGGT
>NC_134791.1:185000-202500 GCF_046742065.1 Oratosquilla oratoria | reverse complement strand
TAGTAGGGCGTGGGCGGGAGTCTCCCCCAGACTGGTGAAAATAAGGGTGTAGTCGGTAGATGCACTTGACGAAGGCACACTTGGCATATGTTGAGCATAGCTGCACATTAATTATTGGTACACTTTCGGGAAACCAGTTCTTGGGCAGTTTCATTTGATCCATTTTTCCCATGGTACTGGAAACTTAAAAAAAAAAGGACAACTTTTGTAAATGAAAGAACAAGTGATTTGTTTACATATGTTAGAAAGCATTAATTTGCTTCTTTGGAACTGTACAAGGCCTCGATGTAGAAACTTGTGACCCCCAGCTGTACCAGGGGAGGGTTTAGGGCGTGGCTACACCCCTACCCGTCCTTAAGCAAGCAGACAGGAGCAAGCACTCGATGGCATCTTCAGAGTTGGAGTGGCGTGGCTGCCGGAGTAAGTGGAGGAGGAGGAGGAGCTGCTGCTGCTGCTGCTGCTGCTATCGCGGTGAACAAGAAGCTGCCCCTGCCGGCCGCCGCCGCCGCCGCTTGTCGTCGTCGTCTTCTTGTTGCCGCCGTCAGTCCAAGCCCTCCCCGTCCTCTTCGTCTTTTTATTCTTTGTCTTCTTCGTCCTCTTCGTCTTCGTCTTTTTTTTTTATTATTATTCTTTGTCTGTGGCGTCGTCCTCGCCCTCACTCCTGCCTCTGCTTCCTCGTGATCTTCCTTCCCCCCTCCGCCTTTTTCTCCTCTTCCTCCTCATACTTATCTACGTTTTCTTCCTATTCATTCATCTATTCTTTGTCTAAATCCTCATCTTCCTTTTCCTCCTCCTCCACACTCTTCCATTTCCTCCTTCTCCTCGTCCTCTTCCTCCACTTCCTCCTCCTCCTTCCTGCAGATGCAGCTGTGGCTGCAGCACCCGGTGCTGTGACCTCCTTCTCCTCCTCCTCCTCGTCTCTTCGCTTTCGAATGTATGGGGACCGTAACGTGCTGTTCGAGGCGGGCCGAACCGAATAAAGTAATCGCCTGACGCGCTTGCCTGAGCGACATAGCAAAGCTCACCACAGATACCGAGAGGGAGCTGACGTCAGCGGTTAGGATCGCAGGCTGTACGTGCTTCGGTCCGCGACACGGATATTCGGACCATAATACACGCCATACATATAAGGATCGTGTTGGAGTGCGCGCGCGCGAGTGTGCAATGGAACGCGCACGCCACACACGCACGCGCGGACACACACACATACATACACTCAATGATGTGAGATTCACCACAACGGTCGTGGATTATGTGTAAGACTCTTGATCGACAGCTGTTACCCTTCCGAATGAGAGCACGGAGCTCACATATGGCATGATCTGTCTATGGGTAACGTTGTGACCTTAGACTCACAGCGCCCTGTGTGTGTGTGTGTATGCGCGTGCGCGTGGCTGCGTGTCATTGGGTTTTTCACCTAATTAATCGCCGTAAAAACAAAAATGGCGTCTGGTCACGGATGAAGGAGCGAGTGGCACTGGGCTCGGCGCCAGAGCCAGCGGGGTAATCGGCAATGTGGCGTGTAATTGGGTAGATAAGGGGAAGGCGTTAATGAAGCAGGTAGATGCGGTAAAATAAAAAAAAGATTGATTGTAGATAGGGAGTTGACAGGGGTTGGGAGTTGTTAATTGGGTGGGTAGATGGAGCCAGATTAAGAGATGGGCTAGTGACGTCAGGGGTTTAACTAGGTTAGGTTAGGTTAGGGTGAAAGTGGTCAACCCCTTCGGTCCGAGTTGCGTCATTTATTGAACTGTTTCGTGTTAACTTATTGTGTGTGCGAGTGCGCGCGCGCTCGTTTGTTAAATCACCCCGTTTTCTATAAACAAAAAATTCTTCCCATTTTCTTCGCTTTGACTCAGATTCCGTTTTCTTCCGTGGCAGGCTCCGTTTTCTATTCATTAAGCTAATGAGATCCGCTTTCATTAGTTCACTGAGGGTGAACAGATCATTAGTCTTGTGTAATTACCAAGGCAACACACTTCTGCTCAACGTAACAAAGATTCCATTAGGTGACCATTTGGTATATGTGATCAGGTTGATGTTTGATGGAAATAGCCCGACGCGCGCGCACACACACACACACACACACACACACACACACACACACACACACACACACAGACACACACAGACACACACACACACACATTGAATAAAATCGTATAGCGGTAGCCAGAATAAAAACTTATCCTTAACTCAACCTAGTGTCGCCCTTCCTCACCTAACCTGACCTCTTGTATCTTCACCTATCCTAACCTACCTAACCCATTTTGACCCATCTTGACCTACCTCAACCTAACCTCTTTTTCTCTAGCTCTCCCTTTTCGCGTATCCTCACCTAACCTAACCTATTCTCACCTATCCAATCGTAACTTAGCCTAACCGAACTAGAGACCACAGAAAACCAAAGAAGCGACGGCGGCGTTTTCGTCTCCGTCGACCCTCCCGGTACCCCCATCTCGGTTCTGTGGTACTTTTTCAGAAAGTACCGGCACACCTACAGCACAGCTGTGTACACACAGAAAACGTGGTTCGTCTTTTGTTATCTTTAGGGCGGGTGGGGCACCCCTTCGCCACCGGAAACCCACCTCATATAAACGTCTACTAAGTCCATAAAGGCCGCCGGCACTGCTGGCGCCAAGTGGGACCGCTCGATCCCACTTGCCTCGTAGTTGCAGCTGTGGATATCACGGCGGCGGCGGCCTGGGTCCTTGATACCGTGTTTATCAGAGGGCAAGGGTGTGGAGGGCCGGTGTGTATCGAGCTCGGCTCGCCTTGGTAGCGTGTGTGTGTGTGTGTGTGTGTGTGTGTGTGTGTGTGTGTGTGTGTGCGCGCGCGCTAGTATATACATACATATACCAAAGGCTTTTTCCCCCTTACACGGGGAATAGCCAAAAAGAAAAAGGCACATAAATCACTCCCACCCATTTCATTCCCCATATATTCCACTCCCCTCCACCCACCTCCTGGATGACGGGTCATCCCTGCATCCTGTCCACTGCCCTGGGTCAGAAGCAGTGTCGCGAGTATATATATAATTTATATATTTTTCTCTCTCTACATGCTGGTTCTCAGCATTGGTGGGGCGATGTCAGTTTGTCAGCAGTGGAAGGAAGAAACTTGAGTTTAATACTTACTGGGTAGTACGCACAGGTTCCCTCCCGCCGATGACGTCATGGCCATTTGGTGGAGCTCCAAGGGGGAAAAAGCTTTGATTGGGCTGCGTGCGCGGCCAACAAGATGATTGCCAGGGGAGGAGGGAAGGGACACGCACACACCTTTAGAAAACGTCCCCAGCTGGTGGCAAACATGTTGCTAGCATGACGACTACATGCCGCCAGTAGGTTTCTGTCGCACGATTCTCGTTAGCCCAGCAGGTGGCACCTCCCTTCCCGACTGCCGCCAGGCGACTGTATTATGCGCCATTCCATACAAGAAGAGTTAACTGCTCAGAAGACTTCGCGACCGGCGCACTGCTGCTGTAGGAACGGGGGGCGGGGTGAAAGAGGTCGTACTTGGGTGGTGGACCGAGAGGGGAGGGGAGGGGAACTGTGGGCAGGAGGAGGAGACCACAAAGTCAGTCGGGCTCGAGGTTCTTGGGTCTTCTCCCTCCTGAAGGAGTCGTCGCCGTAGTTCGCCGGACAAAAGGCCGTGGACGTCAGAAGGGGGCGTGGTCAAAGGTCAAATGATGGGGTTGAAGGAGGGACAAGATGGGCGGCAGGTTTCCTTTGTGGGCGGTACAGAGGGCGTGGTCAAAGTCTGAAAGGAGCGTGGTCAAAAGTGGGCGTTATCAGACGACGAAGTGGGCGTGGTCGAGTAGCTTAGGGGGCGTGGTCAGGTAACTTAGTGTGTGTGGCAGTGAGTAGACACGATAGTGATCCGTTGCACGAACCCATTGACCCCTCAAAGAAGTCGCGCCCACATCAATAGAATCAGCTGGCGGCAGAACAAGAAGCGAAGCCCTCCAAAGGTGGACAGAGTCATCGAGGGAATAAATTCAGTTGGCGACACTAAGAATAGCATTAGTGAACGACAACATAAAAGAAGAAGAAGAGGTGTCATATTTTGCGGTCGTTAATTTAGACGAACTACAAGTTAACGGGAGGATAAACTTCGCATTTCCTCGCTAAACAAAGGCCCATGACGAAGGTCTTTCTAAATATAGCCTTAGTAGTTGATCACAAAGGTTCCTACTGCGGACGGGTTTATGGGAGACCATTTGGCCCATGGTAACCCTGTGGACGTGTTTATACTCTCGGTCTCATTTTCCGTATCTCGTCCTCTCAATCTCCAATTTCCTCTTACCTGGTTCTGTATCTTAGTATCTCTCCCTCGCTCGCCAAGCTTCTAGCATTGCTAGGATTCTCCCCCCCCCCGAGGTGAATAAAATCGTCTGCCGCCGCGTCAGCCAGAATAAAATGATTGGAGTGCGTCGCGGGGACCCGAGGGCGTTGGGTTTGCACCCACGCCCCTCACTGCCGTCATCGCAGCCCACCTCCCGAATGGCGTCCCTGACCACCCTCGCCCTCGATTTTCCACGCTCACCCTCACGCTGACACACACACACACACACACACACACACACACACACACACACACACACACACACACACACACACGCAAACTCGCCTCTCACCCTTATCCACGTAACTCCACACACATACACACCCTCACCCGTCCCCAACTCCTCACCCTCACATACGCACATTCACCCCAACATTCACCCACTTGTATCCTCGCCCACCCACAGTTACCATCACCCACATTCACCCTCACCCGCTCACACTCACCCTCTTTCACCCTCACACTCACCCGCTGATACTCGCCCACCTGCACTCACCCTGAATCAGCCCCCCCCTTTAGTGACTGCCACTTGACCAGGCTATCCAAGAGCACAGATCAAAACACGTCTTCGGGTGAAGCTAATCGCCTCCTAGCGTGCGTTAGGTCTTGACACTGGTCTTCATTCATAAAATTTGCTTCTGGTTGAAACCGGAAACATTTTATTCGCCTCAAGGTTGACCCTAGGTACTCAGGTCCTCCTCGGCCTTGGGGAGACAACCCTCGAACTACCCCTACGGGTGCCCTCAGCACCCGCTGCGTCATGCAGGGGGGGAGGGGGAGAGGTTTTGGGGGGGGGCACGCCGACCCCCGCGTTATATTGATTCGCGTCTAGGGCCGAGTCTGACGCCAACGGGACTCCGCGTTTACTATCACTCTTCTCCTCCTCTTCTTTCTCTTCCCCATCTTCTTCCTCCTCTTCCTCCTCCTTGTTCCACTTTCTTGTCTTTCTTACTCCTTGGTCTTGCTTTCTTCTGTCTCCTCTTGCTTCCCCTTCCCAGCCGTTCTTCCCCACTCTTCTCCCTCCCTCCCTCTCACTTTTTGGCGTTTCTCTCTCTCTCTCCCCTCTCGTAATGACGTTGGCCGTCGAGCAGCCCCCCTCCCCCGCCCATCTGCTGAATAAAATCATCTGCCGGCACGCCTAGTTGTACTGCACTGAAATGACACTGCGTCACCAAAGGAGGGTGGGGCTGCTCGTTCTAGCACTGGTTTCACTAGTCCGCATCAACTAGCCCTTGTATTAGCCCGGGTCTGAACGCTTTATTGTGGGCGTCGCTCGCTGCATAGGCTGTTTCGTTGAGCTGGTAGAGAGTAGGCGAGGTCGTTAGGACTCGATCCCGGGTTCCGTCGTCGTTGTCGTTCTCTGGATCCGTGGCATAGTTCTGCGGCGCAGTGCCAGCCCGTGTCTGGAGGAGGAAGAGGCACTGCCCGGGCGGGCGAGCCAGGGCAGTGCCGCCCGCCCGCCCGCCCGCCCGCCCTCTTTCCCTCGTTGGCCCCAGTCGGGTGGCGGCGGCGGCGGCGATCCTAATTTCAGATCACGTCGTTTGTGCGTGTGCGGACGACGTCGTTGTGGAATTGGGGTCAGTGGTCAACCGTGACCCGGTGGTCGTTTGAGGGTTGCCCGCCCGCTGCCCGACGAGGTGGGCGGCACTTGCACGACGACGACGACGACGACGACGACTTTTGACATCAAGAGTGTCGCCTTGATGTCGACGACAGGATACAAGAGGTTCCTCTGTCTGGTTCGTCTTCGTGAGTGACATCATGTCGTCGATGTAGACACATTCATGGCGTCATGTCGGTTCAGAGTAGAAAATGGTGACGTCATCCTCGGACGGAACACGAAGGGCATGTCGTTAGGGGCAAACATCCCTCAACTGCTAATGTGCAGGCAAGCAACCCCCTCCCCCCCTCCCTCTCTCTCTCTCTCTCTCTGTCTCTCTCTCTCTCTCTCTCTCTCTCTCTCTCTCTCTCTCTCTCTCTGTCTCTCTCTCGGATTACATCGAACGCTGGTTCCCCCAAAAACATCCTAAATTGGCATCCGGCTTGTGCAGAGGGGGGGGGGGAGGCACCCGCCGCCGCCGCCACAGATCCTCCTCTGTCCGTCGTCGTTTGCACAAGCGAGCCTCTGAAGAGGAGGAGGAGGACGTGGCTTTTGGCGTCGGTGCCATCGTCGGGAGGGCTGCCCTCCTTTCTGGGTCACCGCGAGCCCACCCCTCCCTCCCTCCCTCCCTCCCTCCCGTCCTCGTCGGGTACCGTGTCCAAACAGTTTAGAAAGGGATCCTCAAATTTTTGTTTAGTTGTTATTTTGTTGTTGATATTTTTTGTGATTTTGCTTGCTTTCACGAATTTTTCCTCTCCCTCTGTTTTATTATCTATTTTTTATTTTATATATTTTTTCCATTTCATCATTTTCGTTTCCTCTATTCTTTTCGGAGTTTTTCTTCTTTTTCATCTTTCATGTTTTGTGTGCTATTCCTATTATTCGTCACTCTTCTCTTCTTTATCCTCACATTTTGTTCTACCTAGTTTACCCACTTTCTACACACACATACACACACACACACACACACACACACACACACACACACACACACACACACACACACACACATATATATGAGTGGTAGGGTGGTGAGTTTAAACGACAAGAATCCTTTGAAGTTTTATTTTAACGGATTCTTGGCGTTTAAACTCACCACCCTACCACTCATTCTGTCTTCACACCTCAACACACACACACACACACACACACACACACACACACACACACACACACACACACATATATATATATATATATATATATATATATACACGGACAAAGTGGAAAATTTCTTTGGGAAATTTCATTTTAATTGTCATTGCCACCAGACTGCTTTATTCGGTAGATCATCTTCCCTCCACCCTGCAGGAGGGTTTCCCTCCTCTCTCTCTCTCTTCCTCTCTCTCTCTCTCTCTCTCTCTCTCTCTCTCTCTCTCTCTCTCTCTCAGTCCAGCCCTCTGCCTGCTGGACATCGGAAAAGGGCTCTCTTGGTCTCTCCCTTCCTGGCGCGGGTAGGCGTTGTCGCCGCGCCTTCTTTGGCCGAAGGGGATGGGGGCAAGGTCTAAACAGGTTTACGGTCCTTACGAGCATTTGCAGTATAAATAAGAAAAAAAAAGTATGTGATGCATTTTTTTTCGAATTGTAAGTGTGTGTGTGCGTCCGTGCGTGCGCGCGCGCGCGCAAATAGAAATTAAATATTTTTACGTGTTCCAGCTGGTCCTCACCCCCTGGGGCGGGAGAAGACCAGCTGGGGCTATGTTTGTGTACATGATGTCCCTGCATATTCGTTAAAAAAATATCTTTACGGTTTCGTGTCGCCCAAAAAGTATGTTTACGCTCGTGTATATGGCGGGCGATGTCGCGAAATAAGGAACTGACGACTGTGTCGAGGGCTTGCCTCACTGGTAATCGAGTGTGCGAACGCGTACGTGTCAATGTAAAATATAAATATAAGAACTCTTCAATAGAGGAATGCTCTTTATGTTCAAATCGAGCTTGAAGTTGATGGCGCTAAAGAGTGCCAAAGAGTGCCAGGGGGGGGGGCTATTTTAGTCAACACTTCGCCATTGGCACAGCTAAGAAAGGCACTTGTCATGCTTTAAGAATGAGAAGAAAACACACTCACAATATATGTATATATAGATATGTGGGTATAATATATATAATATATATATGTATATATATGTGTGTGTGTATATATATACATATATGTATATACATATATGTATATATATATGTATATACATATATGTATATATATATGTATATATTTATATATATGTATATATATATGTGTATATATGTACAGTATATTTGTATATATATATATATATATATATATATATATGTTTATAGATGTATATATATATGTGTATATATATACAGTATATATGTATATATATATATATATATATATATATATATATATATATATATATATATTAATTATATATTGTTGTCATCTCGTCTCCTGGTTTCTACCGTCCAAAGCGTAACACAGACTGTTTGTCAGTTAGTCTTCAGCAGATGCCACCTCTCCTTGTTGACAGGAGCAGGAGGGCCAGTGCCTGCCTGCCTGCCTGCCTGCCTGCTCGCCTGCTCTTTGGAAAGATCTGGACGACAACCCCCCCCACACACACACCTCCCCTCTCTCGCTCTTTCCGTGGGGTATCTTCTTACTCCTCTTCTTTTCCTTTTACCCTTACTTACTCCGTGACTTCTTTGACTTCCTTTTCCATCTCTTTTCCATATCTTTCTTCTCTTCCCCACTCCTCCTTCCTCCTCTTCCTTCTCTTTCTCCTCCTTTCTCCTCTTCCTTCTCTTTCTCCTCCTTTCTCCTCTTCCTTCTCTTTCTCCTTTCTCTTCTTCCTCTTATTCCTCCCCCTCCTCCTCCTCTTCCTCCTCGTCCGTTCGCAGAAGAGGAATGTGTTGTTTATGCTTGTTTGTCAAATACAAGTTTGTGGTTTGGATGTTCGCGCCCTCCCTCCCCTCCCCCCCGTCCGCCCGTCCCTCCTTCCGAACCCCGTTCGTACTTCAGCGTCTGAAGTGGGAGGCCGTCGTCACCCTTCAGCAGCAGCTTCGGCGCCTTCAGGTGTCCCCGAATAAGCGTCCAATTTGGTCCCCGTGATCGACGACGGCCCAGTTTCAGCCGAAGAGGAGGAAGAGGATCTATTTGAGGAAGGCCCCTGGCACGGTGGCCTTCCTGGTCGGGAGGTCACGGGATCCAAATAGCCCTCGGGGACTTATTTTCGGGGTTGATTCAAACCCCCCCCCCTCTCCCCCTCCTCCCAGCACGCCCCATACGTCCCCCCCCCAGGTGATTTTAATCTAACTTTAGGGGACTCTGATCCGAACGGAAGGGGGTCCACATGGACGAGGTCCCCCCCCTCTCTCTCTCTCTGGCCCAACCAGCTGAATAAAATCGTTTGACGGCAGCCGTGGAGAGGAACAAAAGACGGTGTCATAGCACAGGAGTGGGCCCGCGGGCAGGCGGGGCAATTAGATTGCGATTATAATGTTTACGTGTCAGATTTGGGCTATTTATATATTTTGTTTATACCTTCCGGTCGATTTATAAGTTGGCCTTCGTGGAGGTTAGACCTTGATGATGCCCCAGACGTTCATGCAAGCAGCCTTTATCCTCCTCTTCTTTCTTTGTTTCTTCGTCGTCCCTTTTTACCTGATGAAGGTTGCCAAAAGAGGACATACAGGGAACACGCAATAACACACACACACACACACACACACACACACACACACACACACACACACACACACACACACGACCACCTCTCCCAACTCTTCGACTCCATCCTCGTTATTTCTTTTTTACTTTCCCTTCCCCTCTCCTCCTCCTCCTTCCCTTCACTGACCTCTCCTTCCTACCTTCCCTCCACTCAACCTCCCCTCCCCACCGCCCGTCCTGCACTTCCCCTCCTGTCCTCTCTCTCTCCTGGCCCATCCCTGGACTTTGAGCCTACATCCCCATTCCCAACCCATAGTTGCCGCCGCCAACACCCCGATCCCCACCACACCCGCAACCTCCCCCCTCCCCCTCCCCTCCCCCCCTCCCCACTGTTCGTTCTAGTATGTAATTTTTCTTTCCTCTTGTCGCCCCTAATTTCTGGCCCTTTGCCACATACAATCTACTTTTCTTTCTCCTTTTCTTCCTCTTCCTTCTTCTTCTGTGTTTAAACTTCTCGAAATCATTGTTCCCAGAATCTCTCTCTCTCTCTTTCTCTCCTTCTCTCCTCACAACACTTCGTAATCGCAACATGAGAAAAAGGAATCGTGGGTTCATTTGAGACCAATAATGTTATTTTAATGATCATTAATGTTGTTCGTTGTTGACGGTGATATGTTCTATTAGTTCTGTCACGTGTTCTTGGTGTTGTTATCCAGGCCATGTAGGGCAACAAAGAACCCGCAAGCACGCAATGAGGACACGTACGTGCATGTTCTTGCACAAGCACTCTACATAGGCTAGCAGTTATGTACACATGACGCATGTACGTACATACACACACACACTCTTACATACATACAAATATCTGTACATTCCTTCATGTACACATAAGCAACGCAAATGTAAGCCAGACGGGAGCCACTGTTCGCCCCCCCCCCGCCCCCTCCTTCTCATAGAGTGCCATGGAGGGCCACACACTGAGGAGGAGGAGACTCGGCCTCAGCCTCTCTCCCTCAACCCTCTCTCCCTCACCCACTCCCTCGCCCTACAACTCACCTTCTCTCTCTGGCCTTCTCCCTCATCCGTCTCCTCCACCACCCTCTTCCACACCCCCTCACCCTCTTCCTTCCATCTTCTCCCCTATATCCACTGCAGGGCCAGTCGCAAGCCCCCCCCCCCCCACCCCATTGTCTCCCCAGTGTACAACAGTCCATGTATGCGGTTCGACAGCAGTGGAAGCGAGATATCTCGGGTCCTGCACGGGATGGGGAGGGAGAGGCCGGAACCCATCTCCCGAGATCGAGCCCCGCTCAGGGCTTTTGAAAGGTTCACGAAATCTGCAAGCCGCTATTGTTCCTGTTGAGCAAGTGGCTGTGCGTGTGATTGGTCTACATACTAGTTCGGAATTCTCGTTCGGTAGAGTAATAGCTACCGATCACGAGTCCAGCACGTAATTCAAGGCCATAGTGGATATCTCTCCCTCTCATTAACACACATACAGACAGACAGACATACACACACGCGCGCGCGTACATACATTGGTCGTTGGTGCCGCTGCCCATCTTCTCGCGTGATGTTCTCCTTCTGTCAAGTCGAATAAAAAAAAGAAACGCAGGCATGACGTCGCGTGTCGTTGAGCAAGTGACACATCACTGACGTACAGTTAGAGACAAATGTGACGTTTGATATGAAGACGGCTTTGCACATGTCAAAACAGTCAGTTACCGATCATGTGTGTGTGTGTGTGTTTAGGTATATATATATATATATATATATATTCAATGTATTGTGGCAACCGTTGATGTGTAAATGGGTCCGACTACAACAGCTACAGTTCAGCTCGTACTCGTCCCTCCGTCTTGATGCCCGAGAGGCGTCAAGTCCGAAAGAGGAGATCCTTGATTGATGATCTTTATATATTTTGATTTGGATGTCGCCGGATGATTTAGTTCAGCTGAGGCTGGGGACTCCCCTACTAAGGGGTCAATCAACTGAGAGCTCGAATGAACTTGGGACATCCCAAACTCGATTTAGTTGAACTCACACCTCGGTGACACCATTGGCCAGGTGACTCCTATTATTATTATTGTTGTTGTTGTTGTTATTAATTCCGATGGGTCACTGGCGCTTCTGTCCACGTGCACACAGTCACACTTGTTGAATATGGGCGTATTTTCCCACTCACACAGCGGAAGTTAAAACAGGCCGACGGAAGTACTCGGGCAGGTCGACTTAGCACCCCACGACGCTCAACACTCTTATCAGTTTTACAACAGAGGGTGATGGGTGTGATTTGGCCCCGCCATAAAGATAGCAAGGAGTAAAAGATAAAAGGCCTGCGAGTGGCTGAAGAGGAATGTGTTGATCAGATCAGTATTGAGTGTGGGCGTGACCCACAATGCCTCTCGGGAAACGGGAACGGATGCCTCCGGAGTTACGAGATCGGATGTTGCGATGTCGTAAGTCACGAGGTCGCAAGTCATGGGGTTACGAGTCCATTGGGTTGTTACTTGTGAGGTTACAAGTGGACCATATCATGAGAAAGCAGTTACGAGGCATTAAGGTAGTCAGGCTTAAAGTGACAATGTCGTTGATAACGAGTCTACAAGATACAAAGATCTACAGCACGTTTTCCCACATGTACATGTATTAACGAGAGAGAGAAGGGGGGGGGGGCTGTAAGAAGGCACAGACGAGTGTCCTTGTTAAGGATGACCATTGTACTAAGGAAGAAGAACCCTTGTTGTGAGCGTTGGGGGAGGGAAGTGTCTGAAGGAGGATAAGGTTGAGAAGTTGTTGGACAAGGTGCTGGGGCGGGCGGGCGGGCGGACGACATGCCATTTTGGTTCATAGGTTCTGACGTCATTGTCCTATGTCAACAACATACGTTAACAATATGTACACACACACACACACACACACACACACACACACACACACACACACACACACACACCTGCACTTCTGGTCTGGAGTTGACCTCGGTCTCGGTGTCACGTGGCTTCGCCTGACGATTTAATTCAGCTGAAGGCCATTTAGGGAGGGAGGGAGGGAGGCTCTTGTGGGAGCAAAAGACGCAGAGGCGGGCGAACGCCATCTCCGAAAGGAGGGAGTGGTGTGTGTGTGTGTGAGTTGGGGGGTTCTTCTGTGTGCATGTGGAGGGGGGGAATTAATGCCCCCTCCCCCCCTACCGGAGGGAAAAGAGCGAAGACCTGGAAGTGCGGCCTGACTGCGGTATCCCCCCCTCTTCCCCCTTTCCCCCCCGTAGACCCCCCCCCCCCCAAGGCTCAGCCGCCACCAGCAATACACTTCATCGCCGAATCCTTTCAGCACAGTGGAAACCTGTAGATATCTTATGTTTTGTGTTGGACTGTATCGTTGTGGTAACCTTCCAAAGCTAAAGAGTCAGTAGCAGCCATTATTACCTAAGGGTGAAGAGCCTCCCCCTCCCTCACACAAACATTCAGTTGCGTTCACTTCTAAGTACTACAGACACGAGTGATGTCCCCCCCCCCCCACCAAGGTTTCGTTTGTCTTTGAGGGCCGTAAGTTTGCGACGTGGTTGAGGCCTTTGCGACATCGTGAATGTGCTGCCACCCTAAAAGCATCGCAAGCCCCCACCCCACCCCCCGGCTGGTGTGGCACCCCCACAACAGAAAGTGCAGAACCCGCCCCTCGGGACTTGTGTTTACATTCCGTTTGTACATGGACCTTTCCCCATCTGTTTATAAATATGTACAACACGTGTGTGTGTGCTTGCGTGCGTGCTTGCAGGGGACCTCCTCTTGTGCGTGTGCAAGCAATTAGACGAATCGGAATAGGTGAGAAAACATTGCAGGTTGTTTACAAAGACGAGGCCGGGTCTTTCTGCGGACCCAAAACAGCCTCCTCCTCCTCCTCCTCCTCCTCACGGGAGCAGAGGAGGAGGAGGGAGAGGGGGAGGGGGATCTTGCGCAAGGAAAGGGTGCGTCATACAGAGAGAGATAGAGAGAGAGAGAAAGTGGAAGATTAGAGGAAGAGAGCAAGAGGGAGAAGTAAGAGGTGGAGTATGTGGAGTGAAAGATGTAAGTACAGATGAGGAGGAGGAGGAGGAGGAGGGATACAAGGTAGAAATGGAGGAAGACAGACAGGGAGGGAAGACATTGGATGTCTGGTGTCAAGAGAGTGGTTGACGTCTTGTGGCTGGTTGACGTCGCTGCGGCTGCTGAGAGTATTGCTGACATCACCGGGTATTGCAAGCGTGGCTGACGTCGCAGCCATAGCTGACATCATTGCGGCTGTCGCAAGCCTGGCCGACGCGGCAGCGGCTGACGTCGGCTCGAGGGGCCCAGCGGGACTGAAGGGGGATTCGGGGGCGGGGGGAGCCGTGTTCAGCACATGTGGGTCATTGCTATTGATTAAAGTATCACGCGTCACTTGTGGATACTACAGAGAGCTGCCAATACGCACGTGACGCGTGCGCCAGGTCATTAACCTTTCGTCATCGTCTGTGTTTGGAGTCCACTCCTTTTAAAAGAAAGGCCTCCTCTCTCTCTCTCTCTCTCTCTCTCTCTCTCTCTCTCTCTCTCTCTCTCTCTCTCTCTCTCTCTCTCTCCCTCCCTCCCTCCATCTCCGATTCCGACCCAGTCTCCCCCACCCCCAGAAGATGAGGAGGGTGGGGGGGGGCTCGTTCGCGTCTAATCTCGCTGAAGAACGCGGTGACGATGGTGCGCCTTTCTGACTTTATTCTGGTTGTCGCCACAAAATTTTTATTCAGCGGAGGAGGAGGAGGAGGATAGGACCCCCGAATAGGAGGAACGAAAAGGTTTTAGTTGATTGATGAGAGTGATCACGAGACGAGATGGTTCCTCTCTTTGTGTGTGTGTGTGCGCGCGCGCGCAAGCTGCTATTTCTTCTACTAACGAGTTGAACCCTCTCCAAGTCAATAGGGACACTCCGAGGTAGTGTGTAAATGTAGGAAATTTGCTCCAAGATGTGTTGGGCTTTGGCTTATCCACCCTCGGGTCAAAGATCGGAGATGATGATGATGATGCTGGGTCCTCTTCTCTCTCTCTCTCTCTCTTTCTCTTTCTCTTTCTCTCTCTCTCTTTCTTTCCTCGCGTGACTATTATTATATGTTGTATTTCTTCCGTGACTTTTTCCCTGTCGTTGATGGTGTTTACCTCTTGCTCTGACCACAGATTACGATATAATCGTGCCTGTCTTGGGCCCCATTTTCTGAAAAATGAATAAATAGAAATACGAGAGTAATTACATGCACGTGAATATACATATTCGAATATTTACTTCATATACGCGCACACACACATACAGACACATACACACACACACACATACACATACACACATATACGCGCGCGCACACACACACATACACACACACACACACACACACATACACACACACATACACACACACACATACATACACACACACACATACACACACACACATACATACACACACACACACACACACATACACGCACATACACATACACACATACACACACACACATACATACACACACACACATACATACACACACACATACATACACACACACACACACACATACGCGCACATACACATACACACACACACATACATACACACATACACATACATACACACACACATACATACACACACACACATACATACACACACACACACACACACACACACACACACAGACACACACACAATTAACCTCAAGTAGAATGATAAGGGAAGCCAGGGGATATCTTAAGTTGATCTCAACCTCATAAGAATACAGATATGTACTCGTGTGTGTGTGTGTGTGTGTGTGTGTGTGTGTATGTGTGTGTACATGTGTGTGTACAAGGTAGACGACTGCCTGCATTCTCACTTTTTTGCATGCGGGACGTCTTGATTGGATGAAATGGCCTGTCGACGAACGATAATGTTGGAGCCACGTGCCCAGGCTATCCAAGCACAGAGGGTGAAGGGGATTACTTGGCGTAAGCTCTCGGTATGTTAGCCATATCACCAACTTTTAAGAAACATAGATTCACTCCACATCCACTACAATCCCTCCTCCACATTTCAGTATTTTTCCACTGAAGCCTCTCCACCACTTGCTCTCCCTCTTCCCTCCTCCCTCCCTCCCTTAACCGTCGTCGCCACTCGCCCCTCCTCTTCCTCCTCCTCCTCCTCCAGCAGCACACAGTGCGCCACCACTAGCACCTCACAGCAGCTGGCGCCGTGGTGACAGACGGAGTGTTCCCCTCTTGAGGAGAGTGCAGATTTCCCCCCCCCCCCCGCGGAAGCGACAGACACGCGCGCGTTGCGTTAGTGTGACCTTTCTCTTTCTCGCGTGCATCGGTGGGTGCTGGCGGCGCCCGTCGTGCGGTCCGCGCTCTGACGGTGCCAGTCGACCGGACAGATGCCCTCCGCGGACAGGGCCGGGCGTCGTGGTATTTTGGGTATTTTCGTTAATTTTGGTGTTTATTTCTTGTGGAGGTTTTGAGTTGTGTCCAAGTCTCCTTCCTTCCTTCCTTCCTTCCTTTTGCCGTCGTGCATCTCCCGCAGAATCGACACTTAAGTGTGGTGACGTCATGCGCGCCAAGGGACACAATCCCTAGTGATTTGACAGAATGCCTAGTTAGATATTTGACAAAAAGGGCCTAGTCATTTGACAGAATGATCAGTTTTTTCACAAAATGCCTAGTGATTTGACAAAATGCCTAGTAAATGAGGTGCATGTGAACCCAGATATTGTATCGTGTTTGTGGCGGTGCATTTGGTTTTGTTGGCACCAGGAGGTTGGTTGGTGTCGTAAATAACCTTCGAGAAGTGTGACTGACAACGGACGGGGGCAGACGAGATTGTCAGTGACGCCGCGTGACGTCATCCCGTTTGCTTTGATGCAAAGGAAGGGCGCCAATGACGTCACGGGCTCGGCGAAATCAATAAATGGGTCCAACATGCAGACCATCTCTCAGGGACAACATACATAGATACATGTACAGACGACCGTGGCCAGAGAGAAGAGTGAGCGCACGTGCGCTCACACACACACACACACACACACACACACACACACACACACACACACACACACAGATTGGGACACGTATGAGCTCAAAATCTGTGAGGGTAATAGCTGTCGATCACGAGTCCAACACGTGACCCAAGACAGTGCTGGTGAAAGACGCACATCTTGCTTCTCATAACAGAAAATGTATTAGTCTGCGTTTAACTTCGGCATCCGCCCGGTGGGCGTGGCGTGGCGTGGCCGCGTGTCAGGTCAGTCGGGGTCACACAGGTCATGTGCCCGGGCGGGTCCGGGTGCGGGTGCCCGGCGGGAGGAATCAACTCGCGAATGCTACGGGGAAGGGTTTCGGCTCGAACCGGGAATGTTGGTGGGGTTGTTACCTTTTTTTTAATACCAAGTTCAATTTTTTTTTCAATGTTCATGCATTGTGTTCTGTGTGCTATATATTGTTGTTCTAGTGATTAATGCGTTATCATTTATTCCTTCATCGTTGGGACACATTTTGACTTTAGTCTTTGTCAGACTTTAAATAGTTTATTCTGGCCGTGATCAGGCGGCGATATTCAGCATTCACACTCAAGGGTTGATGAATTGGTCTGCCTCCTCCCTGTTCTGTTATGATGTTCTTGTTCTGCATTCCTCTCCCATGTCTCACTCGGTGGTACATGGCCTCTGCCGCCGCCTCCGGCTGTGCCCCCTCGCCTTGTTTACATTCACGTTGATGACGTCACCGGTTTTTTTTTCTCTCACTGTGTGTATGTGTACGTGTGTGCGTGCATATTTGGTCCGCTTCATCAGTTTGAAAGAATTTGTTAAATGTATCATCATAAGACTTATTCTTATTTATTTATTCATGTACATATATATATATATATATATATGTGTGTGTGTGTGTGTGTGTGTGTG
>NC_134791.1:157500-180000 GCF_046742065.1 Oratosquilla oratoria | reverse complement strand
TCACCGTCGTTTCCAGCAAGGACTCCTCCTTTCAATCCACCCCCTCAGGTGCTGCTGCTGCCGCCAACACGATCTACTTGCGGGGACCCAGCAAGCGTGCCATACTCGTACATTGCCAATCCTAATTCTCTCTCTCGTAGTACGGATGTATGTTTTGGGGTGTTTCCTTCGAATGTTTATGGACTGTATGTATGTGTGTGCGTGCGTGTGTTCGTTATCCACGGTATCACATGATACATTGTTTTCTGTTTGGTAAGCCGGGAGGGGGAGGGGGAGGGCGAGGTGGAAGGGGAATTGAATTCCTTAGCCAGAGGGACATGAACCAGCACGCATCATAGGGACAGTCAGTATATGCTACCAGCTCGCACGAGATATGTTGTTGTATACACGCCTAACGCTAGTCACGCGGTTTGCAACAAGTGTGACGTCACTTGTTTAAAAGTGTGATGTCACTCATGTTTGACGTCACGCCGGTATATAAGTGTGACGTTGCACGTAATTATAAGTATGACCTGAGTTATGCTGCTGTTTACTTAAATGTCTCATGCTGTTTATATGACGCCAGCCATGCTGTATACAAAGGTGACGTCACACGTATGTATAGGCATGTCGGTTATGCTGCTGCTTACAAGTGTGACGTGACTTGTAAGCCTGATGCCACTTACATAATTGTGACCTTACCCATCGTGCTTGGCGTCACCGATGCTATTTGCAGGTATGACGTTATTTGTTTACAGCCGTGACGTCGCGTGTTTTCACAAGCATGACGTCTATTTTACTGCTTGACGTCACGTGCTGTTTACAAGCTTGACGTCACACTTGCTGTTTACAAGCATGACGTTACACGTGCTGTTTGCAAGTATGACGTCACTCGTGCTGTTTACAAGAATGACGTCACTCATGCTGTTTATATCGCTGAGATCAGATGAGCCGTTGAAAAGCTGCCCTTGTCAGCGATGGCTGACATTTTTGTTGGCATTTGCCTACACGGCTGAGTGAGGACATCTGAAAGGGTTTCTCTCTCTCTCTCTCTCTCTCTCTCTCTCTCTCTCTCTCTCTCTCTCTCTCTCTCTCCCCTACGGCGCGAAGCATTTTTCTTCTCATTTTCATATTTTACGCTTCTCCGCCACCACTTCCAAGGACGTTTTTCTCCCTCAGCTTTAGACCGTGACCCTTTTGACCAAGGGTGGGGTTTGCCCCCCCCCCCCCCCGTCTTCCCCCTTCCTCTCCCGAACGAATAAAATCGCCTGGCGGCAACCAGAAGACAGGGTGTTCCTCCCCCCCCCCCCCCAATATTTTATGTAGACCAAGAGGGCAAAGACAAACATGGTATGAGAAGGGTGGAACGGGATTTTAACGGCAGCACTGTGCGTCAGTAAAAACGAGAGCCTCAAAGAGCGTCACAACCAGGGCAAGTGGCAGTCACCTCGCTCCCCC
The DNA here is from genome assembly GCF_046742065.1 of Oratosquilla oratoria. Classification (NCBI taxonomy): domain Eukaryota; kingdom Metazoa; phylum Arthropoda; class Malacostraca; order Stomatopoda; family Squillidae; genus Oratosquilla; species Oratosquilla oratoria. The sequence continues at coordinate 178,563 of NC_134791.1, read as the reverse complement.
CCCCTCTGGCGGGGGGTGGGTGGGAGTTAGCGCCCCCCCCCCAGTGCCGAATGGAATCGTGATAACCTGGAGGTAATTGTGTTGGAGAGAAGGGGGGGGAGGCGGCAGTGGTCGTTACTGTGTGTGGGGGGGGGGAACTCCCCCAGGGAAGGGCGTCAAGGAGTCGGGATGGGGGGAGAGGGGTGCTTGTCATTTCGGCGTGAAAGTCTGTAAAACGCCGGCTGCTGCTACCTTGCCGGAGGAAGAGCTCTACTCCTCGAGGCCGCTGAAGGAGGAGGAAGAGGAGACGCCCTTCAAAGGCCCAAGCGAAACTAAAGGGGGGAAATGTGTATGTCTATATGTGTATATATATATATATATATATATATATATATATATATATATATATATATATATATATATATATATATATACGTATACAGAGAGAGAAATAGTTGGTGGTAGGTTCAGACTTCTCCAATGGAGACGACAAGATGACGTCACTGTACAGAGATAAGAGGGAAGATATCTCCTCGGGGGGGTGGGGTGGGGGCTGAGATATTGAGAGGAAATGGGGGGGGAGGGGGATTAAGGGGCCAGAGGACGATGGAGAGGGGATAGGGGTTAGTGATGTCGGAAGAGGAAGTTTGGTGGGGGAAGTGAGCTTAGGGGAGGGATTTGGGGGATTTGGGCTGGGTGATAACTGTGGGAGTGTGGCTATCGAGGGGAAGGGTGTTGATGGACTTGGACATAGTGTGTGACAGGATGCGATTTCCTGGCAACTTGCCTGCATACTACATGGCGATTCGCCTACAGCTGAACGGAATCGCTTGACGGCAGCCAGCGAAGTGGTGGTACTCAACAATTAAAGTCACATTTCCTCCATTTCCTTCGAAGGGGAGAGGGAAGGAGGGGAGGGGGCCATCTTCCTGACGAAAGAGGAACCCGCCCATCCATGTGTGGACAATGTAAAAGGAGTGGCACGGATAAAGACGTCTTGCTAGGGGCACCTTGGTCTTACTTCTTTATACAGTGTGTGTGTGTGTATATATATATATATATATATATATATATATATATGTATATATATATATATATATATATATATATATATATATGTATGTTTATTTTGTTTGTGTTGGGGTGTCGGTAGAATGCATAGAGCAAGGAAGATGGTTTCACCTTCCGTGATCGTTAAATAAATGGATTCTGTTATAAAAAAACACCAGGGGTAGCAGCAGGGGACATCCGTATGGACGGTGTGTGTGTGTGTGTGTGTGATTATATATGTATATACCGTATATGACGAAAGGGGGTTAATGAGATGTCAGCCTGTGCACAAAATGTTTGTTGTTATTGTCTGTTCGTTGCAAAAGCAGTGCTGCAACTGTTGTGGCGAAAAAAACAGTTTCGTAGGTGCTTCGTTTGCCGCCAGTGCGTATGTGTATTAGTGTGTGTATATGTATGTGTGTGTATATGTATGTGTGTATATATATATATATATATATATATATATATATATTGTGTGTGTGTGTGTGTGTGTGTGTGTGTGTGTGTGTATGCGCGCCTTACTGCTTTGGTACTAACGGGGAAGGATTGTGAGGGCAGCGCAAGGTTAAGATAATTCCTTGAAATAAGTATATGAATAGTAGATCAAATAAAGCTGAAATCCACAATGACGAATCGGCCTCTAGAGCTGCTTATAAGGGCCGCTGACCAAGCACGTTAAACAACACATGGGCCACCACGACCTCCTTCATGAGGAACAGACGGGGTGAGGAACAACCCCTCTCCTTTTCTTCCCCCTCCCCCGCCCTCCCCCTCCTACCCACTTAAATTAAAGTTAAGTTAACGAGGCTCAGAACAGTTTACTGAAAAGAGAGAATCCTTCGAGGAACGTCTAGGAGAGAACCCCCACCCCCACCCCACCCCACTCCTTGTCGTCGCGCGTGGCGGCGGCGGGTGCACCACCCATATAAGGAAGGAGCCTCCTCGGGCGGGCACACAGCCGGTTGTTCGGGGCAACAGCGGCCAAGGGCAACAGAGGTCAAGTTGGAACTCCTTATAAGGGCGCTCAGAGCAAAGGCGAGGACGTGAGTTCAAGGAAAAGGCTTTGTAAGGGCGTGGGAGGTCAAGGTAGGGCGGAGGAGGTCAAGGCAGGACGTGGAAGGTCGAGGTAGGTCGTCCCAAGTCAGGGCAGGGCGCGGGAGGTCAAAGATGTACGTGTGTGATTCACCATGGTCTTGGATCAGGTGTTGGACTCGTGATCAATAGCTATTACCCTCCCGGAAGAGAGCTTAGAGCTCGTATATGACTGATCTATGGGTAATGATTTGACCTAACGCACGTAGACACACACACACACCCAACTCCCCGCCCACGAGAGTTGGAGTAACAACTCGCAGCGCAGCGAGTTAAATTATTTCACCCCTGGCCAGGATTCAAACTCGGAGGAGCGGTCGCGAAAGCTGCCACTGCGCCGTCCGTCGAGTCGTGTGTGTGTGTGTGTGTGTGTGTGTGTGTGTGTGTGTGTGTGTGTGTGTGTGTGTGATGTCCTAAATAGATTTATATTTGTCAGAAATATTAACTCCAGTATTACTGAAGTTCTCTCAGCGTCATTCCCATGTGTTACTGGAGAACTGAAATAAGCTGAAACCGCACGAAACCATCATCCCAGATAGAACCTGGCCTTTTTTATCCAAACACGATAACTCCCTCTCCCCTGCCCCCAAACCTTAGACCTACCCCCCCCCCCCTATGGTCACTTTAGATGTTCTTCCTTGAAGACCTTCTCTCCACGTGTTGTTATTGATGAACATCCGGGAAGGATTTCACAACATTACGTGGGATTGGACTCTTTTTTTTTTTTTCTTGATGATGCCATTAGGTTAGCAGACGCGGATTGTGGGAAAACGAGGTCGTTATATATATATATATATATATATATATATATATATATTTATATATATATATATCTATATATTGCGTGTGAGATTTGACGCGCGCGCGCCGGTGATTAGGGGTGTAATTAGGAGACGAGGATTTATATTAACTAACATGCACACACACACACAAAACACACACACACATACACACACACACACACACTAGGTGATTTGGGTAGAAGAGGACTAGATTGAGCTAACCCTAGCTTATTATTATATATTGTTTTTTAGGAGTGGGGAGTCATGCATGAGGATCAGATTAGCTTGTCAGTTCAAGTCTGGAGGAGACAGTCCTCGATTAGGCCCGCAGACAGACAGACAGACAGACAGACAGACAGACAGGCAGACAGACCGGTTGAAGGTGAAACGGCCCTCCAGGAGGGTCACTCTTCCAAGATGGTCGATGTCTGTCTGGTGCCATTTAAGGACCAGGCGGACCGATTTGGGCCCCCGCTCCTGCCACTCTGGCGTTTTGTTTCGATCTTTTAATTCGATGTCATATTATACCAGTTTTGTTTGTTTTCTTAGTTCTGTTGTCACGCACGTAATCACATACACATTGTATACATGTATACATATATATATATATATATATATATATATATATATATAATATGTATATAATGTGATGGGGTAGAAACTGAAAGTAGTGTACATTCTCAAGGACCCCCAGTGCAAGGCTTTTTTATTTCATCATTCTCTCGTTTCCTCTCTCTCGCTCGCCCAGTGCCAGAACCGTTCTTGTGAAAGGTGCCCTGGGGAGAAGTGTGTGGGTGCTGCACCACGAACAATTAAGTTATCGCGTACCGAAGTTCCACTTTTGCCCCGTGAACATGGAGTGCCAGGGCGAGGGTCAATAGCAGGTGGCCTGTGTACTCGAACCTGGGATCCACGTTTTGCGAGGAGAGTTGGAAACCAGTGGGCCACAACGTTGGAGACCACGTCATGTTTCCACGGGTGAATTGAGAGTGAGGGGGGGGGGCGGTTTTAAGTCGGCAGCGGTACCAAGCGAAATGAAAACATGTAATACGAATACAAAATGTACACACACACATCTTGTTTGTATTCACGCACAGCTCTTACATGCGCGTGCGTGTCAGCACACGTACCCCCCCCCCACACACACACACAAACTGCACATATAATGTTGAAACATGTAGGGAAGCAAACTTTTTTTTTCTGCTCTCCCCAGCCGATTTTGTTCAGCTGGGGGGGGATGGGCCTCCCCCCCTTGCCCCGTGCAGTAGATGTGACGGCGAAAAAAAAAAGAATGAAAATGTCCATTCATTCGCATCGTTCATTCTTCTAGGTCGCTTTTAAAAGAAGAGAAATATCACCGTCATTGATTCGTTTGTTTTTGCAATCTCCATTTCTGTGCGCATCATTTAAATGCGTCATATTTGTTTAATGTGTTGTTGTTGTTGTTGTGCACCTGGGCTCTGTATGGGCCCAAAGGTCTCCTGTGACGTCATGCAACAGCCTGACCGCGACCCGGACTGTGTTCCCCCGGTCTCTCACGGTCCTAGATTCCCTTACAAGGAGGGGAAGGTCGTAGCGACTGCGGCGAGGGAGTCCGGGGGAGAGGGGGAGGGGAGGTGGGAGGGGAGGCAGGAGGGAGGGAGGGAGGGAGGGAGAGAGTCGGGAGTGAGGGAGCGAGCCAACAGTCCCGCGCTTGGTGTCACGGGGGCAAGGCTCCATACGAAAACGCTCCCTACGTTATAATCTCCCTTCCTCTTCCTCTTCCTCCTCGTCCTCCTCCTCCTCCTCCTCCACCTCGTCGTCGTCGTCGGTCACTTTGGAAGAATAGCGCGACATCGAGTCTCCTCCTCAGTGTGTCTTCGTCTCTCGACTGACGCGGTCTCTCTCTCTCTCTCTTGGGTTTTGATTACAGAGTCGTCTTGAACGAAACAAAAGACAAACAGGTTTCAGGGGAACAAGGACCCAAGGTTGATGTTCGGTTGATACAGAGGACTTGAACCAAGGCCCGGCGGATCTCCGACGACTGGCCTCAGCGTCGAGGAGGCAGAGAAAAAGAAAAAGGAGAAAGAGAAAAGGAGAAAACGGGGAAAAAAAAGAGGAGCAGCCGCGACGTAGAGGGTGTGGGGTGTGTGTGTGTGTAGTTGAAGTTTGCAAGCGCGATTTGGACTTGTTGTCATGGCAACGACGGTGGAACAGCAGATGGGGGCCCTCGAGCTCAAAGACAAGAAGGGCGGCCCCGCCGAAGAGGAACCCGACAACAACAACAAAGAGGAGGAGGACGCCGACAAAGAGAAGTCTGAGGAGGCGGCCGTCCTCTCCAATATTCTCGAAGGCGATGATTTCAATTGCCACATGGCCGACGAGTGCTTCCTCGGCAATCCTCAACTCAAAGAAGGTGAGTACGACCACGAGGTCCTCCTTCAACACGGCGGCGGTGGCGGCAGCGTAAGTATGAGTAGTGTCACCTAGATTTTATTGGCCAGGAACACCCTTCCCCCCACCCCCTCGGCCCCACGGAGGCTGGCAACGGTCCTCGGGTCCTCCCACGCGTCTCTGGGAAGAAACGTTGGACTGTTGTCTTGTGCTGTATTAGTACGGGACTGTTTCTATGTCACATGGCAGTTATTGTTGTAGTAAGAGGAGGAGGAGGAGGAGGAGGGGAGTTGTCGCCGGTTGCCAGCTCTCCTTACGTGAAAAGAGGAGGAAATGTCAAAATTGTTTGAGAAAGATGTTGAGCTCGGTTCGGAAGCCGAATACCAGCCTCTCAGGGTTGCACCTCCACATGGAGGTACAGTAAGTGTGTTTCCGGGTTTTCAAGAAACGGGCGGGAGGGGGATGATCCTATCGGACGTCCGTCTCGCATGACCGACCATGATTTGCAGGAACGATACTTTCTGGCTGGCAGTCTTGCTATGAAAGACTGGAACTGTGGTACTTGGATACCAAGATTTTTTTTTTCAATATGTATATATATATATATACACTCAAAAACCCTCCAAACAACTCCAAGAATCGGAATGGAACCCGAAGCTCACACGAAGAGTTCGTGGAAGTTGGCAACCGTGACGGTGGCACCTCCAATCAATAGCCGTGGCCCCCGGGGGTGAGGGGGGAGGCGCCCCTCTAGCTTCGTACGTTGCCCAAGCCCGGTGGAGAAAGCAGCACGGTGGGAGGGGGGCGTTTGTTGTGGTAAGGGAGCTAGTGAATGGATCCCCTAAGGATAGGGGGGCGGGGCTGGGGATTTAGTGTTCTGTGTACGTCCGTGTGCATGTGTGTCCCTCGGTACAATGACGCACTTTAGTAGCTATGTTCTGACCAATGTCAGACCCATTTTATGCATTTGAAGGGGTGGGAGGCGAAATCGGCCCGTATAGACCCCCCCCCCCGACCCCTAGGCTGTTTAAAAAAGAAAAAAGTGTTGGGGGGTGAGCGGGGAGGGTAGGGTGTGATAGAGGGGAGAAGGGCCTCCCAGGGAACGATTCGAGCGCAGGACGCCAGAATGGCCACCTTTGCTTTGAGGAGAAACGGGGGAATGAAGAAGCCACCGGATTAGAGTGAGTCGTCTGCCGGGAAGACTCGTTGCCAGGATGGTACAGGAGTGGATGTTGGGCTACATGTAATAGAGGGCCAAAGTTTACACACACACACACACACACACACACACACACACACGTATACTGATGTATCTAAAATATATGTATGTAAATCCTATATGTATGTATGTATGTATGGAAATACAAAGGTTCAGACGCAAGTCTGTAGTGTTGTTTGGCCTTTTGAACGTGTAGACGTACTTACTTATTCATCTTATTCTGGCTAAAATCAGGCGATTCATAATAATGGACGGGTGGACTCGAGCCTGAATGGAGTCTGGGCCGATCGAGAGCCGGTTTCGGGTAGAAACAGTAAAATGCACTTGAGGCCCGTAAGAAGAGAAGGGCATGACGAGTGAGAGTGACATATTTGATTAATGTGATTTGACGTGATTAATTGTATTTCATATATTGAGATTAATCCAAACACGTATCTGTATGTATGTGTGTGCGTGTGTTTGTGTGAGTACTCTCCCCCGTGCAGCCACTGCAAGAGCCTGTTAATCAATTTCTTTGGAAAAATAATGTCAGACGGCTCCAACAGCCTCGCGCCCAAAGCAAGCAAGCAAGCACGCGCGCGCGCGAGCGCCCAGATGATTCGGCGTCAGGAGTCCGTTAACCACAAACACGCACGATCGGAAGGGGGCGCGCGCACACACACACACACACACACACACACACACACACACACACACACACACACACACACACACACACACACACACACTATATTTTCAGCAGTAATGTTGCTATACCCAATAAACCGTATATTATTATTATAACACACACACACACACACACACACACACACACACACACACACACACACACACACACACACACACACACACAAACAAACAATACCTTTCCATTATTTCTAATAAAGGATAAGATTCTACGGATTCGTACCTCCACTACTCAGACGGACCCTTTGCCCGTTTGGTGTCGCATTGTTTTGTACGTTTTCTTTGAATTGTATACGTTGCTTATGTACACGCACCTGCTGATGGAGTGGTGCTGTGCTCGGCCGCTTACTGAGCGGTCAGTGTTCGAGTCCCCGCGTAGGACTCAATGGCATCTCGACACTCCATCTGTGTGTGCCTGGTGGTGGACGAGATGTGTATGCGTTTGTGTGTGTGTGTGTGTGTGTAAGTAAGATTACGGCATTACACATACAGTAGATCGGAGCTCTCGTCCGGGAGGTTGATAATTGTTAATCACGAGTCCAACACGTGCCCCAAGGCCGTGGTGAATCACACACACACACACAAACACAAACACACATATATATATATATATATATATATATATATATATGTACATATGTATATATATATACATATGTATGTATGTACATATGTATGTATATATATATATGCATGTATATATGTATGCATATATATATGTATATATATATAAATATATGTGTATGTGTGTATGTATATATGTGTGTATGTATATATGTGTGTGTGTATATATGTATTATATATGTATATATATATATATATGTATATATATATGTATATATATATGTATATATAGATATATGTATATAAATATATGTATATATATGTATATATATATGTGTATATATATGTATATGTATATATATATGTATGTATACATATATATATGTATATATATATATGTATGTATATATATATGTATGTATATATATATACATATATATATGTATATATATATATATATAAATATATATATATATATATATATATAAACATTTTATCACACAGTCGGAAAAAGGAGACACTAATGTCGAACGTTCTGTATATTTCGATCACCAACGTTCGACATTAGTGTCTTCTTTTTCCGACTGTGGGATAAAAAGTTTATTTTACTAATGTGCCACGACATTGCTTTATTGTGATATATATACATTATATATATATATATATATATATATATATATATATATATATTATACATATATATTATACATATATATATATATATATAGATATATACATACATACATACATATATACATAAATACATACACATATATATATATATATTATACATATATATTATACATATATATATATATATATATATATATATATACACATGTTGAGCGTGCCCTGTCTTTGGTGATGGGGCCGCTTGACTCGAATGAGGGCTCGGATGACAAGTCAAGTGCGGCTACTTAGGATGACTCGAGCTAACATAAATGTTTACGTTTGTTCCTCGTAGTCGGACAAGGCTACCAGACTTTTAAGTTCTAATTTTATCTGTGGGGGCTTCTTGATGAAAAATGTGTGTGTGTGTGTGTGTGTGTGTGTGTGTGTGTGTGTGTGTATGTTTGTGTGTATGTATGTATATATGTGCGTGTGTATGTTTATGTTGGAGTTCGTTTTTTCCTCGTCTTAAGGGGTATCCTTTTCACCACTATAAGCATGAAGAGAAACGAGCCAACCTTCCCCCCATATGTAATGCACCGAATGATGTGTGTGTGTGTGTGTGCGCGCGTGTTTAATGATTCTCTAAAAACAATCCTTTTCGAAAAAAAATGCCAACAATGCGCCCTGGGCCAGTTTCGGTTGTCCGCATTCGTGCACGAACTGCTTGAACACAAATTCCAGCCCATATGGAACACCTCCGCTCGCGACTTACACCTGGAGGCGCTGATTGCTCAAGAAAAGGAGCGTCCTTCGGTAAACCACAAGAGAGAGAAAGCTTCGGTTCCAGACAATGTACGCTATTTGCTGGATGACTTTTAATCGCAAATGCTCCTCTGGGTTACACACACACACACACACACAGAGCTCGTAATGCACAAACCACAGGAATGTAGTCATTCTATTTTGGAATTGTAAAAGTGCGCACACAAGCGCATAACGCATGCGCACATACACTCAGGCATGTACATACATGCTCATACACCCATTGTACATAAACACACACAATGTACATACATGCACATAAGCACACACAATGTACATACATGCACATATGCACATAAACACACAATGTACATACATGCACATAAACACACAGTGTACATACATATAAACACACAATGTACATACATGCACACATGCACCTACAGATGTAAATGCACATTTAGATAAATACACACACAGGCACGCACACACACACACACACACACACACACACACGAGCCAAGGGAAGGTAAACACGACACTTGTTATATGAACAGAAACCGATAGAAATCTTGAAAGGGTCGAGTTGCATCTTAAGCACATAAAAAAGGCCAAACAAACTAGATATGCTTTTGGTTGAACTAGAAAAAAGAGAGAGAGAGAGAGAGGGCGGGTGGGTTGGGGTGGTATTACGTCACCAACTTACTCACGGACTTCGTTTAAATACTTTTTTTTGTTTGTTTGTTTGTGTGTGTACGTACACGTGTGCGTGTGCTCATGCCATTATGCACGCACACATGCATGCATGCATGCGTGCGTGTGATGTGCCGTGCACATGGATGACTACATCGATCAATTTACAGGTTGCCCCCCCTCCACCCCCCATCCCAGGTCTTGCGGGAAGGGGGGGGGCCGATAGATTTTGACAGGAGGAAGACCAGTGACCCTTCACTAGTGACCCCTGGGGGAGGGGCATCCGGAATGAAAGAACTAAAGGAATTGTGGGTCATCAGGTTGAGTTTAACGTTTGCCCCCCCATTCCATAGTGGGGGGGATTTGAGGGACCTCGAAGGGGAATGGAATCACACGGCATTAGCCAGAATAAAATAAGGAGGATCATAACTGGGAGTTGACAGATGAAACCTTGTTCTGGGGGACTCCCACCGTCCCTCAGGCCTTCTGGGCCCCCTTGCCCGGGACCTGGCTCGCCTGGGATCCCTCCCCTCTCCCCCCTCCCCCCTCCCCAGAGGCGCTCTGGGTGTTGGTAGCTCTAATGGCAGCTCCGTGTTGTGCAGGCCTTATATGTCAAGGGTATCTCAAGATCCATCGCTCTCTACCCACAGCCTCCCCTCTCCCCTTTCCCCCACCCCCTTCCTCTCCCTCTTGCCCCGTCTCTTCCCTCTCCTCCCCCGTCCCTCGTCTGTTACCCCGTTCTCCTCCTGTCTCTCTTCGCCTTCCTCTTTCTCCCTTTCTTTTCTCACCTCCGTCAACCCTCCCTCCTCCCTCTCTCTTTCCCCGTTCTCCTCCCCCTCATCCCCTCCTTCCTCCCTCTCACTTCTCCCTCTTCCCTCCTACTCTCTTCCCACTCACTCTCTCACCCTCTCTCCCCCGACCCCCTCCACTCTTTCCCAACTCCCCTCTGTCTCACTTTCCCGTCCCTCTCCTCCCCATATATATATCCTCACTCTCTTCCCCCACTCCCTCTGCCTCTTTTCCTTAAACATCTCTCGCTCTCCCCCTTCCCTCTCCTCTTCCTCCTCATCTGATCTCCCTTCCAACACAAGTCGGGTCGCCCATCCTCCCTCCCACGACTTCGTCATTTATCTCTCTCTAGTCTGTGCAGTAGCGGACCCATCCGTGCTTCAGTCGGTCGGTCGGAGGAGGGGATGGGGGTGGCGGGCAGCTGGACGGGGTCGATTCTGGAATGGCGCCGCTGAAGGCACTACCCTTGCACGCCCACAGCTGTGGGCCCACATTACCTCAGGAACTCTGGGAAAAAAAAAAAAAAAAAAATAATAATAATAATAATAATGATAATAATAATAATAAATAAATAAAATAGACAAATAAATTAATAATTATGATAATGAAAAATATCACATTTTACATGTTATTCTGGCTACATGTTATTCTGTGTTACACGGTGAGTGTTTATGAGGTACTTCACAATTCTTAGGTGATTTTAATTCAGTAGGAGGTCATTAACGCTTAGAATCACTCTGCATGTTTGATGCGGGCTGACTGCAAAGCAACAAAGTATAATGTTAAATCCCACCAGCCCTGCGTGATGGATAGGCATAATTGCCTTTATATATATATATATATATATATATATATATATATATATATATATATTATATATATATATAATAATATTATTGTTATTATTTATCTTGTTGCAAGGGGTAACGGGGTGGGTGTGAGGTCCCGTTTTGTGCCTCCTCCTCCTCCTACTACTACTACAGGTGAACAAAATTGTCTGACGTTAGCCAAAATGAAACCATAAATGCATCACTTGCGTAGGAATGTGTGTGTTGCGCGCGTGGTGAGGGGGGGGGGAGCGGGGCGCTACCGTATTGAAGACGAGTAAACACGTGTTCCATAGTTTACATCCAGTGCTTTGTGTGTATATGTAATATACATTTAGTGTAGGTCAAGGTATCAGCGAACGCACGTACGCACACACAAATCCTGTGATTCACCATTGCGCCAAAGAGCAGAAGGAATGCACAGACGTGTCATAACTTTTGAATAATATTTTAAATTTGAAAATTACAGTTATAACTGTAAGTGGTTAACAGTTGTATATGTACACGCGCACATGCTGTACACGTACACATGTACATACATGAACATATGCATACAGACATACATATACACAGATAGAAATACCTTTATAGAGTACATGCGCAACAAGGTGCGATGTTTACATAATAAGAACTGTTGTCTGGTCGAGTCTTGTGAACGCGACTGTACCCGACGTCCCTCCTCCCTTTGTCCCACATCCGGCATAGCCCTTCGCCGGGAGTCTGTGGGCTCACGGGCGACGACGCCCTCGTAAGACCCGGCCGCAGGGGACGCCCACCACGCCCGCACGAGCTCGGAAAGTGTAGTCCTCTTTTTTTTTTTTTTTTTTTTCTCTCATTGTTAGGTCCTTGAGGGACTATCGGTGCGGTGAGGAGAATGGCCTCTGGTCGCTAACTACCCATCGTCCTAATCCTGTGGTATTGCCTGAGACTAAAGTACCTGAAGAGCCTCGCAGGTGGTGCCAGTGTTTCCCCTTCATATGGCTGATCTGTGTGTGTGTGTGTGTGCGCGCGCGCGTCGGTATCTACGGCGCGAGTAGGTCAAGTAGCGACACGGGAGATAAGACCAAACTACCCCTCGACCCACTTGACCTCGTTTACGTCCTGACCTCTTTTCTGTATCTGTCTGACCCTTGGGCCACAGTGGCCTCCTTTGCATGCTTTCTTCTGGTTGACTCTTAAGATTCTCTCTCTTCCTCTCATTGAGGTCATGTTACACCTGAAAAATTAAATATTTTTGGAGTTGGCATAAACAAAGCTAGGGAAGTATACACGGGTTGATTTCTGTGTATAAATCCTCTTTAGGTCATGGCTATTTCTTTCTAAAAAAAAAAAAAAAAATTGTGTTGGCATAAACAGCCATGGAAGTATACATTGTGTGTGTGTGATTCATCATGGTTCCAGATCACGTGCTGGACTTGTGATCGACATCTATTATCCTCCTAGATGAGAATCCGTAGCTAGTAAGTCAGAATTCTTCCCCAAGGGGGGCAGTAACGTTTTGCAGTATTATTAGACACTTTCGTGCTCGTGCGTGTGTGTGCGTGCGAGTACGTGTGCGTGCTTGCAAATGGCCTCCCTCGTGCATTTGCGGGTAGACCGCTTTGCATTTATGACGGGCACGTGCGCGCGCATTAACACCAGGGCTCTCTGGTACGACTCGTTGCTTTTCAGAGATCCCCCCGCCAGTCTTCCCCCGTCCCCTTCCCCTCTCCCTCCAGTCATTGCCTCCCCCCCCCCGCCATTTCTCCCCACCCACATTTCTCTCTCTCCCATCTGGGTTGGGATGGGACCGATGGGCTATTAAGTGCGCGGCATCTCGCAGTAAAGAAAAGAGTATATATATATATATATATATATATATATATATATATATATATATATATATATATATATATATATATATGTGTGTGTGTGTACATTGTAGGGTTTATTGTCTTACTGATTATTTTTCTTACTTTTCCGAATGTTATGCCACACTCGCGTCGCCGTGAGCAACTCTCCCAGAAACTGAGAATAAACAAATGAATGAAAGGGGGGGGGGGAGTTAATCGAAAAAAGATAAGAATAAAGTGCGAGCGGGTGCTACTACCGCCGGCCCCCGCAAACCACCTGAGGGGAGTGGGGAGAGTGCCAGATGCTTTCGGGACTTGTGCACATGTTCTGTTGGATGCCGTTTGGCGTCCGATCGGGAATTAGACGGGGGATCCGTCGATCAAGACATTTTGTCAATGAATTACGTGCCCGTTGAATAAATCGACTGGCGACAATACAGAGGCCAATCTATAATGCTCGTGTTAATGTTAAAAGAGAGCAATACAATGTTAAATTTAATTTAGACGGGAGGAGGAGGAGGAGGAGGGGGTGGCGAGAGGGAGTCCCAGTAGTATGCAGCTTCCCGCTTTCTGTAACTTTCATTCGTTCCCGTTTTCTTTTTCCACAGAAAACGGGTTTGCGCTTGTAACATAAGAAACCATTACGCAATTCTAGCGCATTCATTTATTCTTTCATTTATTCATTTAATCTTCTTTAATAAATTGGACGTCCAGAAAGTCGTGTGTGTGTGTGTGTGTGTATATATATATATATATATATATATATATATATATATGTATATATATATATATATATGTATATATATATATATATATATATATATATATATATATATGAGTATTTTGAGTATCGAACACAAATCCAAAACAAAAAATTCCCGTTTATGACCGTTGAGAACATCCTTTAGGCGGTGACGTCACAGACCTAAAGTTGCATCTGCCGCGTAATCGTCGTCATCTCCACAAACGTGGTTAGGACGCCGGTGTGGCCACGGTGTCCATTACTCGAGCGGGGGGGGGGAGATGATGATGTCAAGGGGCCTTGGGAACCCGCAAGACTTTTTTTTCATGTACGTGTGTGTGTGCCTTTGTGTGTACACACGCTGGACAAGCGTCGGACGGGTCACGCAGACGTCTATAACATCACCTTGAGGGATGACGTCAGACGTCTGCGTCATCGCCGGGTTTAGTGATCGTGGACGGAGGGGGGGGGGAGGGGAAGGGGTTGGGTTGGGTTACGATCCAGACGACCCCCACAGTCGCAAAAACTACCGCCACTGTATTACGTCATTAAAACGACCAAACACCATCATTACCACAAACTACCCCCGCCACAGCACGGAACTACAACTTGAGCTACTAGTTCAAACACGCTTAATTATTCTATGTTGTAATCGGGATGAATGGAAAACATAATGTATATCTTTTCAAATTAAATGTAATTATAACTGAAAGTTTAGGGAAAAACACCCGCTCTTAGCTCTTAGCTGCTTTTAAGCTAAGCGCCTCCTGGAGTATGTTTCTCTCTCTCTCTTCCATTCCTTCGTTTTCTCTTTTAATTTCCCTTCCCATTATTGCATTGGTTCGTATGGGTTTTATTGCTCAAATGTAGGTCTCGTACACCATCTTTTCCTTTTCAATATTTATCTGCCGCCTTTTATTTCCCATTTTCGTCCCTTCCTTTCCTTCTGTTCATTCTCTTCAACTTTCCTTTTCTTCCTTTCCCTTGCCGCCTCACCTCTCGGCCTCTTTCCCTTTCCTTCCCACCTCCCCTCCCTTCGTGCCGCCCCCTCCCCCCTTTCCCTTCCTGCATCCTCAGTGTGACCTCATTCCGGCCCCCTCTTTCCCCCCTTAATCCCCCCGTCGCGATAGATGCCAAGTCATGGCCCTTGGCCCTAACCACACTCCTCACTTTACCCTGGAGGAATGTACAAACAAAGACGGAGGCCATGATTAATGGCACTGTCGCCACGGGCGCTGGGCAATACCTACGAAGATAACTTCAAGTTTGTGTGTGTGTGTGTGTCTGTGTTATGTACAAATTCTTGTATCTCTGTAACATGCTTTCGCTCGCTCGCCCCTGCGCGTGTTGAGATGTTTAGTTTGAGATATCTTTACGTATATGTAAACATGAGGCGTTTGCACACACCCACACAGACAAACACTGCATTACGTAAATAAACAAGGTAAATAAATATACACTACTGTCGTGATTTATTTGTTAAAAATATATATATTCTTTGTTCCAGGTGTGTATTATGTGAAATATTCATTGTGATTATGTGCATTACATCACAAGTGATCCTACCTTCGGGGTAACAAAAATATCTCAGGGTTATATATGTACAGCTAAGCAGTAATACATTTGTAGTAATTCGAAAAAATACTGTATACAGGTCAACTGTAAATTTCATATTTATAAATAATATAGTCTCCCCCTTGTAACTGACGACACAATACTAAGGTCACCCCTTCATGCTACAGTTTTCTTTGGTCGTAAAATAAAAGAAGAATGGCTCTGCATTCCTCTTCGGTTTTTCAACGGCTTGAAGGTGGGTGGGGGAGGAAAGTTTGAGCCTGTAGAGGCTTATCTAGCCCTAACGTAATGGGAGGGGGTTCTTGGGAGTCACCGAGATTGGGGGGAGTGTATAAGACTATGAGGAAGATTATGTAACTGAATTACTATTTATTATCCTTTTGTTTTGACTTAATGTGAGGGTAGTTCCATAAGGACACTACCACCCGATACGGAAGCTGCGAAATGAAACCTTTAAAATTGAGGTCCTTGTGTTAAAGCAACACTTTAGTGAGGCACTGGTACCACCGTGGACGATACCGTGGGTCGACACTACGCACTCGTTAAGTCGATAGCCTCCCAAAACCCCAGGTCGATTGGGGGGAAATGAGGGAATTGAGGGCTGGAGAGGGGAGAAGTCGGGCGGATTGGGAGATAGGGAGGACAAGAGGGAGTGAGGGGAGGACGGCGGGGGAGTACAAGGAGAGGAAATAGAGGAGTGGGGAGAGTTGGAAATGCTTCCTCGGGGCCCCACTGAGGCTCTTGGCGACCACCAGGGGATGGTGTGGGGGTAGGGATGTCCTGAGAAGTTCCTCTGGGCCTTTGTTCTGGCCATGATGTGCGGCACTTTTAAATACAGTGAGGGGGTAAAGTTCGTTTTGCATTTCCCCTTTGCGCCGTGCACCTTCAGCCTACGAACTGCAGGTCGCCAGGGAGTGGGCCGTTGAGGAAGAGGAGGAGGAGGAGGTCGCGCCTCCGTAAGTCGGGAGAGAACTTGTCCCTCCCGCCGAGAGGGGGGGGGGGACGTCGATGACATCGTTAAGATGCTTTGGTCTGGTTATTGCGCAGCTGATTGCGGCGGAACCTCGCGCGCTAAGCAGGTTAACGGAGATTAGTGGTCGCGCGGTTTTAGAACTTAATTTGATTTAGACTCCGCTGGGGCCGGGCTAAGATTTTTACAGTCTTCGAGGTCCTCATTCAGGAGGATTTATGAAGAGACGCTGAGAGCAAGTGGGTCACTGACGGCGGCGCGCGTCGTGACCCTCCATGGGGTCGGTCGCGGTGACGGCCTCTGGCGGCAGGAGGAGGAGGAGGAGGAGGACGACGCCTCGCCCCTCTCACTCCGGGAAGGCTGAAACCAGCAGGCAAGCAGGCAGGCAGGCAGGCGTGAATGTAGCCGTAACGGTGAGCATCCTCTGGGTCGGCCTGCTGACGCCCTGACCCTTCCCGTATGTAGACCCCTAAGGTCCGTGCGCATGCGCTTGGCACGTGGATTTGTCTCACGTCATCGTGAAATATGCACGTGGACGTGAACATATTGAGGTTACCCACGCAACGCCGCCGTCGGCCGCCACCTCCCTCCTCTCCCGCTCACCCTCCGGCCTGCAGGGAAGGGCTTCCGTTGTGTACAGATGGTGTAGACTGAGTAAGGCCCTGTTCCTCCCAAGGTCTTCAGCAACGCCCAGCCAGCTGACAACGTCTTGCGCGTGGGTTCAGGTGGTCAAGTGTCACCATCGGAGGTTGGTGTATTGGGAGTGACGTTTACACCATCTGAACGGTGCAGAAATGAAGTTTGCACCATTTCATTAATTGGTGCAAATAAGATTACGTTTGCACCATCTGGATGATGCAGGGAAAGTGAAATTTGCACCATTTCATGAGTTGGTGCAAATGAGATGATGTCTGCACCATCTGGATGGTGTTAAGTATGTGGAGTTTGCATCATTTCATGAGTTGGTGCAAATGAGATGACGTTTGCACCATTTAAGTTGGTGCAGAGGAAGTAAAGTATGCACCATCTAAGCCAGTGTAAAGGGAGTGACGTTTGCACCATCCGAGTTGGTGCAGAGGAAGTGAAGTATGCACCATCTGAGCGTCACACTAAGTGGGTACAGACCGAAGAATAAAATCACCTGGCGGCAGCCAGAATAATAATGATAAAGTTACCGGGTACCGGGGGGGGGGTAGGTAGGCCTGCTGCCACCCCCATCGTTACCAAGGGCGGGGACGGGGATGTCCCACGGGGATGAATGGTCGGCGGCCTCAGCGCGAGTGCCACCCGGGACAAAAGGGTGTCACTTGGCACTTGGGTAACCCGACGCTTGTGGACAAGAAAGCGTCGGGGGACCCAGTGGGACCCCAAAGTGGATCCCAAGGCCAGAACAAACAACAGCATAAAGGTTGAGCCTCGCATCGAATTGTCGGTGTAGACAGGGAAGTAAGTGTGTGTGTGTGTGTGTGTGTGTGTGTGTGTGTGTGTGTGTGTGTGTGTGTGTGTCCACAAAAAAAAATGAAAGAGAGAGAGAGAGAATAGGGAAGGACAAAGGCGAATTAGGGAGAAGGCATTGTTAAAGTCTCCAAGGAGAGATGCCAGAGGAAGTCTAGAGGGACGATTGTTCAGTTATACAGTAGAGAGGGGGTCTGTAAATTAGGTTCCACCAACAACAACAACCCCTCCAAGCCTTTTTTGTCTTTTGGTTTGAAAGTAAAGGCCTGGTGGGTTCAGGTGGGGTTGCAAACTATTTCAGTAGAAATTACCCCATTTATGTGTGTGTGTGTGTGTGTATGTGTGTGTGTGTGTGTGTGTGTGTGTATGTGTGTGAACACACACACTAGCTTTGCTACTGGGACTCGAACACTTGGTTGTGCGACTGTATCACAAATCAAGGAAACTATCATTGTACTATACGGGACATAGCAAAATGAATTTTTTGGAACTTGTTCCATACATTCCCCGACGTCAACTCGCAAGGCACAGGCTTTTATCATTCGGGAGACCCATCCGACAAGTGTGACGTCTTGATTTTGTAGTAGGGGTCAGCCGAAAAAGTATGCACTTGTTCATATTGTTGTATTTTATTTCTTTAGTCACTTGTGGGGAGTGCATGACTGCCAATGCAATTGGGGCACTTACAGGGTCAGGCGCGATGGTCACAGAATGCACAGCGCTCCTTATTTTTTATCATCCTAGGAAAGAGTTGAGTAGTTAAGGGGAGAGACATCTTGAAAGGAAAGACTGGAGGAGGAGGAGGAGAGATCAGACGGTGGACAACACCCGTCGTGTCGTTTCTTTTTTTAATAATACGCGAGCTCTCACCTCTTTCGCTCTGATATGCCCAGTGTGGGCCTCTCGCTTCAATAGCTCTCAGCACTGGTGGGAATGCCCTTGCTTGCCAGTTTCCACGCTGCTAGTCTTTTCCTCTGTCAACTGTCACCTCTGCATCAGTCACTCCTTCTCCGGCTGCCGTCTGCCAGGACTCCTCCTTTCTCTCCCTCAGGGGTCGTCCGATATGACCCTGACTGCGGCGGACCTTCTGCTGTCAAGTGGCCACTCTTGAGCCTGACGCGCGTCCTGACTGACTGACTGACTGACTGACCGAGTAGGCCTACACCGAGGTGATGGGGCGGGAACAGAGTCGCGACAATGACACGTGTTTCTGTGACGTCACTTATTATTCATTTATCCATTTGAGTTGAAGAGAACGAATTCCGTGCTCCCAACGCGGCACCCGCCTCTGGGGAAAAGATGTCCGTCACCCCCCTTCCCCCAACTGGGTCGCAATTTCACTGAATAAATGACGATTGCTTCGCCACGCCCCCCGCGTAAAGGGGTTGATCGAGAAAATTGCCTCCCCCCACGCCCCCGCACACCAATCGGCCATTGGGGAGGATATGGGGCGGAACCTCGTTTTGGTCGGGTCAGCTGTACATCATTACTCCTCCCCCCCCCTTTCCCCAGATCACGCTTCACGCCCACAAACCAAGAACACTCACTCACTCTCTCTCTCTCTCTCGCTCTTGATATGATTTGTTTTAAATTTCCGTTCGAGTAAAAGGATTAGGACCATCTCGATGACTGGGCAACACACTGGACACTTTGTTGTTGTTTTTGAGGGCGGCGCCTAAGGCGATGGAATTGAGTGTGGAGGCGGCGAGGCGGAGGGTGAGTGACGGAGGGCGTCACAATGATGGGGATGACCGAGATTTGATGTCCCAGTGATCGTTTCCGCCAAGTTAGAATAAACAGAGCGAAGTTGGCAACCCGTCAGCTACGGAAGACAAGAAATGTTTTTATTTTTTTTTATTTTTAAGGAATTCCAAAACCTGGTTTTCTATATATATATATATATATATATATATATATATATATATATATATATATATATATATCGCACCTAGTTTCTTATTTTCAAACACATCCACGAATTGTTACCATGGTAAGTGTTTGTGTCAGATACACAAGTGAACCAACCAGCAACATCAACAACAAAAACGTTTAGGTTACATAACGTATCCAAGCTATTTGGATTTTGTTGAGGGGGAAGGGAAGGGCGAAGGGGTGGTCACTGTTATTGCTGTTGCATGGCAGCACGCACGCTGGCAATCGAAAAATATTCGCTATTTTGTAGTTTGGTAGTTACAACCCCACACCCCTCGCTTTGGTAGATGGTAGTTAAGTCATCCATCTCAATTCCAACCCACTTTTCGGTCTTGCAAGCGGAGTGGTATTGAGGCGTATTTAGCGAATTTATGGTGAGTGGATGAAGAAAGGTGTGTGTGTGTATGTGTGCGCGCACGACTTGCATTTATAAATGTATGCAGGTTCCTGGTCATGGCACTGTGAGTGAGAACTCGCCCCAAGAGGCTTGCAAAAGTTTTATTCTTGTGCCTCTTTGTGTGTACATGTGTACTCTGTGTGTATGTGTGTGTGTGCTTTGTCTCACGTTAACGTTTGATGTTCTTGATTAAATGGCTCTCTCTTTCTCTCTCTCTCTATGTGGTATTGATTCTGCCCCTTTTGTTCTTGCTACTGTACACTTCCTGGTCCATCCCATCTCCCCCCTCCTCCCACCCATCTGCTTCCCTTACCCCCTCTCCTCCTCCTCCTCTCACCCACACTCTCTTCCCGCATTGACACGCCCCCCCCCCCCACCAAGGTTTGGTCGCGTTCACTGAGCATTAGTGACATTTGCGCACTTAGAGAGCGCGCGCGCACACACACACACACAACCATGTTAATGCATCAGGAACACATGTACCGTTTTGTGGCTATGCCGTGTGTGTGTGTGTTTATGTGATTGGCATAATTCCTGCTTTGCATAAATTTTTGCGTAACACTGTCGATGACCCCCAGTAAACCTCTCCTTGGTGGTACGCCTTGTAGGATTTCTTCTGGTTAACGCCAGTTAGTTGATTATGATCCTCTATTCACAGGGTTCGAACCCGCGCACATGATCTTGTCCGAGACAGCGTTATGACGCTGCTCTTTGCGATTCAAATGCGTTTA
>NC_134791.1:0-152500 GCF_046742065.1 Oratosquilla oratoria | reverse complement strand
TTTGGAACACTGGGACGTCAAACGACGACGACGAGCGTAGGGCTTCCAAAGAAGGAGCGAGAGTAGGAAGCTTTTTCCTCGTCTTTGTTACGCACAGCTGGTGCTCTCCCCCTCCCCCCCGGTCCCCAGCTGGCACCAGCTGCAGGAGCAGCACCACTCATGGGACGGGGCTTAGGCCTGGCCATGCATACCTCATGAGCTGTTGCCGCCTTTGATGGAACGGATACACACGTACGCACACACACACACACACACACACACACACACACACACACACACACACACATAAGACATGTTCGTCACGATTTTTATGTCTATGTCTACCCCCGTGGGAAGGTGTGTGTGTGTGTGTGTCCTTGGGAGGTGTGGTTGTAGGGGGGTGGGTGACGATGGGGGCTGTGGCGGTAAGAGACCTATACTGGCAAAAACAAAAACTAAACAGAGACATAGAGAAACAAAGATACAGAGAGAGAGAGAGGGGGGGGGTTGGCACTGTCGGTACAAGAAGGACCCGAGCCAGAGACCCGGTGTGCGAAGGAATCCATTGTCCCTTTTCTTGTATTGTCGCGGTGGCCCTGACGCGGGAGAAGCTGGACAAAAAAAAACCGGGGGTGGTGTGGTGTGGGGGGCAGAAGACCTCCCCCCCCCGAGAGGACGGAATGGTGGGGAGAGGTAGGGTTCTAAGGACCAAACGGCAACCTTAACCCCTTGTGCTACGTTAGCGTTACTTTGGTTAATAGATCAAGTATGTACGAAGCCAGAGTAAATTCTGTTAGGTACTGTTGCGGACACCCGAATGTGACCCGTAATTTGCCATACACTACCTCACTTTGCTTCTTTCGCTCCTCTTCCCTTTTAACAACCCCATCCTCCATTTGTATTCCGCACATATCCTACATGCCCTCACCTCTCCTCCCTACCTCTCCCTCTTTCCACCTCGATTCCCAAAGATCTATCCATCATTCTCGACCATCCATCAATCTTCAATCCTCTACTCAGAACACAATCTCGTTCGCACAATTCAATCCTTTTTGGAAGAGCTTCTGGGTCGGGGGAGGCTTCCTCCAGCAGATGAAACGAGCCCACCCCCACCCACCCACCCCGGGGGTTTTGTCTCCTCCCACCAATGCCCCCAGGGGACCTCAGTCAACAGCACCTGAAGATCAAATAGAGAACGGGACCATTTTCCTCACCGCACTGGTAATCCGCGACCTAGTGTACACCTAAATTACCTCCATACACCCATCCTTCTCCCGTGACATGCACATACTTCACCCATACACCCATCCTTCACCCCATGCACCCCCCACCCCCAATTCCTCAGTGCCCATGCGCCTTCCCTTTACCCATACTACATCCTTCTTCAGCCCCCCCCCCCATCCTTCAGGTCCTGTATGTCCTTCAGCCCGTCTTACCCTCCTGGGGGGGAATAGTGGGGGAGAGGGGGGTGCAGTCGAGCGAAATGGATCTGTAGCCTCCTAATCCCCACGGGGAAACGCTCTCTTTCCATCTTTTTCCTCCTCCACCACTTTCTTCTTCGCTTTTTCTTCCTTCCCTCCGTGTCTCTCCTCGTCCACCTCTTCCTCTTTTCTCTCTTCTTCCTCTTTACCTCCATCAGTCTTCCATCATCACATCACTCCCCACTCCTCCGTAACGAAACAAGTACTCATGGCAATAATGATGATGGTAATATTGATAATGATGAAATAAGAAAACTGTTATAATGGTAACAGTAATAGTAAATATATAGATGTAGAATAGTTATAGATAAAATGCAAATGGGGAAAAATGCAACCCGTCCCTCCCTCGGCCACTTCTTGAGACCCGCAGCAGCAGTCACCAACCACCACGACATAACATCCTGGGCATCGCCCCCATCATTCGAGGCCCGTTCACACACACACAACCACACGCTCACGGACGTTCTCTCCCCGTTCAACCGCCGCCGCCGCCGCCACCACCACTTCCGGCGCTGCTGGTCCCGCTGATGGTCACTGGCCCTAGAGGCGGCGGGTTTGCCTTGCGCAAGCGGAACGTGGCTCTGTTCGTGTGGCGGAGGGCGGGGGGGGGGTGCCGTCTCCCCACCCAACCACCCACCTACTTCTATAGCTGGTCACTCTTTGTTTAATTGTGGTTAGGTTGCTTTTGTACTGGGAAAAAATGTATTTCTCCATGGCCCTCAAACGCGCGTGTGTGTGGTTGCTTTCTATTTCTTTAAAACCCCTTTTTTTTTCCTTCGGAGGAGGTTGCCATGTGAATAAATTCGTCTGAAGGCACTTTAAGATATTTCTTGATTAGGATGAGAGAGGAGAGCAGATAAATGAATATGGAGGAGGAGGGGAGTGAGAGTTGGGAAGAGAGCTGGAAAGAGAGGGCGAGGGAGAGGAGACAAAAAGGCGGGACGGGACCGAAGGCGGAAGAAATTAGGCGAAGCAGGTTTTCGCCTGACGTGTTGTAAGGAGGAAGGTGAGAGAAGGAGGGAGGGAGTGATTTTTTATTTATTCTTCCCCCCCCCCAGGCGTGGAAGTATTAAGGAAATAAAAGTAATGTTCATTTTATGAAGGGGAATATATATATATATATATATATATATATATATATATATATATATATATTTTTTTTTTCTCTCATGTTTTCTTCGAAAATTCATAAAGTAATTTGGGGGAGAGGAAGGAGTGTTTTCTTTTCCCCACTGGAGGACTTCGAAAAGGAGTTCGAGGAAGGATCTGAAAGGAAGCCGAGGAGTACTGATCCAGGCCCCAGGCACCGGCTGCAGGCAGGCGGGAGAGTGGTAGAGTGGGAAGAGAGAGAGAGAGAGAGGGGGGGGGCACGCGGCCATGAGTGGTATTTAGAGATTGTGTGTTGGCATTTCGGGGGACTGCTCTGGGCAGGCAGACACACAGGCAGGCAGGCAGGAATATATACAGACAAATAGGCAAAGACAAACAGGCAAATAGGTAAAGAGAGCCAAAGGCAAGCAGACAGACAAATAGGCAGGCAGAGAGACGGGCAAACAAACAAACAGGCATTTAGATAAGTATTGAGACCAAACGGCTGGGAAGCAGATAGATGGGCAAACAAACAGATAGATTAACAGGCAATTAAACCCTCCGACGACAGGCTGACAGACAAACAGACAGGCATACAAGTGTATTGGTAGGCAAATAGGTAGATGGGTAGACAGGGCAGTCATTTAAACGAGACAGACAGACAGACAAGCAAGCTGGTGTATCTGTAGGCAAGTCGGTAGGTAAGCTGGTGAGCAGGCATTCAAGACTGGCTGACACAGACAGACAGACAAGTAGTCTCATTACCAATCAGGTGGTAGACAGTAAGCCAGACAGACGAGTATACTGATGAGGTGTACACACACACACAAACACACACACACACACACACACACACACACACACACACACACACAGGTGGATAGGCATTTAGTAGATTGTAAATACACTAATAATCATATATGCATGCATGCATGCATGCATGGAGGCAGGCAGGCAGGCTCAAGCGCAGGTAAGCAGACAAATACGGCTTACAGATAAGCCAGCCGTGCCTAGACAGAGACAACAAACCACAGACGCCGACATGTCATCCCTTGCCAGCGACTTCTTCCCACTGACCGACCCCGACCTTGTCACGGTTCGTGAGAGTGACTGGGAGTAACCCCCCAAGGTCTCCCCCCCCACCTCCTGATGGGGGGAAGGAACTATCGATAGGGGCAGTTGGGTACACGGTACTGGGTGTCTGTCTGCAGGTAGCGGTGGCGGTGGCTGAGGAGGAGGAGGAGGCGGAGGCGGAGGTGGAGGCGAAGGTGGAGTTGTTGGTGTGCGGCGCCCCCCCTCTCTCTCCCTCCTTCTCCTCCCTTCGCCTCGTCGTCTCCTCTCGCAGACAGACACGCCAGACCTGCGGTAGTTGACGGTCGCGCGCGCGCGGGCGGTCCTCCTCCTCCTCATCGAACTTGGTCTTCCCTCCCCCTCGTTCCTCCTCCTCGTCCTCTTCCTGCAGAAGTGCTCGCGTCTCCGGGGACCCGGAAATCCTTCGGGGGAGAAAGGAGAACGCCGTCAGGGGACGGCTTAAAGACGAGGTCCAGACACGTCCTACGCCACCTCCAAGTGCCCATCCACCACCTCCTCCTCCTTCCATCGCTTACGTCCTCCCCCATCTCCTCCTCTTCCTCCTCAGGGGAGCTGTTAACCTGACGAAACAAGTTACTGACCCGTTCACGACGAAGTCGTTAAAAGACGGATCCGGACGTGGAGGAGAGAGGCGGCGGCCAGGCGGAAGAGGAGTCTCTCTCTCTCTCTCTCCGGAGGCGGGGGGGCTTCTGGTGACCAGATCATCCTCCTTGGAGGGGGCGCCATCCCCCCGGGAAGTCAAGTAGTTCCTCTTCCAAAGGAAGGTCCTTCCCTGCGCGACCTGAGGAAAGGGAGGCGGAGTAGGAGGTTGAACAGACGTGGCGTGAACTAGCCACAGATTTGGAATAAAGAGGAGGATTGACATATTACCCAACGGCCGTGGGAGAGGGAGTAGTAGGGAGGCGTCCTACTTCGAGATCCGTCTCAGAGGCCTACGGGAACAACAGAGGAGGCTTGAAGGGCGCCACCGTCCCTCGTGTGAAGAGCATCAGAAAAAAAAAAGAGGAAGCTCGAGGGAAGGAGTTTAAGGACTGGGCAAGCGAGAGGGGCGTTCCCAGATTGCAACGGCAGATACGCCAATCCCGTACTGTGACGTCACTGATACGTGTTGCATTGTTGTCTGTGATTCACTACATAGGTCTTGGACCACGTGCTGGACTCGTGATCGATATTTATCGCCCTCCCAAATGAGAGCTCAGACGTTGATAGGCACAGACAGACGTGGCGGCGGAGAGGAGCATGCTTGTGGACCACAGACCGTTACTGTCGCGAGTGAACAGTTATTATTGCGGACAGAGTGATCAGTGAGACCAAACGATAGGGACGATTACTGCCCTGACAAACGTTGCTGACCCGGAGTTCAACGTCGATGTAAATCGTGTGGGGGATTAAACAAACGTTTCGAAGGAGAATGGCGAACAGTGGGGAGACGAGACGAGTTGTCGTGACTTGTCCTGGGAGGACGTGAGAGAGAGAGAGGACGTGCCTAGCGTCCTTGCCAGGGGATCAATGCAATCCTCCCAAGGAGGCTCGCCGTCTCCCCGTCAGATCTGCGTCTTTCAATAACAAACCCCCCTAACTTCAGTAACGCTCAATAATAACCACGGACCTTGTCAACAACGCGTCATCATGGGGTTCGACCCTCGATACGAGTTCAGTAAGTTCTGATTACCAAGGTAGCCTTGGAGACGTCCTAAGGAAGTGTGCGTCATGCAAACGATGATCTCGTTTATTTTTGTATTTATTTATTTATCTATTTTATTTGCGATTATTTGGTGCGTCTTCTTAGTAGTCACGTGAGGGTAAAGCATGCCTTTATGTCACAGAAAACTCGTCAATAAACGCCGCATATGTATAGTGAAAACTACATGGTGGGTCAGGACCTTTTGACCACCATTTCTTCTTCAAGGCGCCTCCTCACCCCTGCCGCACCCTCCGTCTTGTTTGCGACCGGCGGGGGATGAAGTCGTTTCCATGCTAACGACGACCCCTAAACACATCTGCTTGCGTCGTCCGATCGGGTCTGCCGCGGCGAGTAGTTGAAGATGGCATTTCTCTTCATTACTGGGAATGGTCCAAAATCGGAAGGGAAACGCCCATCTGGTGTCTAGGATATTATTTTTTTTCCTCCTGAATTATATAAATTCCTATTTTCTGAAAGATTTCCCACAATAGGGAGTTCTTTGGAGTAAGAAGGCGTCAACCAAGTTCATAAATCTTATTTTAGGTAAACCCTAATGGCAACTGCAGCCCCCCCCCTCCCCGCCTCCTACTACATTTTCAATACAATCGCCTGGCACCAACAGGAATAAAAGGCACCTTAGGTCACAGCGTTCGGAGATAATGATGATGTTGAGGGTCGTCGTCGTCATTTCTTTGATCCCGCGACTTTTTGTTGTCACAAAGTTAGCAAGAGTGATGAGAGGTAGGTGGGGGAACCACAAGTGTGGGCTGGATGCCTTTGTTGGCTTTAACTGATTCCAAGGGTCGGGTGGGTCGCTCCTTGTTTACCCTACCTACCAACTCTTTGTACGAGGTCTCGCCGAGTGGGCCCGTCATCATCATCATCATCTTCAAACCCCCTCACCCGTCAATTTGTTTTTTAATCGATACTTATCATGTGTCAGTACCAGACGTCGTAGAGGTACTGGAGAAATTAGTCACACTGTACAAGTTTCTGTGATTAATATTTATTCAAACTAACAAATCATTCACACGCACACAAGAGAAATACAGTCCTACCATGCCTAAGTAAGCCAGAAGAAAGTGAGTGAGGGAGAGAGAGAGAGAGATGTTGGCGCTCAGGTGTACGTTCCTTTTTTTCTCTCTCTCTCTCAGCAAAGGCCGGAGTGCGAGACGACAGAAAGGGACGAGAACAAAGACGATTCCGTTTGTTTACAAATGTTCGATTTGCAAATCTACTTCCGCTTGTAATGTGGCCACAAATTGAACTTACTCTGTTCGACCCACAATCACACGCGAGTCCTGATGTAACCAGACCTTTGTCTTATTTCAAAGGAACTGATCATATTGGACCTAATTCTGCATGTGTGTGTGTGTGTGTGTGAGAGAGAGAGAGAGAGAGAGAGCGCAAATGTGACAAAGAGTTTGTGACGTGTTTTGTATGCGTGTTACATATAGCCGCGCCACTCGTAAAAATAATTCGTTTGGTTCTTCATTGGTACAGGTCATTCCCCTTTATTGTTACATTTTCCATTATATATATATATATATATATATATATATATATATATATATATATGGGGGGGTTGTATGTTCAGTGCATAGCCTTTGTTGTGAAAACCATTTGGTGTACTGTACTGTATCACTGCCCAAAAAGAAGAAGCACACAAAGACCAGGACGACCTTAAAATGTACTTGTAGGGCATCGTTGGTCTACTCGAGAGTACTCTTCAGTGTACCAGACAGATGCGCGTTACGGGGCCGGGGGGGGGGGAGAAGGGGGCGGGGGTTCAGGTAGGCTGGCACCTAGGCGGAGCGGGGGGAGCTGCGTTCCCGTGCGAGACGCGGTGCACCTGGAGTGGCACCTGATCAGGTGGCGGCTATGGAGCCGCAGCAGCCGCCGCCGTCGGGTTCAGTTGTCACCTGCTCGGTGCGGCAGGTCTTGCTCGGTTGTGGATGAGACCAGACTGGTTTTATTTATTTATCTCTTTTCATTTTGTTTAATTTGATTTATGTATTTATTTTGATGTGTTTGTGGTGTAACATGAAAACTGCTTTAAGGAACACACTCATTTGTTCACACACACCACACACACACACGCGCGCGCACACACACACACACATATGTTGGAAATATTTTTCCACTCAGTAGATTCCCACATTCTCCCTATTTACAAAACACCTCATTTCCAACATCAGCCCTTCAACGCCTTGCCTTCCAAAAAGGGGCATTGCAGTTCGCCACCGATGTTTCACCGGCGCTTCTATCCCTAAGGGGGCGGGGGGAAGCACTTAACTGACGGTAGCAGCTTGGCGGCGGCAGACAGAATAAAACGTGTCACGCGTCACATCCGGGGTAATGTGTCGCACGTAACATGACACAAGTGAGATTTTTGTTCACGCGCGAGGGAGCACGTCGCCGCACGTAGGATTTCACGTGTGACGTGATGATGAGGGGAAGCTAATGTCTCGCTTTCCAACAACACAAGTTGTCATACATGTTTTGCTAAATCACACACAATCTTCGTAATGCATTTCATGATGATGTTACTTTGTGAACTGTACTGGAATGTTTGTGAATAAAGACATTTTAATGTACTTGTCAATGTTTGTTTCTTGTATGCATTTGCAAAATAGATTTGTTATCTACTTACGAATTGTATTCCTACATGTATCAAAATACACTAGATGTATAGATATGTGTACACGCGGGCGCGCGTACGCACACACACACACACACACACACACACACACACACACACACACACACACACACATTGCCCATAGATCGGTCATACGAGCTCTGATCTCTCTTCCGGGAGGGAAATAGCTGTCGATCACGAGTCCAACCCGTGATCCAAAGACCAAGGTGAACCAAGGTGACACACACAGTACATATACTCCAAGTACCCTACTGAAGACCCGACCTCTCGCACGCCTGTTATTCTACGGACTGCATTTAACCGTCGTTTTTCTCCTTCTGCCGCAGGTAACAAGAAGATGGAGTACAAGAACCGGCAGTGGCACGAGAAGTGTTTCTGCTGCTGCGTGTGCAAGACGCCCATTGGCACCAAGAGCTTCATCCCCCGCGACCAGGACATCTACTGCGCCACCTGCTACGAAGAGAAGTTCGCCACAAGGTGCATCAAGTGCAACAAGGTGGGTGCCCGTGGAGCTGGAGTGGTGGTGGCCGTGTTAGTGCTGGTGAAGTGGAGTGGTGATGGTGGTCCTTATTGTCATCTATGTCGTTGTTGTCCTTGCCTTCACCCCAGAGATTATTATTATTATTGCTATTATTTCAAATGAGTAATTTCGTTGTGTGGGCGATATAATGCAGTCAGGAGAACAGTTCCGAGCTTCCCATCCCTTTAGAGGCAATCTTAATCCTGGAGAGTCGGTGGTGCAAGGAGGTAGGGTTGGAGGAAGTGGTAGCTAGAAAAAGAATGTTTAAGCGTCAGTGAAACCATATACTTAAGGTAAACGTGTGTCTCAACCCAGGACATGAGATTCCACCAATTCCCGAAGTGGGTTTATGACCTGGGTCCAAACGTCCGCACAAGTGGCGGTTGGCGAGTGTCGGAGTGAGAGACCACCTAGGTAGGTGTATTGACCTACTGGCCAGGGCAGCCTCTTAACTTCAGCGCAGTAGGACTTTTTGGGTGGTCCGACTGTCTCCAACCCTGACCGATGTGCAGATTCTAGCCCAATTGGACCAAAATGAATCAAAAGAGGGATTGCTACCCTTTCGCTACACAAAGAGGTTCCCTACTTCCTGCAGCACAATAACGTCGCCCGCCGACAGGTAAAAGAGTAAGTTGGGAGTTGTTGGGAAGTTGGAACCGATGGAGTTCGAGAGTTGGGCGCGAGACGTGTCGCGGCGGAAAAGAATCCTTCAAGGGCAATGGAGTGTGACGTGCGGAGTATTGGTGAGGAGCCAAAAGCGGACCCGTGAGAGATTGCTTGTGTGAGAAAAGGTCGCGGAGGGAACAAGAGTGCTTTGATACGATCATACAAGAATAAAAAAAAAAAAAAAAAAGATAAATATGTATGACGGAATGGTAGAATACGATCCCAAGGTAGATGGGAGGAGTGAAGAGAGGGAAAACGGGTTGACATGACCACAGCGCGCGCGCTGGGAGAACTTGAAGAGCAATACATAGGCCCAAGGTAGAAACGTAGGGAAGAGGGGAAGATGGCGGGGGAGATAACATATAAAGAGAACAGACAGAGAGAGGAGGGAGGCGGCGACAAAGACGACTACTAAGGAATGTCCGATGGATGTAGTACATGTTACAGTTCGAGTACTCGTGATGTACTACATTTTTGAGAGTGTGCGTGACGAAGGGCGTGGGGAAACGGTCTCTCTTTCTCTCTAAGAGGCTTATGCCCTTCTGGTTCGATGACTCCTACAAGGGAGAGGTGCTTAACCTTGTATGTGAATACTACACGCGTACAAACAACTGGTACAGGGATACTTTTCATCAAACTCAGCATGAAATTTCTTTTGTGTCTTCCACTGTACTACTTCGAGGAAGGATCGTGGGAGGGAGAGAGGGGTTATCAGCTAAGAAAGAAGGGAAGGTTATGTACACTGATAAAGGAGGGAGCGCTAAGAAAAGGGGAAGGGAGCTGTAGATGATGAAGATAGAGAAGGAAGCATGTAAGAGGAGAAGAGTAAGTTGGGGGAAGGAGTAGAGAAGAGGGGAGGAGGGCAACGCGGAAGGAAAATATCAGGAAGGGAAAATCGCAGTGGTGGTGTTAGTCTTGATGATGGTGTTAGTGTGCTCAGAGGCGTATATTTGTTTGAACATTCACGAGAGGGGAGGCGGGTGGGGGAGTGTACATGGTGTGAAAATGTACACAAAGCGGCTCGGGGGGACGTTTCCTGGCGGCCAGATTTACACGGCAGGCACGGGGGGTGGGGTTCGATCTCCGCATTGTTTACATTTCCCACGTGACTGACATAGCAGGAGAGAAAGAGTAGTATACCCTCCCCCTCTTCTCACGTCTGTATAGGCGAGCAAGTAGGATGGCCCAAGGTAAAACGAATACTATAAGGTACGTTGACCACCCCCCCTCCGCGCACCTCCACCGTGGCGTTATAGGAAATCCAGAGGGGGAGAGAGTGAGAGGTGAAAGAAAATGTAAACTTTAAAGATAACCATCTGTAAAATTACACTATGATGTTCACATAATACTGAAATTACTCTGTATCACTTCCTTATCCTCAAATTATCAGTATCAGATATTATCAGACATGACCGCCAGAAAAGTTATAAAAATGTTTTCCATGCTTTCACATTAGGTGGATTATATTAATATGACGAGTTATTAGATGGGATGACATGTCAATTTATATGTTGACCAGGTAGATGAGGAAGATATTATACTGTTGATACACACCAACTAGCTGAATATAAACCCAGTAGTAATGACACATAAAAGCATCATATGGTTTTTATTATATTACATTTTGAATTTGCGTGGGTTTCCATATCTCCTCAAGCGTGGATTTTATATGTAGACCTTTATCTCCACCAAGCTCAGTTATGTTTTAACCGGATTCTTTAGTCTGTTTATTTGCAATTGAATGAAAATTTCAGGAAATGTTGCTAATAAAAAGTTACTTTCAAAATGACGGCTGCATACATATCCAGATGACCGAGTGTTGTGTGTGCCACATAATTCAATCCATTTCTTTCTAAGTTCTTTATCTTTGGGTAGTGAAAAGAAATGTATATTTTTATCACCTTTCAGTCTAACGGCATTGCACTTCTGCACTATACAAACTGTTGGCATTTTTATGTTGTTATTTGTCTGCCTTAGCACCCCTTTAATCATAAGGTGGAGCTTCGCTCCACACACTGGTGTGTGAGTGACTGACAGCTCTCGACCCGCGGAACCCTGGTTTCGATATTTCCATTGACGTCATCATCTACCTGCACAGTGGAGAGGTTTTCTGGCTCCCCCCCCCCCGCCAACTTATCTTACAGCATTCGTTTTACCTTGGGATGGCCAACAGACTCGATAACTTGTACACGCGCGCGCGCACACACAAGGGGGGGGGAGGCATCCGATCTCTTCCTTTCCCCCAGGGAACTCGGAACGACCATACTTTAACCGCCCCCCCCTGCAGTCTGGTAATTATATAAACGAGCAATTTCATTCTGGCTAACGGTTGATGAAGTTTACTCGAGTTTGTCTCCGCCCATTCCGGCTCCGTAAAGTCACTTGTCGTTAGCCAGAATAAAATGTGTGTAGAACATTCTTTGGAGAGAGGGAAGGGAGGGCGCTTGTAAGGTTCCGCGGATGCGTTCGACAGTTTACATTTGACCTAAAGACCCCATGACACGCGGAGTTTCGTCGGTCAGGCCAATTGCTCGGCCAGAATTTGACATTGATCAAGTGCAGCTGCTACTGCTGCTGCCGCCGTCCTTTGGTGCCGCTCGAGGGGCGCACGGTCCGCCTGCGCATTCCACAAAGCAGCACTGTGCGGTCTACCTCAACCACAAGAAACTGTAGAATTACAAAAACAAAAAGTTGAATTAATATTGGCTACTTTTTCTTTATGACGGGAATTCATGATTTACCAGACCGACACCAACAATTGGGACTCCCAAATATAGCACTAAAATTGAGTATCCCAGATAGCAAATGCGCCTTATAGGCAGCAAGTGCGTTCACCTTCCAAGCATTGACTATTGCCGAATGTTGAAGGCGAGGAGGCGCTGAGTAGCTGCGGCCGAAGCTGCCACCTGTAGCCCATGACTTTGGACGATTAGGGCAGGTAGCAAACAGTCACTGCTGGGAATCGGAGAGGAGTGCGGGATTCGAACCCGCAACTAAGCGAATGCGAGACCAGCATGCTTCCGATGACGCCACCAGCGCACATGTAGGGAATTCCCCAAAAAGAAAAGTCTTTGTAGAGTGGATTGGGGAAAGGTCGAGCTGGCCGGAAAGGTTGTGGTCGCCAACCAATGCAAAATAAATGTCTACCGGATCCCAAGAGGACCGGAGCCAGTAACGTGTGGAGGGGGAGGAGGTTACCGAGTCTTGGAGTTCAGCCTTGTGACCCGAGTTGACGCCAACCGGGATGGAAGTAGTAACCGTCAGGGTTGTTTAGGGCGGGATTTTGGTCTCCCTGAATCACCGACTTCCTGTGTCTTGCCTCGCGCGAGATCTTTTGTATACCTGCTCCTCAGATCTCGTCTTGTTTACATTCTTCGATGCGGTGGCGGACTCTAACGGTTTTATTCTGGCGAAGATCGGCAGGCGATTTTATTCAGTTGAGGGAAACCCGTCGGTCGAGAGATCCTTCTAGTCTTGGACTTCACCCCCACCCCTACTTCCTACCCCATCAGTTGAATAACATCGCCTGACGTCCGTAACCAGAATGAAATAGTCAAGAGTGCGTCCCCGGCTTGAAAAGGTGCTTTCGTTCCCGCCCCCGGAATGTAACGGATCTTAGTCTGCATGAGCTGGGGGGTCGGGACCGTGGGCGCGGTTTCAAAAAGTGGGACCTTAAACAGAGAACTGGGCGTGGATGTGTTTTTACGCGTGCACGAGTGGTCTGAAAATTGGCCATGGGGAGAAGACATCGATTTAACAGTTGTAGTTTTTGTTCCCTCATGCGGAATGTGCTGTGTCTTACTGCATTGTTTCTGATGCGGGCAGTGGGAAACTATGGGAAGTGGGGGGGTAGGTACGTGCCTTGGCTGGCTACCTCCCGTATAAAGGGGGGGGGGTGAGCCCCCTTGGTATGTAGAATATATATGGAAGTTTTTGTATGGTATAGAAGTGTTTGCCCTTGTGTTCGAGTATTACCCCGTCGACTAAGGACGGCGTTTCGTTTTTCAGATTATCACGACAGGAGGTGTGACATACAAGAACGAGCCCTGGCACCGTGAGTGCTTCACGTGCACACACTGCAACGCGTCCCTCGCCGGACAGCGCTTCACGTCCCGCGACGACAAGCCCTACTGCGCCGACTGCTTCGGGGAGCTCTTCGCCAAGCGGTGCACGTCCTGTACCAAGCCCATCACTGGTGAGTCTTCCTCCTTCCTTTCTCTCTCCCTCTCCCCAATCCTTTGGGCACTCTGGTCTCTCTTTGCAGAAGAACCTTGTTGAGCGGGTATGTGGTATTTCAGTCAATCGTTGCTTTGAGTTCCACAAGTGGAAAACATGCAGGCCCACATGGCTGGCAATGGTCCTTGCATGGGCACCTCCTCCCACAGATGGTCTCTCTGGGAAGAAATGTTGGACTTTTGTTTGTGTTGTATTACTGTGAGGGACTGTTTCTATGTTACCACCTCAAAGTGGTAGAGGGGAGAGGAGAGCAGTGGTCATTAGCTCTCCATGTGTGAAAAAGTTAAAGAAATACAGCTGAAGTAGATGTAGAGAGATCTTGGGCCCAGTCCAGAGACAGAGTGTCAGTTCCTCAGGGTTGCACCTCCTGATGGAGGCGATGTTTACATATTCATTTTTTACTATTTTTATTATTATTACTATTAGTGTTTAGGAAGAAAGTCAAGCTTAAGTACACATGGGAAAGGGTGGTAGATAGGGGTTCAATGGACTATATAGTGGTAACCAGGAGAAGAATTGGAAGAGTTTTGTAAGTACATGTTCCTAGGGAAGAGGGTGGGGGAATATCAGATAATTTTTTGGTGGAGGGATAGATGGAGAAAGAGGAAAAGGACTTGAGGTAGGGAAGTGCTAAGAATAAAATGCTTAAATTGGAAAGAAAAGGAGTACAAGAAACTGAGATATGAGTGGGAGGGAGTAAAAGATAGAGTAGAACTAAGAGTGGAGGAGGAATGGAGATGTTTCAAAGAGGGAGTTACAAGGTGTGGAACAAGGAGGACAGGAGGAAATAGAAGGAAGGGTAGTGAGTGGTGGGATGATGAAGCAAAGAAGGTTGTAGAAGAGAAGAAACATGCATTCATAGATTGGTTGCAAAATAGGATGAGAGGTACAAAGAGAAGAGAAGTAAAGCATGAGATAAGGGAGGCAAATAGAAGAAATGTGACATGGGGTATGACAGAAATTTTTTAAAGTAATAAAAAGATGTTTCGGAAGGAAATCAAGAGAGGAAGGAGAGGGTCAAGTAGAGAAGAAAAGGTGATCATGCAAAAGATAGCAGTAAGAAGATGGGTAGAGTATTTTAGGGAGCCTCTAAATGTGAAGGAGGATAGGTTGGTTGCAGTAGGAAGTACTAAGAAAATGACAATGAGGTGAAAGCAGTTATTAAAATGATGAGAGTAGGTAAGGCACCTGGGTTAGATGTGTGTCATGTAGAGTTAAGTACAGTGATGACGGACTGGCTGGTGAGGTTGTTTAACTTTTGTCTAAAAGAGGGTAGAGTACCGAAGGGCTGGAAGAGTGCTTGTATAGTTCCACTATACAAGGGGAAAGGGGACAGGTGTGAGTATATTAGTTTCAGAGGTATCAGTTTATTGAGTGTAGTGGGGAATGCTTATGGGAGGGTTTTTATTGAGAGGAACAGAGGGATTGGTGAGGAGCAGTGTGTATTAGGACAGGTGGGGGTTGCATGGATCAAATTTTTGTGGTAAGGCAGGTATGTGAGAAATCTTTAGGGAAAGGTAAGGATGTTTTTTGGACCTTTATGGATTTGGAAAAGGCTTATGACAGGGTAGACAGGAAGGCACTGTGTATTGCGGATATATGGGATAGGAGGAAAGCTGTTAAGAGCAATCAAGAATTTTTGCCCACACCCTTGCATCACAGCATCATCCATACACAACCATTCTCCATTCACCCCTATCTTCTGTCTTCTCCCTTCCTTCCTCAACAGACATTCCCTCTTAAGCAATGCCCCCACATGTTCACTCCGTACACCTCTTTTAATAATTAATCTTTCTTCACTCATTCTTTTCATGTGTCCAAACCATCCCAATACTTTTCCATCAACCCTATCTCCCAACTCCCTTTCCACCCCTGCTCTCCTCTTCACCCCCTTGTTTCTCACACTATCCACTCTAGCAACCCCTGCCATACTTCTCCAGCATTTAATCTCAAACACATTTAAACTCTTCCTCTC
Source organism: Oratosquilla oratoria (assembly GCF_046742065.1). Lineage (NCBI taxonomy): Eukaryota > Metazoa > Arthropoda > Malacostraca > Stomatopoda > Squillidae > Oratosquilla > Oratosquilla oratoria. The sequence goes on along the minus strand of NC_134791.1, from coordinate 137,116 downwards.
TTATATGCCATGTTTCTGCACCATATACTGCTGTCAGCACAATCAGTCCTTCATACAATCTCCTCTTCCCAAATGTCTTATTATTTTTCATTACACTTTTTAATCCCTCAAGGCATTTACTTGCTTCTCTCAATCTGCATTATACCTCCACTCTTTCCTGCCACATTTGCACCCAAAATATCTAAAACTATCCACTTTCTCCAGTTTTTCTCCCTTAATATTCACTTCCAATTTGCTGCCATCCTCTCCCCTTGTACATCTCATCACCTTACTTTTACCTACATTTATTATTAACTTTCTTCTTTTGCACACCTTCCCGAACTCTGTCACTTCCTTAATAAGAACATAAGAATAAAGGAGACTGCAAGAGACCATAAGGCCTACACTAGGCAGCTCCGTATCCATCACCATCCCCTCTCCAATCCCTGCCCCATTGCCCTTGCATTTACCTCTCGCACCACCCCATCCATGTATAAATTGAACAGACATGGCACATCCCTGGTGAAGCCCCATCATTTACCTCAAACCACTCATTCCCTCCATTTCTAATTCTAACACAGGCTCTACTACTTTTGTAAAAACTCTTGATTGCTCTTAACAGCTTTCCTCCTATCCCATATATCTGCAATACCTCCCACAGTGCCTTCCTGTCCACCCTGTCATAAACCTTCTCCAAATCCATAAAGGCCCCCCCCCCCCCAAAAAAAAAAAAAAAAAAAATAAATAAATAAAAATATCCTTACATATCTGCCTTACCACAAAAACCTGATCCATGCAACCTCTACCTGTCCTAAATCCACACTGTTCCTCACCAATCTCCCTCTGTTCTTCTCCTAATCTTCTCAATCAAAACCATCCCATAAGCTTTCCCAACTACACTCGCAAACTTCCCTGTGAAACTACTACATTCACCCTTGTCCTGTTTTCCTCTGGCACTCTACCATCTTTTGGACAAACATTAAACAACCTCACCAACCAGTCCACCATCACTGTATCTCCCTTTTTTAGACACTCCACATGGCACCCATCCAACTCAGGTGCCTTACCTGCTCTCGTTAGTTTAATAACTGCTTCCACCTCATCTTTCCTCCATTTTCCTCATTCACACTGTCATTTCTTAGTGCTTCTCAATGCAACTATCTATCCTTCACATCTAGCAACTCCCATCTTCCTCTTTGCTGTTTCCCATTATCATCTCTACCTGCACCTTTTACCTTTTCTACTTGATTCGCCTCCTCTTTCTCTCTTAATTTCCTTCCAAAACATATTATTATTTTCAATATTTTCTGTCATACCATTTCACATCTGCTCTCCTCTTTGCCTCCTTTATCGTATGCTTTACTTCTCTTTTCTTTGCACCACTCATATGATTCTCTTGTTCTATTTTGTAACCAATCTGTGTATGCTCATTTCTTCTCGTCTACAACCTTATTTGGTTCATTATCCCACCACTCACTACCTTTTTATTTCCTCCTGTATAATATTATTATAATTATATATACATACATATATATATATTTTAAGCTGATAGCTTCTTCTGAATTGTGAAGACTTTTCTCTCACCTTAACCACATTTTCTTTGCAGGCATTGGTGGTACTCGTTTCATCTCCTTTGAAGACCGACATTGGCACAACGACTGCTTCATCTGTGCCGTGTGCAAGGGTTCGCTAGTAGGCAAGGGCTTTATCGCAGATGGGACTGACATTCTCTGCCCCGAGTGTGCCAAGCAGAAGCTGGTCTAAACCCTCCCCCCATAATCCCCCTCCCCACTATCCCTAGCATCCCCCCTTCCTCCCAAAAACTGTGACACTTCCAACAGAACTGCCAACAAAGGAAACTGACACAATTCCAACACAGATACACTGCCAGCAACCACTAACTACAACCGCTGTTGTCCAAAGAATAACGACTACAGCAGCCCGGACTTATACCCCCCCTATCCCCCCACAGAACTCGACCCCCCTTACTTAGGTGACATTTTCAAACGCAACAACAGACCACCCCTGGGGGAGGTTTCCAACGAAAGGTCACCCTCATATTCTCGAACGCCCACCTGAAGGCAACGCCGGTGAAAGCGGCAGAGTAACGCACGTCAGGTCCTGGGGCACTGTACCAAGGCCGGATGTGACCTGCGCCTCTGGGGCCCATGGTGGGTCACATAGATTTGTCCATTTCCTTGGAACAAGTTTAAATGTACGATATCTCTTATCACGTAAGCAGATAGCACACTGTTAGGCCCTTTGTTACGTGTGGTATAATTATTATTTTTTCTTTTGTAAAGCCAAAAACTTGTCTCACGTATGTCCGGGCAATGGAAGTGGACAGGAAGGCCATATTCTTAAAATAGACTTAAAAAAGGTATAAAAAATCATCCTAAGCATAATTCAAGAACCCCGTAACACGTTAAGTGTAACTGGGGAAAAAAAAAAAAAAAAAAAAAAAAAAATCCCATAACACGTTATGATCCTTACTCTTTGCCTTATTAGCTAATTTAATACTGTATAGATGATTTAGTTCTTATATAGAGAGTTTGAATCATGATGTTCAATGATTGACACAACACATGGAAACACACCGAATACGTTGCCTTAATCAAAGCAGCAAGTGCCCAGCTGCTGCTGCTGCAGGAAGTGCACACCAAGCTGCAGGAAGTGCACACCAAGCTGCCGCCACCACCCACTTGCACGCACAGTCTGCATCTGACTAGTCTCCCTTAAGTGCACATTGGCGTGCACGCCCCCCCTCCCCGACCCAAGACACATGACGTCATAGCTGAGGCGCCAAAGTAAAACCCAAGGTTAGAGGTGCCACAGGCACTTGCTGCCGTCCATTGTGATCTGGGATTAAAATTATATAGAAAATAAAGATGCCCTGCCCATTGTGGGGGATCAACCTGCAGTACGACTCCTGCGTCAGGAGCACTCCCTCCTGCCAAAAGAACACTCCCACTCCTGAGGGGGGGGCGGGTGGCTAGTGCCACGTGGAGGTGCTTGTGGACAACGGTGTGGCTTGCATGCTTGTGGCACTAGCACTGTAGTGGCGCCTTGATATGCCAGCCAACCAGACCCCCACCCCACCCTGACCCAACTATCCTTATCCTACCCCATCCCCATTCCCCCAACCCCAATTGGTGAGGACTAGGCACCTCACCACTCATGTTAAACTACAACTGCTGTTGTTAACTTGCTGTTGCCTTGTTATTAACATTAACTTAGGCCAGGCTACTTGTGCTCCAAGCAGATGACAGCCCAGAGTGGCCTAGACTTTCCTAATGCAGTGTTAGACTAGTAAGCACCGACCCACCCACCCCCGCTACCTTGCTGTGTGCATTGTGACAGTTATTGTCACATGCTACACTCACCTCCCACATTCTCACAGCATCTTAATTTCCACTAAAGTTCACAAACACAGAACACTGAACACACCATTGACGACAACACCAACCTTCAAAGCTGATTTATTATCTTCAAAGTGAAATTATCTTTTCTACTGTATATAAGAGTGTTTATTCAAAAAAATAAATAGCTGTAGCCTCGATTCCTTAAGCTGCCATGTTTAGCCCTCCTGACATGTGGTAAGTTACCTATCGCTGTGCGATTTCTTCTGCAATCGGCATCTGGGAAGAACGCTGCTACAGCTGTTCAAGGACGAGAGCCGTTGAGGCAGCCAGGAGGCTAGGGCGGGCCTTCGGGTCGTGCCGTATGCTGAGATGCCGTTCCGTTGATTGCACGACGAGGGTCCCCTGCTGCTGTTCTCTCTCTTGTGCGTGCGTGTCGACGGGACGACCCCACCCCGAGCCCCCGCCGCCCCAGGAAGCAACTCCTCCCATGCCCAAGGGCCGCACACTTACCCCCCCAAAAAAAATTGGAGGAATAGGATACACAATGTACGAAAGACAAAGAAGCAACCAACCCTACCGGTCGGCCGCCATTTTGTACTCCCCCTGCCACCATCTTGCAGCGGATGGTTGATCCCCCTCAACGACAGATCGCCACTTCCAGGAGGGGTTGTTACCGAGGTGGCAGTAGAAGGGCGGGTTCTCTTGGCTTCCTGCTTTGTACTGTGTGAAAGGTGCTATTATTACTCCCCCACCCCCATCCCCCATGAGCTTTATATTCATTGGTCCACTCCATATTTCTTTGCTTTTGCAACTAAATCTCTGTAATAAATGTCTTACCAAAACATGCAGGATTCTTTCTTGTCCTTAAAAAAAAAAAAGTACATATAGTAAGAATGGTTACCAGTTTCTGTTTTAAACTCCTTTTGGTCCAGTAGGACCCTCTTGTCATTTTATTAAAAACGGGAGAAAGCTTTCCCTCCACCCCACTCGTACTACAGGGGTAGACTACATGACGGTACACCTGATGACAAGCTATGGGTGATGTCCTGTCAAGCAACAGGTTGTTTTATACATGTACGAGGGCAACCACCACCATGTATGTGCTTAAAAATAATAATGATGAATCAACAGGTTTTGCTGCATTGCTTCTGACCCGGCAGTAGGCACAAGAAAGGGATGACCCTTCATCCATGAGGAGCCAAGAATAGAGGGAAACAAAGGTGGTGTGTACAAGTAGAACTGGTGGGAGTGGAAGCATGCCTTTGACTTGGCTACCTCCATTCTGATGAAGTAGATAACTAAATCATTATCTATATGGTGGCCAACCAGTGATAGAAAAAATATATATACTAGGGAAAGAATGATACATTTAGTGAAATTGATACTAAAGGAAGCAATCAGTGAAGAACCCACAAATTGAGCCTCAGCTGAATAAAACTGCCAGGTATTTACTAGAATGGCCAATCATTAGTGCTTAGCTCCAGACAAATGTACATGATACAGCACTGTGTACTTTCACACTTCTTGTTCTCAGGAGCGAAACCAAACCTAAACGGCCTTTCGTGACGTGACATTGTGTTCATGTTGTTATTGTATTATTTCAAAGTACATGTGTAAGAGATCAAAGTGCTCATATGATGCAATGCTGGGTCAGATGCATGTGTCCATAGATGTTTTGTCACTGTTACACATTCTTGGACTGATGGCGGGTACTGGCTTGTATGTGGTGGTCCTGCAAGAGGGACAGCAAAGCTGCCCATTTTCAAAATCCGTCAACCCCCTCACCTCGCCTCCATAAGGAGGTGCAGCCCTGAGGGGCTGGCACTCAGTCTCCAGACTGGGACCAAGCTCTCTTTATCAGGAGGAAGACAATGAGAGGATGGCTCAAGTATGTTTTGTTTGTCAGAACTCTATAAAGTCTCTGTTCTCACACAATGTTTCTTTTATAGACTTGCTGGGAACTGCCAATTACATAAATTTCTCTATTCATTAACTTTAAATGTTTTTCCATATTTCACACATAGAGAGTGGACGACGGGCGACTGCTCTCATTTTGAGGGTCATTTTGGCCACTTGTCCCGATTGGGTCACCACCTCAGCTACAGGTCGAGGGCCACCAGGGCTCTTGCGGATCGCACTTAGATACTGCTCAGGCTAAAAGTACGGGCGCCAACAGCCGGAAAGGAGAGGGGAACATTACACAAACACGAACAAATTTGGCTGGTCGCCACAACCTCGCCCTTGGGTCCAGGTTCCCCACGTCTACCTCACTGTGCCCTGTGGACGACTCTCTCCCTCTGGAGTAAGTTTGGGCCAAATCGGAGACATTTTGTCCACTTGTCCCGATTGGGTCACCACCGCAGCTACAGGTCGAGGGCCAACAGGGCTCTTGCGGATGGCACTTAGATACTGCTCAGGCTAAAAGTACGGGCGCCAACAGGCGGAAAGGAGAGGGGAAAATGACACAAAGACAAACAAATCTGGCCGGTCGCCACAACCTCGCCCTTGGGTCCAGGTTCCCCACGTCTACCTCACTGTGCCCTGTGGACGACTCTCTCCCTCTGGAGTAAGTTTGGGCCAAATCGGAGACATGACGGTTTTTGCCCAAATCCTTTGGTCATTTTGAGGGTCATTTTGGCCACTTGTCCCAATTGGGTCACCACCTCAGCTACAGGTCGAGGGCCACCAGGGCTCTTGCGGATCGCACTTAGATACTGCTCAGGCTAAAAGTACGGGCGCCAACAGCCGGAAAGGAGAGGGGAACATTACACAAACACGAACAAATTTGGCTGGTCGCCACAACCTCGCCCTTGGGTCCAGGTTCCCCACGTTTACCTCACTGTGCCCTGTGGACGACTCTCTCCCTCTGGAGTAAGTTTGGGCCAAATCGGAGACATGACGGTTTTTGCCCAAATCCTTTGGTCATTTTGAGGGTCATTTTGGCCACTTGTCCCGATTGGGTCACCACCGCAGCTACAGGTCGAGGGCCAACAGGGCTCTTGCGGATGGCACTTAGATACTGCTCAGGCTAAAAGTACGGGCGCCAACAGGCGGAAAGGAGAGGGGAAAATGACACAAAGACAAACAAATCTGGCTGGTCGCCACAACCTCGCCCTTGGGTCCAGGTTCCCCACGTCTACCTCGCTGTGCCCTGTGGACGACTCTCTCCCTCTGGAGTAAGTTTGGGCCAAATCGGAGACATGACGGTTTTTGCCCAAATCCGTGGGTTAACCCCTTTGGTCATTTTGAGGGTCATTTTGGCCACTTGTCCCGATTGGGTCACCACCTCAGCTACAGGTCGAGGGCCACCAGGGCTCTTGCGGATCGCACTTAGATACTGCTCAGGCTAAAAGTACGGGCGCCAACAGGCAGAAAGGAGAGGGGAAAATGACACAAAGACAAACAAATTTGGCTGGTCGCCACAACCTCGCCCTTGGGTCCAGGTTCCCCACGTCTACCTCGCTGTGCCCTGTGGACGACTCTCTCCCTCTGGAGTAAGTTTGGGCCAAATCGGAGACATGACGGTTTTTGCCCAAATCCGTGGGTCATTTTGAGGGTCATTTTGGCCACTTGTCCCGATTGGGTCACCACCGCAGCTACAGGTCGAGGGCCACCAGGGCTCTTGCGGATCGCACTTAGATACTGCTCAGGCTAAAAGTACGGGCGCGAACAGGCGGAAAGGAGAGGGGAAAATGACACAAGACAAACAAATTTGGCTGGTCGCCACAACCTCGCCCTTGGGTCCAGGTTCCCCACGTCTACCTCACTGTGCCCTGTGGACGACTCTCTCCCTCTGGAGTAAGTTTGGGCCAAATCGGAGACATGACGGTTTTTGCCCAAATCCGTGGGTTAACCCCTTGGTCATTTTGAGGGTCATTTTGGCCACTTGTCCCGATTGGGTCACCACCGCAGCTACAGGTCGAGGGCCAACAGGGCTCTTGCGGATCGCACTTAGATACTGCTCAGGCTAAAAGTACGGGCGCCAACAGCCGGAAAGGAGAGGGGAAAATGACACAAAGACAAACAAATTTGGCTGGTCGCCACAACCTCGCCCTTGGGTCCAGGTTCCCCACGTCTACCTCGCTGTGCCCTGTGGACGACTCTCTCCCTCTGGAGTAAGTTTGGGCCAAATCGGAGACATGACGGTTTTTGCCCAAATCCGTGGGTTAACCCCTTTGGTCATTTTGAGGGTCATTTTGGCCACTTGTCCCGATTGGGTCACCACCTCAGCTACAGGTCGAGGGCCACCAGGGCTCTTGCGGATCGCACTTAGATACTGCTCAGGCTAAAAGTACGGGCGCCAACAGGCGGAAAGGAGAGGGGAACATTACACAAACACGAACAAATTTGGCTGGTCGCCACAACCTCGCCCTTGGGTCCAGGTTCCCCACGTCTACCTCACTGTGCCCTGTGGACGACTCTCTCCCTCTGGAGTAAGTTTGGGCCAAATCGGAGACATGACGGTTTTTGCCTTTGGTCATTTTGAGGGTCATTTTGGCCACTTGTCCCGATTGGGTCACCACCTCAGCTACAGGTCGAGGGCCACCAGGGCTCTTGCGGTTCGCACTTAGATACTGCTCAGGCTAAAAGTACGGGCGCCAACAGGCAGAAAGGAGAGGGGAAAATGACACAAAGACAAACAAATTTGGCTGGTCGCCACAACCTCGCCCTTGGGTCCAGGTTCCCCACGTCTACCTCGCTGTGCCCTGTGGACGACTCTCTCCCTCTGGAGTAAGTTTGGGCCAAATCGGAGACATGACGGTTTTTGCCCAAATCCGTGGGTTAACCCCTTTGGTCATTTTGGCCACTTGTCCCGATTGGGTCACCACCTCAGCTACAGGTCGAGGGCCACCAGGGCTCTTGCGGATCGCACTTAGATACTGCTCAGGCTAAAAGTACGGGCGCCAACAGGCGGAAATGAGAGGGGAAAATTACACAAAGACAAACAAATTTGGCTGGTCGCCACAACCTCGCCCTTGGGTCCAGGTTCCCCACGTCTACCTCGCTGTGCCCTGTGGACGACTCTCTCCCTCTGGAGTAAGTTTGGGCCAAATCGGAGACATGACGGTTTTTGCCCAAATCCCTGGGTTAACCCCTTTGGTCATTTTGGCCACTTGTCCCGATTGGGTCACCACCTCAGCTACAGGTCGAGGGCCACCAGGGCTCTTGCGGATCGCACTTAGATACTGCTCAGGCTTAAAGTACGGGCGCCAACAGGCGGAAAGGAGAGGGGAAAATGACACATACACGAACAAATTTGGCTGGTCGCCACAACCTCGCCCTTGGGTCCAGGTTCCCCACGTCTACCTCGCTGTGCCCTGTGGACGACTCTCTCCCTCTGGAGTAAGTTTGGGCCAAATCGGAGACATGACGGTTTTTGCCCAAATCCGTGGGTCATTTTGAGGGTCATTTTGGCCACTTGTCCCGATTGGGTCACCACCTCAGCTACAGGTCGAGGGCCAACAGGGCTCTTGCGGATCGCACTTAGATACTGCTCAGGCTAAAAGTGCGGGCGCCAACGGGCGGAAAGGAGAGGGGAAAATGACACAAACACGAACAAATTTGGCTGGTCGCCACAACCTCGCCCTTGGGTCCAGGTTCCCCACGTCTACCTCGCTGTGCCCTGTGGACGACTCTCTCCCTCTGGAGTAAGTTTGGGCCAAATCGGAGACATGACGGGCGCCAACAGGCGGAAATGAGAGGGGAAAAACACAATCATACACAAATTTGGCAGGTCCCCATGACCTCGCCCTTGGGCCCAGATTCCCCCAGTCTATATCGCCGTGCTCTGTGAACGACTCAATGGGAGCAAGAGGCCCAAATGACCCCCAAAATTACCAAAGGGAACCACTGATATGGCCAAATATCGTCATGTCCCCGATTTGGCCCAAATTTACCCCAGAGGTACTAGTGTATTAATGTACTAGCACTAGTGTACTAGTAATAGCATACCATTAGACTAGAGCTAGTGCACTAGTATGTGAACTAATATTAGTGTACTAGTTCTAGTGTACATATGTACATGTACTAGTTTGCTAGTACTAGAGTACAAGTACTAAAGAATATGTGTTCTAGTACTATTATACTAATGCATCAGTGTACAAGTACTGGTGTACAAATGTAGTACTAGTTTAGTAGTAGTGTTCTAGTACCAGTGTACTTGTGTACAAATACTCCTGTACTAGTATTAGTTTATTAGTACAGTACTCATGTAGTAATTCTAGTGCACTACTAGTTTATGTACTAAATTGTACAAGTACTATTACTAATGTATTAATGTTCTAGTGTACTAGTACTAGTGTATTATTACTAGTAGGCTAATGTACTAGTACTAGTGTATTAATGTACTAGTACTAATATACCATTAGACCAGAGCTAGTGTACTAGTATGTGTACTAATATTAGTGTACTAGTTCTAGTGTACTCGTGTACATGTACTAGTGTACAAGTAATGTACATGGGTTCAAGTACTATTATACTAATGTATCAGTGTACAAGTACTAGTGTACAAATGTACTAATGTATTAATGTACCAGTACTAATGTATTATTGTACCAGTACTGATGTAGTACTAGTTTAGTAGTGTTCTAGTACCAGTGTACTTGTGTACAAATACTCGTGTCCTAGTATTAGTTCATTAATGCTCGTGTACTAATTCTAGTGCACTAGTTTATAAATGTACTAAAGTGTACAAGTACTATTAATAATGTATTAATGTTTTAGTGTACTAGTGTATTTATATACAAGTACTAGTATACTAGTACTAATAATAGTGTTCTAATGTACTACTGTACTTGTAATAGCATTCTAGTTACTAGTACTATATCAATATACTAGTGCTATTGTAAAGAGCTAGCATAATAGTACTAGTGTACCTGTACTAGCACTAACATACTAGTAATGTACAAGTACTAGTGGACTAGTACTATTGCACTAATACTAGTGGGCCATTGTACTAGTGCTAATGTACTAGCATTTTCTTAATAGTACTATTATACTAGTGTATTAATGTACTAGTACTATTATACTAGTTTAGTAGTTCTAGTGTACAAATATACTAAAACTTACTATTGCATTAGTAATAGTGTACTAATGTTCTAGCACTAGTGTACTAGCATAGCAAATGTATTGCACATGTACTAGTTTATAATAGTACTATTATACTAGTGTATTAATGTACTAGTACTATTATACTAGTTTAGTAGTTCTAGTGTACAAATATACTAAAACTTACTATTGCATTAGTAATAGTGTACTAATGTTCTAGCACTAGTGTACTAGCATAGCAAATGTATTGCACATGTACTAGTTTACTAGTGGTGTGTATTAGTGTACTAATTGTAGTGTACTATGCACAAGTGTAAGTGTACTAGTATAATAGTAATAGTGTATAGGGTAATATTACTAGTACTAGTATTACTAAGGTAATATTACTAGTATTTGTGTATAATTACAAATGTAATTGTATTTTTGCATAAGTAATATTCTAGTACTAGTACTAATAGACCACTATTAGTTTACCAGTGTATTTGTACTAGTGTGTGGTGAACAGTCCCACACATGTGCTTCTATGCGATATTGTGGCTTACAGTATCGCTGCTGCAGAAATGAGATGGACAAAGAATGTATATGTGTTGTAGAAACAGCTGGCCTTCGGCCTTGTATTACTTTTGTGTAGGTTAAGTCCATATTACAACCTTGGCCCTGCCATGTGGTAATTGTTGTTTGGGTATCGTAATGTTTACCTTGGTTCGGTGATTTCCCTCAAAGCATTACGGTAATTTCTTTCGATTCAGGAACCTTTTCCGAATCTTCGAACCACACCTATCGTAACTTTAAATAAAATACGATTAAACTCCCCTCCCTTATTTCTATTGAATCTATACAGTAATTTTGGTTTAAAAATTGGAAAACTTTGAGAATTTGCTCAAGGTTAAAGTTAACCCGTGGCTTCGAGTTTTCGAACACGTATGAGTCCCGCCGTATGCGGCTACTTTTCGTCGGTCTACTCAGATCACTCCCAGAGCTGGACATTGAGACACCTATCTTGAAACCTGACGGCAAGGGACCTTTCTCAACAGAAGTTTTTTAACTTCCAATTTAATTCAGACCACAAAGTCTGAGAACGCTAACAAGTAAATTCTCAGTTTTTCCCATTGAATTTATTGTTCCACAATTACCATAGCCAAAGCCATGTTCCCGTGAGGCTGGGTCCTTCACTACCTTTTGGTACGCAGGGTGGTATATATGATGACAGGCTGTGGTCCCCATGTTTAGTTCTCTTCTGTACTGTACTTGTCACCAGTGATGCGCGACCCAAGGCCCGCGGTCACTTTCGCGGTTAGGGCAGCCTCAGAGCCCATTCGCCGACCCAGCCTAGGTCGACACTCGCACTAACCATAATAAAACCAGCAAACATTCTCGAGTCTCATTCACTCCCTCGTCACCAAAGCACAAGTAATGTTCCCTTAATGTTACAAGTGTATTAGTGTACTAATACTACTACATTAGTGTACTTGCAATAATACACCAATACTAGTTTATTAGCACTAGTACATTAGTACTAGTGTACTATTACTGGTGTGCTAGTATATCTGCAATAGTGCACTAATGTACTAGTACTAGTGTATTATTGCATTAGTATTAATGTACTAATACATTAGTACTAGTGTACTAATGAACTGGTACTAGTGTAGTGGACTAGTACTATTGGATTTGTATTGTACTAGTGCTAGTGTACAAGTTGACTATTACCATTGGATCAATATTAGTGTACTAATAGTACTGTACTGGTACTAGTGGATTAATAGTGGATTTACACTAGTGTACTACTTGTGGACTAGCACCAGTATGCTAGTTGATTAGTACTAGTGTGCTAGTATTATTGTACTTGTGTACTAGTACTAATACACTAGTTTACTAGAACTTATGTACTAGTACTAGTGATTTACTAGTACTAGTATACTAGTGCAATATTACAAGTGTACCAGTACTATTGTACTAGTACCAGTGTACTAATACTAGTGTGCTAGTACTTGTAGTACTAGTGTATTACTGTAATAGTACCAGTGTACTAGTACTTGTGTATTGTAGCACTAGTGTTCTAGATTACTAATACACTACTAGCACAAGTACACTAGCACAGAAATACTCTAGCAAACTAACACACTAGTACATAAGTACTTTAGCCCACTAGTACAAAAGTACACTAGCACACAAGGAATCTATCACACAAGCAAACTAGTACACAAGTACACTAGTGTACTAGTAATAATGTACTAGTACTGACATACTAGTTTTAATGTACTTGTACTAGTGTACTGGTATTAATGTATCAGTACTACTGAACTTGTATTAAAGTACTAGTACTAGTGCCAGCATGTTAGTAAACTAGCACTAACATGCTAGTGTACTAGTACTAATATGCTAGTGTACTAGTACTAATATATTAGTGTACTTGTATTTATACTAATATACTAGTGAACTAGTACTAATATGTTTGTGTACTAGTACTAATACACTGGTATACTAGTACTAATACACTGGTATACTAGTACTAATATACTGGTATACTAGTACGAATATACTAGTGTTCTCGTACTAGTGTACTCATACTATACTCGGTGCATCGAAAACTGGCCGTTAGCGCGGAGCACGGGGATTCCCCCTGTGTTGCCACATATAATTACTGTATTTTATAATTTCATTTTATTTTATAATCTTATAATGTTGCCACATATAATTTTTTTTTGTCACACACCACCACTGAGGTAAAAATCAAAGCAATGTTTTCTATACAAAGGTTTCGTTTCTTCGAGTCGTGGACATGGCATATGAGCAGGAGAGCGCGACGTTGCCACTCCATCCCTTCTCTGGCCACGCCCCCACATTGCATTCAGAAAGCATTGCATCCACACGCACGTTCTCGCCATGGATAGAGGGAGGGAGAGAAAGCGGGTGGGTGGGTGGGCGAGCCGTGTTATCTGTGGAGATGTGGCAACACCGGGAAATTCCCTATTCCCGCCTTAGCGGCCACTTCTCGTTGTGTTAGGTCTACTAGTTCTAGGGTACTAGTGCTAGTGTACTAGCATTAGTGTAGTATACTAGTACTAGTGCCCTACTATAAGGAATTTGCCAAAAATTATGTCACCAATTTGGCCCAAACTTCCCCCAGAGGCAGAGAGTGCAGTGCACTGCAAGGATCCTGAACCCATGGGCAGGTGTGTAGCGACCTGACAAATTTGAGTCTTTTTTTCTGCTGATTTTTCACATTTCTGCCTCTGGTGCCCATAGCCTTTGCCTGAGTGGTTTCCAAGTGACATGACCCACCACTGAGGTAACTGGAGCTTTGCAAGACCTCAATGTCCTCACCACATCCATGAACTAATGGATGTTGTGTGGTGAGCCCCCAAATGGCTGAACCTTGGCCTTGGCCCGGTACCCAGTGCTTTAGGTTGTACAAACCATGCGGTCGCTGTACAACCACATGACCTAAAAATGGGATGCACATTGTGTCAGCCATGTGGCTATGACCTGACACCCTAGCCACGCACACCTGCCCATGACCGTGCAATCCTGTTTAACCTAACCTAATCCATGTGGGATATATTGGCTCCTGGCAGCATGTATAATCAGTTGTTTTACCTTAATAATAAAGGAGACAAACTCACCAAACCTCTTTCCTTCTCATGGCAGCATCCTCACTACAAGTTCATTGATTATTTCTGGTTGTACAATATACTTTATTGTGGCATGGTCTACAGTGTACTGCCCCGACCGTGCGCGGCAGCGCCGACGACGGCTTGCGCGTTGCCGATATGTCGGCCCAACATATCGTACATATCCTACATCTCCCCCCAAGATAATACATGTACATGGCATTCACAATGTATGGACAGTGTAGTATCTGACTGCAGGAACAAATTCACGAATATAAACATAACGGAATGTAAATTTAATCAGAGTATCTTACAGGGTATAAGATGAACCAAGGGGAAAAAAACTGTAGTTGTACAAAAATGCACACGTAAATACAAACAGATATACACGCATATATCTAATGTGAGGGTGTGGTAATAAAATCTGCCATCCATGCTGGTTGTTTGACACGACGCCGCTGTGTGTGGAGTCGAGGAGTTGGTGGAGGAGGAGAACTTGGGTTTGTCCGTGTTGTGAGTTGAGATGAGCCTCTTACGGCTCGCAGATGCCTGCGGTTGCGTAGCGTCAGTCGTCCACTTCCCTCGAGTTTGACTGTATATTGACGATGCGGCAGTATTTCACTGACCACGCCTTGTCTGTCCCACAGCTTCGTGGACTGGTCTTGCACAAACACACGGGTACCAAGCGTTAATGGGGGCAGCGATCTGGGTGTGCCTTGTTTCCCAACCCATGCTTCCTGTTGCCGTACTGCCTCACGCTCCCTTGTCCGGAGGGCGTGTCGCCAGTGGATGTCCACTTTGTAGTGCTGCCTGTGGACTAGAACACCGTCCCGCAGCTGCCTGCCCATAGCCAGCTGCGCTGGTGACTTGTTCACCCCGCGTAGAGGTGTGTTTAAGTACTGCAGTAACGCCATAGCTGCTCTGTCGGTGTCAAGGCTCCCTCCGACGCCTGTGTTGTCGCGAAGCAGCCTCTTGGCAGACTTGACTGCCGCCTCTACACGTCCGTTCGACTGTGGGAAGTGAGCAGAAGCGATTCTTCCCTTCACTCCCCATTTCCCAAAGAAGTTGCACATCTCCTCGCTGGTTAGGTTGGTTCCACCGTCTGTCGAGATTGACTCTGGTGCGTCCCACCGATGGAAGTACTGTCGAAGTGTTGACGAGAGCTTGCTTGATGTAGCTCCGCTGGTCAAGTGCGCTATTTCCAGCCAGCCCGTGAGCCTGTCTGTGTACGCTAAGTATACTCGTCCGTCGAGCTGGAACAGGTCTGCCACGGTGTGTTGGAATGGGTACTGGGGTGGGGGTATCACGGTGAGGGGTTCGGCGGCTTGCGAGGGTGAGTGCGTGTTACAGCTGGCACAGGTGTCTCTGTGGTGCTGTAGGTCACCCTCCATGCCAGGCCAGTACACAGCCTGTCTCGCCCTTCGTAGCATCCCGTCTAAACCTTGATGGCTTGCGTGGAAGTTTGCTGCCACACGGTGTCTCAGTGCTGCAGGTGCCACTAAACGGACCGCTCCTTGTTCGTAGGTGTATGTCACCAGCCCTTGCGACACCGCCAGTCTGTCCCTGACTCCATAGAACTGTCGCAGGCAGGTCAGCTCTAGAGCCCGTTGTGGGTGCCAATCTGGGTCACTTTAGCGATGAGTAGCTGATAGTCTGGGTCATCGGCGGCGGCCTGCACCACTGCCGAGTTCTCCAGGGCTATTTGGTCATCGCTGTCGAGCACCGCCACTGTTGCGGCCGCCACAGCAGCTTCCATGTCGTTGGCCAGCTCTTCATCTATGACGTCCGGTGGTGCACAGAGCGCTGGGTAACGGGACAAGAAATCGGCTGCAGAGTTGCGCTTACCTGGGAGGTACTTGATCTGGAACCTATATTGCAGCGTTTTCTCCTTCAGGGCAAGCAGTCTCGGGTTCACTACGTCCTTCAGCTCACTGTCCCCCAGGAGCTTCACTAGCGGACGGTGGTCGGTGATTATGAGGAGATTGGGGTATCCAAGCAGGAAAAGGCGAGCTTTACGGAGGCACCATGCGACAGCCAGAGCTTCGCCCTCCACCGGTGCGTAACCTGCCTCCGCGGGTGTTAGGTGACGGCTGCCACACAGCGCCAAGCGCCACCCGCTCTTGCTGCAGAAGGGAGCCTCTCTCAGGGGTCAGGGACAGTATTGCTGTAGAATAACAAAGCCAATGCCCACCTTGCTCCAGTCCGTCACTACCACCGTAGATCTGTCCTTGTAATATGTTAGACCTTCTTTGGCGAGCTTGCAGACTACTTTGGCTTGCCGGAACTTTTCCTGTAGGTTTTCGTCCCAGTAGACTTTCCTCCCCTGTGGTCTCCGTAGTGTTACGTACGTCAAGGTTAGTCTAAGGGGGGAACATACATAACATTTCGAAGTGAATGAATTTAAAGCATACAATAACATTTAACAATATTTATTACCAACTGACATTCCCAACAAATACAATTAAACTTAACATTAAATTAGACTTATCTTAAATTAAATTAACACTATTCAACTTGACCACTAGGAACTTGAACAAATTAAGAACTTGAGTACACAGAGAATTTGGTTCCTTCCGCAACGCCCTACGTTACCAGCACCGAAGGGATGATGAGTAGTCCGATTTCGTCTCTCGTCCACCAACACCAGGTTAGAAGCGAGTGTATTCAGCTTACAGCTGAGACTGACTCATGGGGCGGTGAACCCTCATTTTATAGGAGAGAGTCGAAACCTCAGGTGCTTCGAGGGTTTGAAGCCGGCTCGATGAAACATGGTGCGACGTGGCGGGGTGTGATTCAGAAGTGTCGTAGTGGTTGTTAGGTGGTAATAGGTGGTTAGTAGAGGTATACCTTACACTCCCCCACCATTAAGACGCCGCCACATCGGGATGTAGCGCCCCCCCCCCAGAATAAGATGGTTTATATACGGCTCAGGGTATCGGCCAACACGTTTTGGGATCCGGTGATATGGTGGATGTCTATGTTAAATGGTTGAAGGAACAGAGACCACCGAAGCATCCTTTGGTTCGAAGTTTTGTTACGGTGTAGAAAAGTCAGAGGGTTGTGGTCGCTGTATATTTTGAGAGGTTTTATGCTAGGTTGAAGGTAGCACTCAAACTTCTTGATAGCAGCCACTATAGCCAGTAGCTCCTTCTCTACAGTAGAATAGTTGAGTTGATGGACGTCTAGTTTTGCAGAGAAGTAGGCCACTGGGTGAAGAGTGTCTGTGTTCTCCTGGAGAAGTACAGCTCCAATAGCGACATCACTAGCATCGGTGTGGAGAACGAAGGGTTTAGTGAAGTCTGGTGACCGTAGAACTGGGTCCCTTGTAAGCATCGCCTTAAGATGTTCGAACGCGGCTTGACAATTTTGTGTCCACTTGTATGGAACAGAACCGCTGGTCAGCTTGGTGAGAGGAAGTGCAGCTTCGGCGAAGTTCGGGCAGAATCTCCGATAGTACCCT
This sequence comes from Oratosquilla oratoria, assembly GCF_046742065.1. Classification (NCBI taxonomy): domain Eukaryota; kingdom Metazoa; phylum Arthropoda; class Malacostraca; order Stomatopoda; family Squillidae; genus Oratosquilla; species Oratosquilla oratoria. Next base: position 119,657 of record NC_134791.1, on the reverse strand, counting down.
GCCATACCCAAAAACCTCATGAGCGCCTTCCGGGTAGCGGGAACAGGGTACTCCATGACAGCAGAGATGTTAGCAGTCTTGGGTCGAACGATGCCTTGCCCAACTTCATGTCCAAGATACGTCACTGTAGCCTTTCCAAAGCTGGTCTTGGAGAGTTTGACAGTCAGGTTGGCTTGGCATAATCTGGATAGCACAGCATCTACCTGTTGGAGGTGTTGTTGCCAGTCATGAGAAAAAATCAAGATGTCATCTAAATACACCCCCACACCCTTTAAGTCTTGCAATAGGTAGTTCATTGCCCTCTGAAAGGTGGCCGGACTATTCCTCATTCCGAAGGGCATGACATTATAATGATAGAGGCCAAATGGTGTTGTAAAAGCAGAGATCAATTTAGCCTCTTCTGTTAAAGGTATCTGATAGTAACCTTTCATTAGATCTATTTTAGTAATGTACTGGGCTGTTCCCACCTCGTCAATTAGGTCGTCAACGCGGGGTAATGGATATGCGTCAGGAACAGTTATAGAGTTGACTCTCCTATAGTCCGTACACAGGCGAAGTTGACCTCCCTCCTTCGGCACCAGCAGGCACGGCGAAGCCCAGGGGGATTGACTCGGGCTGGCCAATCCGTGGTCGAGCAGGAAGTTGACCTCACTCCTCATCTGCTCTCGCTTCTGGGGGTGGATTCTATAAGGATTGTGCCTAATAGGAGAAGATCCAGGTACAAGCTTCACGTCATGAGTGGCAATGTTGCAGATGCCGGACACATCTTTGAAGAGAGAGTCATATTTGTGAATGATTTCAGTTACATTATTGGCATGTTCATTCGTGAGATGACTAAGGTAGGGAACTAGGTTACCAAGTATATGCGAATTATCGGTAGGATGGGAGTCAATGTTCGGTAAAATCTTGTCAAAATTAATGTACATGGCATTATTAGGTGTATGAGACATAACATTAGGTACAGTATTCACCGCTAACACTTGTTTCTCATAGTCTAGTAGTGGGCTAGTGGTCTTATATGGTTTAATTAGGTTCACATGAATATGTTGGGTAGCCTTGCGACGGTCGGGTGTTGAAATTACATAGTTAGAATCTGATAGTTTCTTAGAAATTTTGTATGGTCCATGATATTTAGCGCTAAGAGGTGAACCAGAGATAGGGATGTATGCCAGGACTAAGTCCCCCTCTTTGAACTCTCTGACCAAGGCTTTTGAGTCAAAGTTAGTCTTCATTACAGACTGGGCATGAGCTAGGTTAGTTTTGGCAAAAGAACGAACTTTATCCAAGTTAGATTTAAGAGAGGTAATGTAATTGTTTACCGTGACTAACTTTGTAGAAGGTAAGGAGATCAAATGATCTTTGATGACCTTGAGGGGTCCTCTTACCTTGCGTCCAAAGAGCAACTCAAAAGGTGAGACCCCTAGGGATTCTGATGGTGTTTCCCTTATGGCAAATAGAAGAAATTGCAGGCCCTCATCCCAATCTCTGTCTTCCTCACAGCAGAACTTCCTAATCATAGATTTCATAGTCTGATGAAAACGTTCCAAGGCCCCCTGCGACTGAGGATGGTAAGCTGTTGATAGAGTTTGTTTAATACCGAGCAGCTTTAGAACTTCTGCAAATAGAACACTGGTAAAATTGCTACCTCTGTCTGATTGGATTTCTTCTGGGATTCCAAAGGTCGTGAACAAGTTAGTGAGTGTATTAGCAACAGTTTTAGCAGAGATATTCTTAAGAGGAAAAGCATCAGGGTATCTTGTAGTTGGGCAAAGTGTGGTGAGAATGTATTGGTTGCCTTTCTTTGTCTTTGGGAGAGGTCCAACAATGTCTATAATTAATTTACTGAAAGGCTCAAAAGGTACTTTAATAGGCTGCAATGGATATGGTGGTATAGTTTCATTAGGTTTCCCAACAATCTGGCATGGGTGGCAATTCTTAACAAATTCAGCTACATCTTTTTTCATGCCAGGCCAATAAAACTCATTCAGAAGGCAAAGATATGTTTTCCTTATTCCTAAATGACCTGAGAGACCTTGGTGAGCTACTTCCATTATAGGAGTTCTCAAGCTGGTGGGTAATACAATTTGGTGACATTCTGCCCAGGTGTCATCATCTGATAATTGCGGTGGTCTGTAAAGTCTCATGAGGATGTTATCATGATAGTAGAATGATGGAGGATGTAGAATATCTTCCTTGGGAACTACTTTAGAGTGTAAGGGAGTTAGAGTAGTGTCATTCTGTTGTGCTTCTAATAAACTCTGTTCAGTGAATATTTGTGGAATAGCACTTGGAGGGGGAAGGGGTGAATGTGTAGGTGTGTCTTTTAATTTTTGGGATCGGGTTACCGCACAACTAGGGAACAAATTTGGCTGTTCTCGCTCTAACTCATCAGTAGGGTTATGCGTTAAGGGAGTGTCACTCAAAATGATAGGAGCAGGAGTTTGTACAAGTCCACCAGCTATGTCATTACCAAGAAGTAAACTACAGTCTGGGATAGGAAGGGAAGGTTGTTCGCTCACCGCCACCGTTACAGGTCCCTGAACAATGCCGCAGCTGAGGTGCACCCGAGCTAGTCTCAAAGGAAACTGGCTGTTAAAGTCATGGAGGTACACACTTTCGCCGGTATAATTGCTGTCTATACCAGGAACAGATGACTTTAGTATAACCGTCTGGGCAGCAGCTGTATCTCTCACGATACGAATGGGGTGCACCTCGCCACCATCCTCCAGAGACACGGCACCAAGTGAACGGAAAGGCTGAAAGATATCGGCAGTTTTACTGGTTGGCACAGGCAGAATTGCAGCTACAGGTTTGCTGGGAGCAGTAGTTTGTGACACTTTACATTTAGGGTCTGGGCATTGTTTTATGTGGTGTCCACGTCTTTTACAAAATGAGCAGGTTAGATTTGTTTTTAAATTACTCTGATCTACCAGCTCACCATCCTTAAACCCACTATTAGACTTTACATTATGCTGGAGCACTCTCCTCTCCCTGGTGGGCGAACGATGGACCAGGGAAAACACATCAGCCAACTGTGCGGCCTTAATCAGGTCATTTTCTCCCCTATCGATGAGGTGCATTTTGATAGAGTAGGGAATCTTTCTTATAAATTCCTCTAATGCTATAACATTAACAAGTTCATCAAAAGTATTAACACTGGCTGACTTTAACCACCTCTTAAGACCCCTTAATTTCTCAGAGGCAAATTCATGGTAAGTTTGATACTGAAGTTTATTAAGTGACCTAAATGCTTGTCTGTATCCTTCTGTACTGATTGAGTACGAAGCTAGAATTGCTACTTTAACCTCGTCATAATTAGTGTTATCGTCCACATTATTACATACTTTAAGTGCTTTATCAGACAGCTTAGGTTTAATAAGCCAAACCCAGTCAGGTTTAGGAATTTCAAAGTGTAGAGCTGTGGATTCAAATTCCCTAAAGAAAGACTCAGGATCACTATCAGGAAATGTAGGTATAAGCTTGACATACTTCAGCAAATCAGTCTTAGTTTTAGGAGAGTTGGCATTGTTTTGAATGTCTAATTGCTTAAGTTGAAGTTCATGAGCCCTTTCCTTTTCTCTTTCTTCTCTCTCCTTCTCTCTTTCTTCTCTCTCATAGTCTATTTGCATTTGTTGAGACATTAGCTTCACTTTCTCTAGTTCAAGTAGTAGATTAGGATCTGAAGTTTGTAACGAACGTGAAGCTTCGAGGACATCTTTATCCCCTAAGTGAGCTAGAATTAGAGCACGTAGCTCATCTTTCCTTAAGTCAGGTTTGAAAGAGATATTGAAGGTCTTTGCTATATACTTTAAATCGTCCTTACAAATATTAGTCTCTTTGAATTCTTGGATCTCTGGGTTACCCACAAACTCAGTCGCTTTGAAATCACTCTGCTTAGCCATGGTTTAAATTTAAAAGATTCCGTACTCTATATACATATATAAGTGAAACCTGCTTAGAGCCTGGCAAGTTAACTCGAGAATAAGCTAAAGGCCTTACAGGTATCATGAAGTTTATCACCTGGCATAAACTTAAGTGGCAAGACCGAATTAGGTTCTTGCAAGGTACGTTCTACTCGTAACAAGCCAAAAGGAAACAGGGGGACAGCAGCCCACACTACTGTAAAACAAGGGCCCTATTCATAGGTATACTCTGTAGTTTAAGTAAAAAGTAGAGTATTTGGGTTGGTCAAGTTACAGCGACGTAATCGTGCATAAAGTAAATTCACATAAGTTATAGTAAGCAAGGAAAAGGAGTCACAATTGCAAGCTGTATGTGGGAGAACACCACTTCTGTCGGTAAGAACAATACATAGAACCTACTGTACTAACTACCCCTATTTGGCCATTTATAGAGAATTTAAAGCAGGTACAAGCAGGATTCACAATAAATGCACACAAGGTATAGAGACGTTGCGGAGAGAAGTCAAGTTCCAGGTGAAAATATTTTTCAATTTCAAGTTAAATACAATTATCAAACTATTAGAGAGAATCAGAGTGATTACGATGACTTATTACGATCAACGGGTCAGATTCCGGTCGGGCCCCCACAAATGTTACGTACGTCAAGGTTAGTCTAAGGGGGGAACATACATAACATTTCGAAGTGAATGAATTTAAAGCATACAATAACATTTAACAATATTTATTACCAACTGACATTCCCAACAAATACAATTAAACTTAACATTAAATTAGACTTATCTTAAATTAAATTAACACTATTCAACTTGACCACTAGGAACTTGAACAAATTAAGAACTTGAGTACACAGAGAATTTGGTTCCTTCCGCAACGCCCTACGTTACCAGCACCGAAGGGATGATGAGTAGTCCGATTTCGTCTCTCGTCCACCAACACCAGGTTAGAAGCGAGTGTATTCAGCTTACAGCTGAGACTGACTCATGGGGCGGTGAACCCTCATTTTATAGGAGAGAGTCGAAACCTCAGGTGCTTCGAGGGTTTGAAGCCGGCTCGATGAAACATGGTGCGACGTGGCGGGGTGTGATTCAGAAGTGTCGTAGTGGTTGTTAGGTGGTAATAGGTGATTAGTAGAGGTATACCTTACAGTAGTAACTCCCGAAATGGCTCCATGACTGGAGCGGTGGCTAGGAAAGGTGCCAGTTGGTTGACGAACCCATGCCAGGAGCGTATGACTGTTATAGATGGTTCGACAGGCATGTCAAAGTTCCTGATGGCGGCCAGTCTTTCTTCTGTGGGCTTGTAGGCGTCTCAGCCTATATGAAAGTCCACAAAGTCCACCTGCCTTCTACAAAACCTGAATTTTTCTGGTTTCAGGGTCACACCTTATGGCACATGTCTCCAGAAAATCATACGTGTGCCAGGCGTCTTCCACGCTGGCGTCGTACAGTAGGGTATCGTCCACACACTTGAATTTTCTTGGGATCCCAGCGATGGCGTCGTCGTACCTTCTGGTATAGGCATCCGGAGCAGCACAGTGGCCCAAGGGGGTTCTACAGTACCTATACCTGCCCCAAGGTGTGATGAAGGTAGTAAGCCTTCTGCTGGCTTCCTGCAGCTCTACCTGATGGAAGCCCCAGTGAGCATCTGTTGTCTTGTAGGTGTGGCGTGGGATGCCAGATACCATGTCAAACGGTGTAGGAGTGTGGTGGGTCTCTCTCCTGCAGGCGGCATTGAGTTTCTGGTAGTCGATGGTGCGTCTCGGTTGGCCCCACTTCTTCGCGACCACCACCATCCTTGCGCACCATTCTGTTGCCTCTCCAACTGGTACCGGCTCTAAGATCCCCTTCCTCACGTCCTCGTCCAGCTGCTTCTTCACCACCGCCTCCCAGTGTTTCGGCACCGAAGCCGGTGTATGGCAGGCGTAGGGTTTGGCGTCCGGGAGCAGGTGGATGACATGTGGCTCACCTTCCATTACTGGCAGAGGGCTCCTGTCAGTGTTGAACGTTGACCCGGAAAAATGGCGGAGAAGCCAGTTCTCTAGCTGTGGCACATTTTCTTCTAGTGAGGTGAACGGGACTGAGGTAGGCCGCGGCAGCAGCAGTGCGCCGTCAGTTGACTCGGTGGCAGCCGATGCTGCAACTGCGGGCTGGTGCGGGAAGTCAGGGTGTACCAAACCCAGATCCTTACAGGCCTGTAAGGAAATGTAGCACCGGGAGGCGGTCTTCACGACGAAGACCTCTTGCGTCGTGAACCTGCTGCCATGTTGCATGCGACAGGTAACTGCGCCCATGGGTTTCAGGCTCACATTCGCCACGTCACGCAGGCTGCCCCGGCTCACTAGCGATTTCGTATCAACGCCCAGGGCGGCTAGCAGGCCTGGTTTCGCAACGCACACCTGGGCTCCTGTGTCCGGTACCACTCTGATCCTGGCCGATGTCTCCTTCCGTGTGTCGCTGACGGTCACCCAAATACACGGCTGGCTCTGGGCTTTCCCTGCGGCTGCAATTACTATACCGGAGGCTTCCCCCTCCGTCGCAGCTGCTTTTTTACTCTTCCTGCACAGGCGACGTAGATGACCGGTCTTGCCGCACCCGTAGCATGTCAGCGTCTCCGCAGGACACATGCCTTTCCCTGGCTTGTGTTTGCCCCCACAGTTGCCACAGTGGGGCTTGTGGGGTGGTGGGCGGTCCCCAGCGACCTGTGACTGGAGATCCTCTTGCGGTGCGCATGGCTGCGGAGTCACCGCCGCCGTTGGCGTTAGCGTCTCACGCCCAAGATTACCGTCCTGACCTGGGGGAGCGGCGTCCTTGTGAGCCGCCTCGAACGCCACACAAAACTTACGCAAGGAATCTGTATCCTTACACGAATCACATTTACGAAATACCTCCTCCTTTAAACCAACACTGTCCAAACCACTCACTAGCTTACGGAGCAGCATGTACTCAGACAAGCTACTGTCACAATGGGGGCACTTAAATTCGCAATCCTCTGCACACTGAGCAGACCGAGTAAAGTACTCACTTATGGGCTCGTTGCGTTCCTGGCGAGCGGTGAAGAACCTGCACCAGTCGGCTGCCTGGAGGGCGATGCCACTGATAGAGTCCAAGGCTTCCTTGACGGTCAGTGCCTGCCACTCGGCTGCGGTGAACCTGGCATCCAAGGAGCGTTGCAATGGAGGCGGATGTACAGGACGGCCTCCGTCGGTGCCCACCCATTCAGGTCCAGCCAACACTGCATCGAACGTCTCCACGACCGGAACGCTGCTGTGGGCATGTCCATGTCGCACTTCTCAGGGGCTGACGACCGTGAGGCTGATGTGGTCTGAGCAGGGTGCGCTGCCAGCTGCTGCTGTAGGGAGACGATGGCGTCGGATTGCGCCAGGAGCAGCCGGTGAGCCTGTTCGAGTGCTGTCGGCGTCTGTGATCTACCCAACACTCTCCTGTGGGTGGATCTGGGGGTATAGGTGGGTCTTTCTCGTGCACGTCCAGCCATGGTGGGTAGCGTAGGTTTGATCTCTCACTGCGCCATGTACAATATAATTTATTGTGTCATGGTCTACAGTGTACTGTCCCGACCGTGCGCGGCAGCGCCGACGACGGCTTGCGCGTTGCCGATATGTCGGCCCAACATATCGTACATATCCTACACTGGTGATATACCAATCTTGGATAAAACCTTGTGTTCCTACTTACAGTATCACTACTGGACTAAAATAGTGTAGGATATTCTGATGTAACATTTATTCGTAAGAAAAATACTATAATTTGGCTGCCAGGAGATAAAAGAAAGATGGGGATGATGAAGGAAGGGGAGAAGTCTGAGCTGGAGGACTTGACAAATGCAGTAGCAAAAATAAAAATAAAATAGTTTGAGCAACAGCATGAAGGAGGCAAGGCCTGGCTCAATACATTGGAAATGTGCTGACAAGTATCTGCAAAATGTTGTTCAATGCAAGAAAAGTAAACAAAAGGCATCTTTGAGGTAGCCACATATAAATGTGAACATTGACAAACTTTGACCAACACCATTTCGTTGGCACAAGTGTGTAATATTTAAATTTTGTGGCTCTCATAGTGATGCTCAAGATGTTCAACCATGCTTTACATAAAATTTGGGATGATAAACTGAATCCTACATAGATATGAGGGCTACCTAAACTGCATTGGGGAAAATGAATGTCTTTCAGAAAATATGGGACACAAAGAAAGAAAGAAAGAAGAAGAAGAAGAAGAAGAAGAAGAATGTCACAACTTTGTGTTGTGACACGCTGCCTATTACTTCCCATCTTCTTTCGTCTCTTTTCAGCCCATTCGGTTATAATTTTCCTTTGCTTTATGGAATCACTGAGACACTGTCTGCTTCCCATTTTCTTTCATCTCTTTTCAGCCCCTTCGGCTATCACTTTTCTCTTGCTCTATGGAACTGCTACTTCTTAATATTTTGCCTTCCCCCTTCTCTCCAGCAACTGTTGTCCAAGTTTAGTACTAGTTAGTTACAGTGCCTTATCGAGTTTAAGTATCTCCTATTTACTCACGAATTTCTTTCCCCCCCTTTTCCAAGATGTATGCTCAGGATCGAAGGCATCACAGATGTTATAATGTTACATACATATACAGTACCAAGGCTTTTTCCCCGTTACTAGGGAGGTAGCCAAAAAGGGAAAGGCATAAAATCATTTCCACCCATTCCATCCCTGAATCCACTCCAACCCCTCCACCCTCCCTCCCATCTGAGCACCTCCTGGGTGACGGGTCATCCCTGCACCTTGTCCACTGTCCTGGGTCAGAAGCAGTGTCGCAAGACACAGCACATCCACAGCAAGGCCACTTCATTAAATCGGCGACCCCCCCTCTCCGTCCCCCCATTGCATAAAAGGAGAGGACAGGGAGAAATCCCTTTGGGCTGCGTCAAATTTTGCTCACACATACTACCTTACCCCCCACCCCCCCGCCCATTCCACCTCATGCAATCACATCATCCATATACAACCATTCTCCATTCACCCCTGTCTTCTGTCCTCTCCCGTCCTTCCTCAACAGACATTCCCCTCTTCCCCAAAGCCCCCTTCACCCCATCCATCCACCTCATCCTAGGACGTCCCCTCATGTTCACTCCCTCCACATCTGCCTTCCATACCTCCTTTACTAGTCTTTCTTCACTCATTCTTTCCATGTGTCCAAACCATCCTAATATTCTTTCATCAACCCTATCACCCAGCTCCTTTTCCACCCCTGTTCTCCTCCTCACCTCCTCATTTCTCACTCTATCTAGCCTAGTAACCCCCATCATACTTCTCAGACACCTCATCTCAAACACATTCAAACACCTTCTCTCTTCTTCTCTGATGTTCCATGTTTCTGCCCCATACAGTGCTGTTGGCACAATCACTCCTTCATACAGTCTCCTCTTAGCATCCATTCCCAAATGTCTATTCCTCATTACACTCTTTAATCCACCAAGGCATTCACTCGCTTCTCTCAATCTACATTCTACCTCCACCTTTCCCTGCCACATTTGCACCCAAGTATCTAAAACTATCCACTTCCTCCAGTGGTGGCTGCGGCAAGTGTTTGTGTGCCTCTCATGTCGAGGTGGTCCTTGACTTTGAGGACTTTTGTTTCATGTTTGCCACCACAAACACATCACACCTGCTACACTACATAGCAGAACACCCACACACACCAAGAAACATTAAAACATCACCCAAAGACCTTTATTACGCACAAATACTCTCTTCTCTTCCTCCACAACCACCAAATACCAGCCTTCGGAAACATATTCATAATCATGTCACACACTGCTCCATTAACACACTGAAAGACAACACACTGCTGCATGCCAGACCCCCTGATATCCACCCTTCTGAATCCTCTCTCCCACGTAAGGACAGAGTCCACTTGGCCAAACTGCAGTGTGGCCACCACCCAGGACTTCTAAGCTACCAGAAGAGGCTGGATGACCTCATTGTGAACAGCTGCCCAGGATGTAACACTTCACCCCATACCATACAACACATAATGGAAGACTGCATTATACACAATCATGCACGCAAACAACACAACATACACTCTATAAAGGATTTGTGGGAAAACCCAGTTTCGGCAGTAGCATTCTTTAGGGAGACGGGACTGCTCGGACAGACAGTCTAGGGAACGACAACAACTTCCTCCAGTCGCTCTCCCTTAATGATCAATTCCAGTCTACTGCCACTTTCACCCCTTGTACATCTCATCACCTTACATTTACCCACATTTATCTTTAGCTTTCTTCTATCACATACTCTCCCAAACTCTGCCACCAACTTCCTCAATCCCTCCTCCGATCCTGCCACAAGCACAGTGTTGTCCGCAAACAACAGCTGGCTCACCTCCCACTTTTCTCCATTTTCTTTAACCATCTCCAATCCCCCGCCCACTACCCTTGCATTTACCTCTCGCACCACCCCATCCATGTACAAGTTGAACAGCCAGGGCGACATAACGCATCCTTGACCAAGTCCCACCTTTACCTCGAACCACTCACTCTCTCCATTTCCAATCCTGACACAAGCTCTACTACTCTCATAAAAACTCTTGACAGCTCCCAGAAGCTTTCCTCCTATCCCGTACATCTGCATAACCTCCCACAGTGCCTTTCTGTCTACCCTATCATAAGCCTTTTCCAGATCCATAAAAGCCCAAAAAAACATCCTTCTCCTTTCCTATAGCTTTCTCACATATCTGTCTTACCACAAAGATCTGATCTACACAACCTCTACCTGTCCTAAATCCACATTGTTCCTCACCAATTACTCCTGTTCCTCTATTCCTCTCAATCAAGATCCTCCCATAAGCCTTCCCAACTACACTTAACAAGCTAATCCCTCTGAAACTACTACATTCACACTTGTCCCCTTTTCCCTTGTATAGAGGAACTATACAGGCACTACTCCAGTCCTCTGGTGTTCTACCCTCTCTCCAGCAAACATTAAATAACCTCACCAACCAGTCCACCATCACTGTACCTCCCTTTTTCAGACACTGTGCATGGCATCCATCCAGACCAGGTGCCTTACCTGCTTTCATCATCTTTACAACTGCCTTCACCTCATCCTTCCTTATTTCTCCTCCATTCTCCTCACTCATCACTCTCATTTTCTTCGCATTTCCCACTGCAGCTATCTTTCCTTCCCTATCCTCCTTCACATTTAGCAACTCCCTAAAATATTCTGCCCATCTTCCCCTTACTGCCTTCTCTTCCATTATCATCTCTCCATCTGCACCTTTTACCTTTTCTTCTCTACTTGATTCGCCTCCTCTTCCTCTCTTAATTTCTTTCCAAAACATCTTTTTATTACTTTCAAAATTTTCTGTCATACTCTTACCCCATTTCACATCTGCTCTCCTCTTTGCCTCCTTTACCTTTTGTTTTACTTCTTTTTTCTTTTCTTTGTACCTCTCATATGACTCCCTCGTCCTATTTTGTAACCAATCTGTGAAAGCTTGCTTCTTCTCTCCTACAACCTTCTTTGTTTCCTCATCCCACCATTCACTACCCTTTCTTCTATTTCCCCCTGTCCTTCTTGTTCCACACACCATCCTTGCACACTTTATGACTCCCTCCTTGAACCATCCCCATTCTCCTCCACACCCAGCTCTACTCTATCCTTTACTCCCTCCCACTCCTTCTTCAGCTTCTTTCCGTACTCCTTCTCCTTTTCCTTTTCATTCAAGGAGTTCACTCTAAGAACCTCCCTACCTTTTGTCCCTTTCCTCTTTCTCCATCTATCCTCCACTCTCAACTTACCTTCCACCAAAAAATGATCTGATATTCCTTAACTCTTCCTATCATAATCCTATTTACCACTACATAATCCATTAGCACTCTATCTACCACCCTTCCCTCCACCACCCTCTCCCATGTGTACTTATGCTTGACTTTCTTCCCAGTTTCACCTTCATCCACATTATCCTTGAGGAAACCTCCTTCCACTCCACTATCCTTTTACCTATCTCTTCACTTACTAGTATAGCCACCCCTCCCTCCCTTGCCCTCTCTTCACTCCTGATAACCTCCCACTTACACTCCCAAACTTACACTCACCCTTCCCTTTCAACTTAGTTTCACTCAAAGTCAACACATCCATCATTCTTCTCACAAACATACTACCTATCTCTTCCCTTTTACTCTCATCTGTACCACATCCATGCACATTAAAAGACCCAAACCTTAGGGTGCTGGTCTGAGAACTTCCAGACCCTCTTATGCCTTCTCTTTTTTGTTTAGGAATGTGCCCTGTGGGGCTACAAGGAGAAGGATGCCTAGTCCCAATCCCCGCCCTTTTCTTCTCGCCTCTTACGATCCAAGTGGGAATACTTGGTGGCAGTATTCTTTTCCCCCACCACAGAAAAAGAATACTCAGAGAAATGGTACAGGACAGCAACAAGGGGTTGGGGGACAGCATAACGGAGGGACAGTCGTAGTATAAAAGTGTCATCATTTCTCTATGAACAGTTTAGACAAAATGATGTGTGGCTCTGGTCCGTAGGGGTGCCCCATATAGACCCTAAAGTATCAACTGCATGCTACTTTGCCACAATAACAAGCAGCCAATACCCCAGACAGGGTATAATGTTAAGATTGAAATGTCTCAACTTCTCTGTTTTACTGGTTCACCATATTGTATTTGTATCCTTGTACTTTATGATTAGGATTGGTATATTTTACCTATGTATTACCATTTGATTTTGTTTCTCAACTGTTTCACTTATTAACCCCCCCCCTGCATGCTTGCCACTTCTTGTCTAGGCTAGTTTTAATTAGGCTAGTTAGGATCATATATCCCTCTCTCATCACAAGTAGCTACCTCATAAGACTATTAGAAATGCTTTGACTCCTACCCAGACGTTGTTGCATTCCTCTCAAAATTTAGTGATTAGAAAAATTATCACTGGACCCCATGCATAGAGCATATAGTATTTGGCAGTAGGCATCACATTCTCATGGGAGTAGGAGGCACACCACTCTCTCCCATGGGGTGTCTTCTGAGGACCTTTAGTCCTCAATAGTGACTTGTTTGGCCATCGCCATTCATGTATCAGTGACTTGTACAGTGTCCCAGAAACTTACTGAAACAAGAAATGTGTTTCGTGACATGCCCACAAAGGTGCATCGGAACATGCTTGAACTGTGTTTTGCGACATGACCCAAAATCAGAATCTAAAGTTCAATCGGAGTTCATTGCCAAACCCACTCCAGTGATTCAATCTGTATTCAAGAACTAAAACTTTAGTTAGAGCAGAAAGTGGAAGATAGGGGAAAAGAAACCATTGGACGTGATTCCCCTCCCCAACCACATGTAGTGCCAACGAAAAAGGACAGGCATGGTTCCCGCTGCCTCCTACGCAATGCATGGATCCATGAATATCAACAGCATCCTGTTCAACCAAGGACATCATATGAAGACATCACCAGTCAGTACACTATTACTGAAGAGAATTGTCAGAGGCATTTAATTAGTTAGGATTAGAGCGCGTAGGGTTGGCCACGTAGGACAACCAAATGCATAATTACGTATCTGGCTCCGTTAGGTGACAAATGAATTACTGTAAAAGTTCATAATATTGAAGATAAAACTTATGAATATCAGCAGTATGACACTGTTTGTGGAAATAATTTGAATCATAATAAAATCAGTGTAGTATGTTCTGTTTAATTAGCCTAGGACTGTGAATTACATGAGTTTGCTCCCCTCTGAGAAACATTTCTCTGGTCCTTCAAAATCGAAATTACATGCTCGGATTGAAGGGAACATGCGGGGTCCCAGCTGGCATCCCAAATTTCCTGGATTTTGGCTCCCAACTGCAGCTATCTCCCTTCGCCAATTTCTCAGTGTATGAGAATTCTCATGCCCCTCAACCACCCCCTCCTCTTTCCACTGTCCAGGGATTTCGGGACAAAGCAGAAGAAAAAGAAGAAGATGAAAAAAAAGAAGAAAAAAGTCAGCTTTGTAAACAGTAAGGATTAAAGCAGCTCAATACTACAAACTCATTCTTAGGTTAAAATGTTGGCCAATTTCTTTATGAGAGGTATGTGGAATGGCACATAGCACAGGAAGACAAGAAGTGACATGCCAGTCATTTCTGTGGCATGCTGAGCTTAGTGGCTAGAAGGGAATGAGATTAGAAAAAAAAAAAAAAAAAAAAAAACAGAAGGTGTATGAGAAAGGATACAATAAGTATTGAAGAAAATCACAGAAGGGATGAGAATATTGCTGTTATGGGTGTTGATGTTTACCAGTATTTCTATCCTAGGAAGAGAATGAGTTAAAAGGATGAAAAAGGAAGAAAAATTAAAAATGAAGCATGTGGCATATTAAGGAAGGGCAAGGAGAGGGAGAGTAAACAATGGTACAATGATGATGGGAGGAATTAGTCTAACAATCATAGTAATAATAATACAAATACCAAAGGCTTTCCACCCCTTACAAGGGAGGTAGCCAAAAAATAAACAAAGGCATAAAATCCACTCCCACCCATCCCATTCCCACATACTCCACTCCCATTCACCATCCCTCCCTCCCTCCCTCTTATCTTGGCTCATCCTGGATGATGGGTCATCCCTGCATCTCGCCCACTGCCCTGGGTCAAAAGACACAGCACATCCACAGCAAGGCTGCTTCATTAAAATGGTGATCCCCCTCTCCAACCCCTCATGGAGAAACGGAGAGGACAGGGAGAAATCCCTTCGGGCCATGTCAATTATTTTTCACACATACTCCCTCACCTCCCATCCCCCACCCACTCCCTCCCTTTCATGCATCACACCATCATTCATACACAACCATTCACCCTTATCTTCTGTCTTCTCCCATCCTTCCTCAACAGACATTCCCTATCCATCCATTTCATCCTAGGTCACCCACTCATGTTCACTCCTACCTCTGCCTTCCACACCTGCTTTACTAATCTTTCTTCACTCATTCTTTCCATGTGTCCAAACCATCCCAATACTCTTTCATCAATCCTATCTCCCAACTCCCTTTCCACCCCCCTTCCCCTCCTCATTCACACTCAATCCAGCCTAGTAACCCCTATCATATTTCTCAGGCTCCTCACCTCAAACACATTCAAACTCCTCCTCTCTTATGTTCCATGTTTCTGCCCCATACAGTGCAGCGGTATCTGGAACAAACTGGGCAAAACAATAGTGTATGCAAAAACTATATATGAATTTAAGAACAAACTAGACCTCATTACACTTTTTAATCCCCCAAGGCATTTACTTGCTTCTCTCAATCTAAGTTCTACCTCCAACTCCACTCCTCCCTTTTCGCCACATGACACCCAAGTATCTAAAACTATCCACTTCCTCCAGTATCTCTCCCTTAATACTCACTTCCAGTTTGCTGCCACTTTCTCCCCTTGTACATATCATCACCTTACTTTTACCCATATTTATCTTCAACTTCCTTCTTTTTCACACCTTCCCAAACTCTGTCACTAACTTCCTTAATCCTTCTTCTGATCTTGCTACAAGTGCAGTACCGTTAGCAAACATCAACTGACTCTCCCATTTTTTCTCAATTTTCTTTAACTATTTCCAATCCCAGGCCCATTATCTTTGCATTTACCTCTCGCACCACCCCATCCATGTATATATTGAGCAGCCATGGTGGCATGGCACATCCCTGGCGAATTCCCACCTTTACCTCAAACAACTCACTCTCCATTTCTAATTCTAACACAGGCTTTACTACTCTTGTAAAAACTCTTTATTGCTTTCCTCCTACCCCATATATCTGCAGTATTTCCCACAGAGCCTTCCTGTCTACAATTGTAAGCCTTTTCCAAATCCATAAAGGTCCAAAAAACATCCTTACCTTTTCCTTAAGCCTTCTCACATATCTGTCTTACCACAAAAATCAGACCTTCACAACCCCTACCTGTCCTAAACCCACACTGTTCCTCACCAATTACTCCATCTATTCCTTTCCTAATCCTCTCAGTCAAGACCCCATAAGCCTTCCCAATTACACTTAACAAACTGATCCCTCTGAAACTACTACACTCACACTTGTCCCTTTTTATCCTTGTAAAGTGGAACTACACAGGCATTCCTCCAGTCCACCATCACTGTACCTCCTGTTTTTAGATATTCTGCATGATACCCCACCAACCCAGTTGCCTTACCTGCTCTCATCATCTTAGCAACTACCTTCACCTCATCTTTTCTTATTTCTCTTCTATTTTCCTCACTCATCACAGTCATTTTCTTAGCGCTTCCCACTGCAACTACTGTTGGGAATAAATCCCGACAGAGGCATTTTTACTAATATAGACATCTGTGGTTGCGGCCTCAGTTAATTTAGTGAATTGATAGCTGTAGAATTAGGATTAAGATTGAAATACAGCAATTAAGCATATCAAGCTGTATGAAATTTGTATTCTTGAAACTTAGTATATGAAAGCATACATAACAAATTATATCTTACTTTTTCCATTTCGATAGAGTGGCCTATCATTTTTGTTCCTATATACAAAAACATCATATAAAGCATTATGTAAGGACTCGACACCCTTAGTTACCAAGCCGGTTGTCTAACCCCTCTCAGGAATGTCGAGTTACCAATATGTCATTTTCATTATTAATAATTTTATTTACCACTTGGTGTCTTCTCCGTCTTGAGTATTGGTTCTGGTGCATTACCCATCTATAGTTCCCAAGCATGGGGATTATATAATATGTATCATGCAACATTTTCACTTCAGTTAAGGTGAAGTTGTACTTCCCATAGACCCTTGGCAACGAGAGGTCAAAGGTCACTAGGCGTTCGGGACCAAGAGAGGCCACTCTTGCCCCTATAACGCAGTTGAGTAGTAGTTGAGTACTAGTTGAGGACAAGACAAGTCCAAGACAAGAAATGTAATTGACCAAAGTGTTAGTGATTCATGACTGGGAAGTGATATGAATTTACCCCAATCACAGACCTCATATATATCATGTGTGAAGTGCATATACGATGAAGCGTGTCTTAAACCAGTGAGGGGATTCTGTGAGAGAACCATTCCCCACAACATACCTTTATCCATCTCCCATCCCCTCATCCTCCATGCCATGCCCGAAGTCGTCGCACACATCACCGTCATTAACCAGAACAAAGACGAAGAAGATTTCTAAGTGGCCCCAAGGCCACGGTAAGTCATAAATTGAGTTACATGAAATATCCAAACCAATATGAATGATCTAAATAATTACATATTCATAAAGATACATGATGCTTTGTGATGCCATTGTACGTTTCAGGGTTCGATGAGTTCCCTGCCGATCACAGGTACGTAGTTTTGTTGTTGCTGAAAGTTGTATACAAGTTCACACAGAGTATCCCAGTATTAACTTGGTGGGATGGTCACCTAGATTAACTTACACCATCAACATTTGTATTAAAAGAGATGGGAAATCTGTAGGAAGTCATAATATACTCCACAGATTGCATAGCCCAATTTTCTTGTAGGCTGGTCCTTCAAACCAGATACCCTGTGGATTGTGAACATTACAACGTTCATTATGCAAAACTACATACCTAACCCCTAGACTTTGTGCTATGAATCTCAATTTGTTTATAGTAAGGCTCTGTATCTCTTTCTTACTGGGTTGTTTGTGTACAAACTCCCATACCTCCTCTGCACTTGTCAACTTCATTTTCTCACACTATTGATCCTATTTAATACTAAGAATTTTCGTTGGTAATTCTTTCACTTTACCGTTAAAATCCTGGCAAGGTCGCCAATTTATAAGTTATGAATCTCGCTCATATATCTGACTTGTAACATTTGGATTCAGACAAGGATGATCATGTGTCACCAATTTAGTATGTTTCTATTTAAGGCTAATAGATATAATACAAGAAAGGGATGGATGGGCTGATTGTGCATTTCTAGACCTAAAAAAAGCTTTTGACAAAGTACCACATAAGAAGTTGCTTAAGAAATTAGAAACTGAAGGAGGTATACAGGGCAAACTGCTTAAATGGATGGAAAACTTTTTGCAAGAAAGAAAAATGTAATTTTTGCAGGAAAATTAATTTTTCCCTGATACAAACCTAAGGTACTCCTTACAATAGGATACTTTGCACGTAGCATAAGTTTTCTACCTCTAAACACTGTGTGTTGTTTTTAAAACACCTCACTCCGTGGGTCTGGGCAACAGTTATCCTCGGTAAGGGGCCCCCACTGGGGCATGGGGGCCCCTCCCTCCCCCACAAGTGTACTGCACACACCATTCTCTGAGCCAGATATGAAATTAATCACCAGGTTTGACAGGCAAGAGAGAAGGAACTATTAGAGGGGTGGCTGAGGAGGGCCATTAGAGGTAAGGAGTACCTCAGGTTTGTATCAGGGAAAAATTAATTTTCCTGCGAAAATTACATTTGTTCCGAAGAATACAAACTCTTCGGTACTCCTTACAATAGGAGACTCGGACTTAGGAGGGAAGGAAGTACTGTAGTTATCTAGCCTGGGAAACCTCCGTAAGGAAAATTTTTGTGTGCTACGACCTATGTTGACCAGACCCTTATACATTCCCCTAAAGTTTTAAAGGCACCTAGTTCTGTTCCCAGGAGTGGAAACAGACAGGGTATACTCATTTTGTACCACCTGAAGGGCTTGAATTGATTCCCTTGGAATGCTTGAGAGCCCTCAGTGAGGTAAGGGAATGTAGGAGTATGAGAAGGACTTTGGGTAGGTATCACCACGTTTGCCGAGCCAGAATCTGGATGAGTTGTCAGGGTCGGCTGTGTGCTATTGGGGAGGGGTATGTCATCTCAGGACTTCTTGGGCGGCCACTATGGGGCCCAAAGAGAAGTTCCCTAAAGATTCCCACATGACTGCTTTGAGGTAAAAGGAAGTGAACATAGTCTGGGACTTCCATATACCTGCTTGAAGGACCTGGTTGACCGACATATTTTTTCGGAAGACTAGGGAGGTCCCTATTGCCCTCAGGTCATGGGCTTTTGCCCTAGGGCAATCCGTGGGGCTCATTCCGTAGGCCCTGCAGATGACTTCCTTAATCCAGTAAGAAATGGAATGCTTAATGATGGGCTTAGGCTTACTCTTAATAGAGACGAACAACCTATGCATTTCTGGTCTAAGATGTTTAGTCCTCTTGAGGTAGGTCCGGATGCCATGTACTGGGCATAGTACCATTTCCTCTTGTTCGCCCCCTACAAAGTCGGCCAAGGAAGGAACACTAAAGGACCAGAATCTAGGGTCAGCTTTGGCCGGATCCTGGTTTTTGGCAATGAATTGGGGCAGAAAGGTGAAGGAGACCTCTTGCCATCCTTTTGAGTGGGCGACTCTATAAGAGATGGCATGTAACTCCCCTACTCTCTTGGAAGATGCTAGGGCTAAGAGAAAAACTGTCTTCAAGGTGAGGTCCTTCAAATGAGCGTCTCGGAGGGGTTCGTAAGGGGGACCCTGCAGAGAGTTCAGGACTAATGCCACATCCCAAGGAGGGGAAGTGATTTCCCTGGGGGGGCATGATTTCCTGAAATGTCTGAAGAGCATGGAAATTTCTGGTGACAGGGCTAGATCCATGCCTTTCAGAGAAAACACCTGATTCAGTGCTGCCCTATAGCCCTGCACTGCTGAGAGGGAGATCTTCTTGGATTTCC
This sequence comes from Oratosquilla oratoria, assembly GCF_046742065.1. Classification (NCBI taxonomy): domain Eukaryota; kingdom Metazoa; phylum Arthropoda; class Malacostraca; order Stomatopoda; family Squillidae; genus Oratosquilla; species Oratosquilla oratoria. Next base: position 100,085 of record NC_134791.1, on the reverse strand, counting down.
GGAAGTGGAAGAAGGAGGCAATCTCAGGAATGGTGGCTTGATCTGGGACTATAGTCCGGGAGTGGCACCATTCTGTAAAAGCATTCCATTTCCCTTGATAAAGGTTAGCTGAGGAAGAGCAAATAGGAGCGGACATGTCTTCCGCCACTTCTCTGGGAACACCCTTCTCTAGGAGGATCTGGACCATAGTCTGAACGCGTGAAGTGCCAGAGCTGACGGGTTCCAGTGCCAGGCCCCACCGATTGGTTGATGTAGAAGGTCGGGTCTTCCCTGAAGGGCCAGGGGCTCTTCCACTGCTAGTTTGAGGGCGTCTGGAAACCATGGGGCTTCTGGCCACCAGGGAGCGATCAAAGTCATCCGAAAGTTGGATGCATTTCTTACTCTCTGGAGCACCTTCTGTAGCAAGGGAAACGGTGGGAAAGCGTAGGTGTCGAGATTGTCCCAGCTTTGCAGAGGAGCGTCCTCTCCTGCCAGCGGATCTGGGAGAGGGACCATTCCGTGCTGATTACCTGACTCCTTCTGCTGAGGTGGTCCGCCCACACATTTTTCTTCCCTGGAATGTAGCGAGCTCTGAGTGAAACTTGGAGACTCTCGGTTAAATTGAGGATGTCCATAGTCAGAAGGCATAGGTCATGTGAGACTGTGCCACCTTGCTTGTTCAGGTAGGCTACTAACGAGGAGTTGTCCGACATGATGCCCACTACTTTCCCCGAGATTTGATCCGTGAAGTGACGGAGAGCCAGCAGTACTGCTTTCAACTCTAGCCAGTTGATATGGGCTGTCTGCTTGACTGTGGACCAGGAACTGCTGACGTGATCGTCGTTGAGGTGAGCCCCCCAGCCCTCCTTGGAGGCATCGGAGAATAGGAGGACTTCGGGGGGAGATGGGCCGAGGGGCATCCCCACGAGCAGGTTGCACGGGTCCTTCCACCAGAGAAGAGAATCCTTGACTTCTCCGGTAAGGGTGATGCGTCGCCGGGTGTTTCCCCCTTGCGGGGACCACCGAGACTTGAGGAGCCACTGTAGTGGTCGCATTCTGAGTCTGCTCTTGGGGATTAACCTCTCGACAGAGGCCATATGGCCCAGGAGGACTTGACACTTTCGCCGTCAGGAACCCGGCCGATAGTGCTTGTACAACTAGAGAAGTGAGATTCTGGATTTTCTTCTCTACTGGGAAGGACTTCATTAGGGAAGAGTCCAGAGTCATACCCAGGTATGTGACTCTCTGTCTTGGAATGAAATCTGACTTCGTCTGGTTGACTATGGTGCCCAATTTGCGGACGAAGGCTAGGACCATTCCCAGGTGTTCTTGGCATAGCTGGGCAGACTGTGCCAAGATCAGCCAATCATCCAGGTATCATAGAAGGCGAATTCCCTAGGAGTGGAACCACGCTGCGACGAGTTTGAACACTCTGGTGAAGACTTGGGGTGCTGTGGAAAGGCTGAAGCATAGGCAGGTAAATTGGAAGGTGGTGCCCTTGTGGACGATTCTGAGGAATTTTCTGGATGAGTGATGCACCGGAATCTGGAAATAGGCATCTTGGAGGTCCAGTGACACCATGAAGTCCCCTTCCCTGATAGACGCCCTTACGGTCTCTGGGGTGTCCATCTGGAACTTCGTCAGGGAGAGGAACTTGTTGAGAGGAGACAGATCGATGACTGGCCTCCACCTCCCTGTTGCCTTTGCTACGAGGAATAGCCTTGAGTGGAACCCTGGGTCCGGAGTCGAGACTTCTTCTAGAGCTCCTTTCTGATGCAGAGCGGAGATTTCCTCCGCCAGGGCCCGCCCACGATCCGAGTCCAGATGGTAGCTGTTGACTTGGATGGGATGGGAGGAGAGGTTGGGGACGGTGTGAAAAGGAAGGTGATAGCCTGCTTTGATGACCAGTATGGTCCAGTCGTCCGCCCCGGCCTCCTCCCATGCCCTCCAGTAGAGAGAGAGAGGCAACCTCCTATCCTCTGCGGGAGGGCAGGTGAATTCCTAGAATTTTCTGGGGGGGGGGGGTCCGGAGCCTCGACGATGTTTGCGCCTCTGTTCTCTATTCGGAAAGGGGCGAGGCTTCTCTGTCTGTGTCTTTGACTTTGAATGGGGGGGTGGCCTTTCTTCTATCTTACGGTGATGAAAAGGCTGCCTCTGTGTCTGAGAGGACCTAGGGGCCGATGGGGGGATGTTCCTGGGCCTCGAGCTAGGGACGGCTGTTCTCTCAATGGCTCTGTTGTGCATCAATTGGTTTGCGCTTGCAATTGCCGAGTCCACCATTTCCGGGGGAACCAGCATGTGGGTGAGAAGGGGGGCCCTCTTCAAGGGAGCATAAATCTCTCTGAGGAGGGGGTCACTGGGGTCCCCAAGGATGGTGTCTCTCCTGTGGGACTCGACGTTGGCCCAAGATGTGGAGAGGCATGCAGCCTGATGCTTCAGGGCTCTGCTCACGCTTTCCAATAGAGCTTGGAGGTCGCATTCTTCCTGGGGTTGCAGGTCAGGTAAGAACTCCCTTACTGAGGCAAGGAGGTGTTCCAGCCAGGAGTTCACCGCAAGGGACAGAGCCAGGGATTGAATGTGGTCTCTGACTTCTCTGCCGGAAAGGAGGACGTTCCTTCTGTGTAGTGATTCCGCATCCACTTTGACCAGCTCTGGTAACCGCACGGGAATCAAGGCTTCCCTGAGGTTTGTCCCTGATGGGGTGTAGAAGCGTTTTTGGTGTTTTCTTGGGACCAAAAGCCAACGTGCTTTCTCGGTTGTCTTTCTTGTGAGGGCGTTGGAGGCCTGGGTCATGGCTCTTACTGTCTGCGTACTCCATGGAAGGTGGATTGGAGGAGGCTTCGTTTTCTGAGAATTGCCCGTCTTGAAGATTTCAGACTTGAATGTGGCTTCCTCTTCTTCTGGGGGTCCAGCTGATTTGCCCTCCGAACTCTCGCGAGGATGTCTGAGAAGGACTGTTGAACCACCATCGGGGATTCCGACTGGGAATCGTGTGTGGAGAGGGAGCTTGTCCCCTCCCCTACGGCGCTGTGGACATCGTTGTTGTCATAGGAGGGGTCTGCACGGTCAGGAAGAAACAACCACGCTTCCACCAACGTCACTGATGGGTTCGTGGGGGTTCCTATCAAGTGGAATATGGTCTAGGGGGGCCCTTGGAGGTGGTGACTCCTGACGAGCTTCCGGGAGTAACTGGAACCGTGCTTGGTGCGTCCGGAAAAATTCCCGCTGTTCCTCCATCTGTTCCCTCATTGTATTAATGAGTGCACAGAGAGTGGGGAGGAGATCCTGGGAATGCCCACTCAGAGAGTCCTGCGTGGGTGCAGATGGTCCGGGGGACTCCAAGGGGAGGTTCCCTCCTCTGGATAAGGGGGGATTACCCGCAAGTAACGCGAGCATGGGTGCACTTTGGGCCTCCTGCCCCACGGGCATGGGAAGGGCTCCGTTGATCACCCGGCTCGTCTTACGATGGGTTGAAGGTGGACTGCATGACTCCCGATTAGAAGAAGAGGCTGAGGCGCTCTTTGTCTTCGAATTCGGGTTCTTTGTCCATTTGGGGTTAGAAGAGCATCTGGGAAGGGCCGAGGGAATGCCACAAACAGCCACATCTGGGAAAAAGCTCGTACAGGAGCGGTAGTCAGAGATGGCCGGAGGTGCATGTCCATCTATGCTAACTGCCCTGGATGAAGGAATAGGAGACAACTGGGCCTGAGATTGACTCGAGGGGGATTTTGTACAACCTTTCCATCTACTACGCTTTGGAGGAGGGAGAGAACTGCTCGTCTCCTCCGCAGGCGTAGTATGCCTTCTCTTTGTTTCGTTGTGTGACGGCGGCTTGCGTACCTTGGTCCTTGCAAGCAGTTTCTTGTGAGCACGAAAATACGTGGACCACTGCTTATCATCCCATTGAGCGCAAGTTTCGCATGGGGATGAAGGGGAACACTCCATATTCCTACACTTGATGCACCAAATATGTGGATCCGCGTGCGTTGGTGGGAGCGGGGAATGGCAGAGATATTTCCCTTCGGCGAAGGCACACAACCTATCTCGAACAACAACACGAGAACCAGATTCCATACTTACAAGAGAAGGGTAGAATGCTCGGGGCGGTTAAGGAAATGAAGCGGGATAGGAAGAGGGCATTCAAGAAATTCCAGGCAACTGGATGTTTTTGATGCAAGACGCTCCAAAAAGGACGCCGCTGAAGGCTTGTGGAGACGGACGAAGCAGGTTGCCCGATTTTCGTCCACACACAAACGCACACCGTGCACCGCGGAATAAGAAGGGTGCACTATAGCTCGGTGGTGGGTATGTAAATATGAGAAACTTCACTTATTGAGCAAAGAAGGGAAATCTACCGTTCCCAAAACTGAACTAAGGTAAATCGAAGCAAGTAATGTGAGCGATGTTGACTCATCAGCTACCGCGAAGAGAATGGAATGTTGTGCTAGACTTGTGGGGGAGGGGGGGTGCCCCCATGCCCCAGTGGGGGCCCCTTACCGAGGATAACTATTGCCCAGACCCACGGAGTGAGGTGTTTTTAAAAAGAGCACACAGTGTTTAGCGGTAGAAAACTTACGCTACTTGAGTATCCTATGGTAAGGAGTACCGAAGAGTTTGTATTCTTTGGAACAATGACTCTTTTATATCAGATACAAGAGAAGTAGCAGAGGCTTTTGGAAGACATTATGCTGATATTTCAAGCCCACTACATTATTCACATGATTTCAGAAGAATTAGAGCCAAGACCACGATTATTCCTCCTACCAATACAAACTCGGAGGCATATAATCTTCTCTTCACCTTGGATGAAATGGATCATGCTTTATCTTTATCCTCCCCAACCTCTCCTGGAGAGGATGACATTCTTTATTCCATGGTTGCTCACTTATCCATATTGTCGAAGAAATTCCTTTTAAATGTGCTGAACAAATTTTGGTCTTCTGGATCTTCTCCTAAATCTAAGAAGACTTCAATCATCATAGGAATCTTAAAGGCAGGAAAAGTCTCTCATGACCCACAAAGTTACAGACCTATTGCTCTCACTAGCTGCATTTGTAAGATCTATGAAAGAATGGTTAATACGTGTTTAGTTTGGTTTTTGGAATCTAAAAATCTCCTATCTAACAGACAGTTTGGATTTAGAAGAAATAAGTGCACTCTGGACCCCTTACTTTTTATCACTTGTGAGATTCAGAATGCCTTCACAATTCAGAACTCAAGCATTGCTGTGTTTTTTGACTTGAAAAATGCCTACGATACTACCTGGCGGGGAGGCATTCTGAAGCAAGTTGCAGTGGGGTATCGGGGGTAATATGTTCAATTGTTTAAAGGATTTCTTGTCTGACCGTTATCTAAAAGTCAGTGGGCTCTTCTTTCTCTTGTGCATATCTTCAAGAGGAAGGGATTCCCCAAGGAAGTGTTCTGAGTCCTACACTCTTCAGTATAGCCATTAATAGTTTATTAGAACAAGTTCCCACAGGAGTTCATGGATTGGCTTGTGCTGATGACTTCGCTATTGTGTGCAGCAAATTGACAACATTAGAAACAGGCCAAAGGATTCATGAGGTTATTAACTTAGCAACAGCATGGGCTAATTGCAGGGGCTTCAGATTCTCTGCTGAAAAACAAAAACCATAAGGTTTTCCAGACTAAGACGCAAGGAAGAGATACCAACACTATTCTTAGAGGGTGTCATATTACCATATGAAGATGAAGTAAAATACTTGGGTCTGGTTTTGGACAAAAGGTTGACATTCACAAATCACATAAATGAGGTTGTATACACTGTTAAACAGCAACTTAATATACTAAAGGTAGTGTCTCATTTCAACTGGGGAGCAGATCGTATAACTTTAATAAGGCTTTACCAAACATTGTGCCTCAGCAAAATGAATTACGGATGTCAAATTTATGGATCGGCATGTAAAACTTCATTAAAGAAGCTTGATATAGTCCACAATATGGCTTTATGGATCTGTTCAGGAGCCTATAGAACATCTCCAGTGGATAGCATGTATGTGGATGCAGGAATTCCTCCCCTGTATATTTGCAGGGAGGAATTAAGCCTTAGATATATATCTCGTGTCTTGACATCCAAACAGAATCCAAACTTCAAATATGTAAAGCAGCTGGTAGACAGAGCTCCAAGGAAAAGTACTCTGCCGAAACCTTTAGAAGTGAGATGTGAAGTTGGGACAGAGAAGGTAGGACTTGATCCTAATACAATTGCTGAGATCACGCCTCCCAAATTTCCTCCTTGGAACCGATGCCCCACTGAAATATGTCCTCTTAAAAACAAGAAAAATAGAACTGCTGTAGAGCTAAAAAGTGAATTTTTAGAACATTTATTAGTACATGCTGATTAAATTTTTATTTATACAGATGGATCAAAATCCCAAGATGGTGTTGGTTGTGCTGTTGTATCTGATATCACAGTTTTAAAGAGAAAGTTGCCTCATTTTAGCTCTGTTTTTACTGCTGAACTGCTGGCAGTCAGCAACGCCCTCAAATTTGTTTTTAATTCTGTTCCATGTAATAAGAATGTTGTTATTTTTACAGATTCCATAAGCATTCTATCATCTCTAAATACATTATTACCTTGTCATTTTTTAGTCCAAGAAATACAGGACTGGTTGATTCTCATTAACAACAGAAAGAAGATAAAAGTAAACTTTTGCTGGGTGCCGTCCCATGTGGGTATCACTGGAAATGCACAGGCCGATGCTGCAGCCAAAGCCGCCACTAGGCTCAGCCATATAACAGACCAAAAAGTCCCACATACGGACTTCAAACAAGTGATCCATTGTTATACAATGGAGAAGTGGCAAGAACAATGGACAAGGCTGGACGGTAGTTATAAGTTGGAAGTGTCCTCCTTTGGACAGAAGGTCAAGTATTGTTTTGACAAGTTTGATAATTGGCCATTCCTACATTACTCATAAATTTTTGATGGTAAGTGGAGCAGAAAGGCTGGCCCCTCAATGTCCCACTTGCCAAGTAGTTTTTACAATAAAACACATTTCAATTCAGTGCCCTGCATTCTCTAATAAGTGCAGGGAAATTTTTTAACAAATTTATCTTTTAAACAAATTTTAGGGGAGGAAGCTCATGTGAAGAATGTTTAATTTTTTTTAAAAGACATCAATTTATTTTATGAAATTTAATATTGTGTATATGAATGCTTGTGAGTGTATGTTGTTGTGATGTGTTTTTGTGAATGTTTATTGTTTTAACCGTTTTACTTCAATTTTTATCTATATATGATAAATATGCGCTGAATGGCCTACCGGCTCCGGCGCTTGGCCTTTGAGCCAAAAATTCCATAAATCAATCAACCAAGACAAACAGTTGCCTTGGCATTATAAAGAGAAACTTCACCATCCTCAATGGAGAAATCCTGGTACCAATACCTATCATTCTCTGGTCAGGCCAATCCTTGATTATGGGGTCCAAGCATGGTCTCCATACTTGGTGAAAGATATTCAGACCCTAGAGAAAGTGCAGAGGAGGGCCACCAAATTGGTACCAGAACTATCCAACCTGGAATATGAAGATAGGTGCCAGCGATTAGGAATCCAGACCCTCCAGGACAGGAGAACGAGGGGGGACTTAGTACAAGTATATAAATTGCTCCACGGCATTGACAACATCCCCTTCAACAAGTTCTTTACTCTCAACACAATCAACTTAAGGGGTCACTCACTTAAGTTGTCTAAACACGAACACTGGAGAATGAACTTGAAAGGAAATTGGTTTGCCACAAGAGGTAAACTTTTGAAATGCACTCCCAGAGAGTGTAGTGACCGTACTCTCATTAGCCTCTTTTAAAACTCATTATGACAGACACATAAGATTGATCCAATAACTGGCTAACAAGCCCTAGAGGTGGGGATCACGACAAGAAGTCTACTTATTTCCTCACTGTTTCTTGATTAGGTAAGCTCAATCAGGTAAGTATCTGCGAGTACTGAGGGTGAATTGAAAAAACTTACAGAAAACTCTTTGACATGACTGTGTTTCTTTTGCATCTTTGCAAACTATTGGATGATAGTATTCGCAATTTTGTTGCTCACGTTTTCCTTTTATATGACTGAAGCACATTTCCTTTGCAGACAACATAATCCCCATATTGGTTTTGCAACATTTGGAGTTTTCACTTAAGTTTCAGTTGGATTTAAGACATTAGGTGTTGCCTGTTGGCTCTTGGGGTACTTCATTAATCATTGGCTTGAGGGTTTAGCTGCATGACATTAATTTGCTTAGTTGATTGGTTCAGTTTTTGGGAGTGGAGTTTGGTATAATAGAGATAGGTGATCCTTTCGATTTATCGGTGTCACTCTTACCTACAGCAGAAGATAACACAGACTCAAAATCTTTGGTTCAATTATATCTGATATTATTACAGTTGATTACAGTTGACATTTTACTGGAAGAGGCCTTCTTTGGCCTATGACTCCAGTGTAGCACCCTGATTTCTAGTGTGATGTTGGTGCTGGCCGCATGCAGTGTTAATTTGTGCTCTATATTTATATATTTGTTCGTCCCCCAAAGAATTTGTCTAGCCTCGCCTCAAAACTTTTGACTGTGTCTGCATTTACCACCGATTCTGGCAGCTCATTCCAATTATTAATGACTGTTATTAAAGGAGTACTTTCTCAGGTCCAACCTTGCTCTTGGCTTAAATATTTTTCGACTATTTCCCCTTGTACTGGACCCCTCTCTAAATTCAAAGATTATGGGAATTATGGGAAATGGAGTTTTGTACAGTATATTTATATCCATTTTTCACAACTGTCACATTCTATACATGTAAATTTTATGCACTAGGCACACTAAAACGAGTTTGACACTACGATAAAACTTATTAAAAACCAATAAAACTGATCAAAATAACTTGATCAAAACTGTTCACCTTCGGCTATTCATATCACATGACTAATGTAACTCAATAAACTTCCTAACACGGGTGATTTTTTCGTTGTTAAAATTCATGTACATCCTGTATGTGGGGCGCTTTGAATTCATATATTTGATTATTTAATGTTTAAAAGTTATTTCGTTCCCAAATTACTGGGATATATAAAAATTTCGCACATCTATACAATGGCGTCGCAGTACAATAACACATCCGACGGGTAATTTCTTTTTAAAGTTAAATTTCACGCACTTCTTACATAAGATCATTATTTAACATTTGTATAGTTAATGTATTTAAGGCCTAACCTGGAGTACGCAGCGACACTATGATAATCATAATGGTCACCCAGTACAAAAAGAAGATTGAGTGAATCCAGAGAGCAACTACGAAGATGGACCTTACACTATCAACTCATATGAAGAAACTTTGAAAGATTGTTAATTAAAATTGGAGTTGCCGATTCTGGAACAAAGAGGAGAAAGAGGTGACTTGTTGACCATCTTCAGAATTACGGAAGACATGGGAGTCCTTGATAGAGAAGACTTACTAGAAACGTATTATATTTACCTTGATGTCTTTTACGGGACGAGAGTGCTCGTAGTAACCCGCATCCAATTTCTTCTTAAAATCTTGTATAGTTTTGGTACTCATTGTTTCCCCGTTTATTTTGTTCCAGACACCAATCACCCTGCGAGTGTGTGGGAAACTATTCTTTTTCAAATATCTTCTGTAACTGTTCTTCTTTAGCTTCTTCTCGTGTCCTCTTGTTTCTCTTGTGTCCCATTTCAATAAGTCTTTATCAATGACTTCCATTTCTTTCATAATTCTGTAGTACACACACACACACACACACACACACACACACACACACACATATATATATATATATATATATGTATATATATATATATATATATATATATATATATATATATATATATATGTTGTATATATAATGTATATATATATATTATATATGTATATAATGTATATATATGTATATATAATGTATATATCTTATATATATGTATATAATGTATATATATACATATATAATATATATATATATATTTAAATATATATATATATATATATATATATATATGTTGTATATATAATGTATATATATATTATATATATGTATATAATGTATATATATGTATATATAATGTATATATCTATTATATATATGTATATAATGTATAATATACATATAATATATATATATATATATATATATATATATATATATATATATATATATATATATATATATTTATGTATTTAAATATATATATATATATATATATACCCATACAACAAACACATTTCAAGATTATAGTGCACGGCAACATCATTCAAATGGTCCATTGTGATATCAATGTGAAACGATAAATGAATTTCGTCACGGGTAATTCGGCTCTACTTCAAATGAACAATTGTTAATGATGTAAGTTACAGGTTTACGTTATGGAAAAACATTATTGGATAACCTATTTTATTATTTAACTGGGCGTGAACTTATTGCTAAAAAGCTTGCAAGTAATTAGGGTTTCTTAATTTCAGGTCAGGTAGATAGACTTTATTTGGCAATGAATCAATGTACATGAAGAGCAAATAATGACAAGAACACATAGTTCGGAATAATAAATGCAAATTGCACAATTTACTTCAGCAAAGCACCGAGTCGTACTGTTACAGCTGTTATCGCATGGTTTCGTACAGATGTAAAACCCCGTGCGAAGAGGGAGCTCAAAACTTGTGGTTCACTTTAATTCTAGCTGACATAAAAGTACTGACAGAGAAAATATGTTGTAATAAGTTCAAACAGCGGGTCCATATCTAAGAAGGCAGTAACTGTACAGAGGTCCCATCACTGGATATAAATATTGGTCGACCAAGAGCAGATAGCATGGCCAAATCAGATATGTTTATTAAAGTAGAGGGTGTGACTTGCAGATCCAAATTCCCATGGTGGTCAATTATTGAATTTTTAAGGACAGTAGTCAACTCCACTTTTTCACTTGAATTTTGTTTTCTCAAGGATATCTTGAAGTAAATAAAAATAATGTAGTTCGGTTTTTAAAATGGTAAAACTATGTTGCTGTGTCATTTTTGTCATCCTGTACAAATGACAATAAGCATTATTTAACCAAACCTAATTTAGAGTAACCTGTTGTAGAATGTAGGTTAACCTTATTGCAATATCGAATATGTAGGAAAGGAGTTGTACTCATGAGAAACTCTTATTTTCCAGCTATTGTATTATGCTTTGAAATTGCTGATGACTTTAACTTGGGTAATATTAGCTTAGAAAGATCAGGAATTACTGCACCTGTATGAAAAGCTATATTTCATAACATCCTTGAGACTTATTTTTATCTAACATGTTTCCATGACCTCACTACTTTCTTGTCCCTGAATGTGAGATCTCTATCAGTTTTAGATAAATAATACTTTACTTGTCATTAATATCACACTGATAAAAATTTAATTTTGGTTTCATACCTTGATGGGGCCAGTAGAACCTATCATTTACAGTGGTATCTCCGTCTAGGATAGACAGTGAGGACTACAAGGGTGGCATTGGGATGTCACTTGACTTCAGTCAGTAGACACTGGTGAAACTCAATGATATGTCCAATATTGTGTAGATAGACAAAAAGAGAAACTACATCAGGCAAAGGCAATGGCATGCAACATGAAAACTCCAAATAATGCAGGAGCACAGAGCTAGTCCATCATGTACTCAATATCTCCATCGATCATTGAAACCATACAGTAGTTGAGGAATAATCTCATGCAAGAGGCACTTACACTGAGAAAAGTTATCCAGGTGAACCACTTCTCTGGGTGTACAGTGCAAGAAGATAATGACTAAAATACATAAAGTCCTCACAAAAGGCAAGACAAAAAAGTTCAATAAAACACAATAAATTAGAATAGAAGAAGACACATTATGAGTGCAGGCCACTTTTATAGGGACATACCTGTATAGTCTTAGAAATTTATACTCTTCATTAGGTGGGGTTAAGGAATTTGAGAAGGTGTGCGAAAGATAGAAGTTTAAGAAATGTGGGTAAAAGTAAGGTGATGAGATGTACAAGGGGAGAGGATGGCAGCAAATTGGAAGTGAGTAGGGAGAGAGACTGGAGGAAGTGGATGGGTTTAGATACTTTGGGGCGAATTTGGTGGGAAAGGGAGGAGTTGGGTAGATGGGTAGCTATACTATCAGCTTACAATTATTCAATGGAGTACAAGCAAACTGCTCAGATGGTGAATGCAGATGCACTTTCCAGACTACCAGTAGACAAGGCTGCGGAAGTACATGAAAATAGGACTTTGTTGATTGAAGCATGTCATCTGCCTGTAAATGCTGACACAATAGTGCAGAATACTCGTGAATACCCAGTGTTGTCACATATTTTACAAAGTTTTATTGCTGGAAACCATCAGTCACAACGAGTGAGGCATGTAAACCATACAAAAATGTGTGGCCAGAACTCAGTTTTGAGCGGTCATACCACAATCACTGAGACAAAGAGTATAAGAGGAAATTCATGCAGATCATCAAGGTATTGCAAGACCTAGAGCCATTGCTAGGTCGTTTGTATGGTGGCCAAGGGTTAACTATGACATTGAAAATTTTGTAAAGAAATGTGTACATTGTGCAGTACACCATGAACCAGCAAGGTCTCATTTGCATCCATGGGAATATCCCAAATGCATACATACATACATATACCAAAGACTTTTTCCCCTACATGGGGGGATAGCCAAAAAGAAAAATACCCAAATACCCATGGCATAGTTTACATGTAGATTATGCAGGTCCATATTTAGGTCCTTATTTGATTACAGTAGATGTTTATAGTAAGTGGCCTGAGGTAATGCCAGCACAGTCCACTACAGTTTTATCCACTACTGGATCTCTGATGCCAGTATTTGCCCCATATGGACTGCCAGAACACATTGTATTTGACAATGGGCCCCAGTTCACTTCTCAGTAATTTTAGGATTTCTTAACTGTAAATGGTGTATATCATACTTTGTCAGTACCTTATCATCCAGCCACTAATTGAAAGGCTGAAAGGTTTGTACCTTTCAAAAACAATATGAAGTGTAGGTAGGCTACTGTATCAAATGTTACCTCTTGTATATCTAAGTTTCTTATAGTGTATATAACTACTCCACATGCTACTACAGGAGTACCACTTTCACAGCTCTTGATGGGAAGAAGACTTAGAAATAAACCTGATTTATTGTTACAAAATTTCAAGAGTAAATTGGAACATGTAGGTGGGAACAACTCAGAGGCCAGAAAAAAGTAAGAGTTTCCAGAGTCCTCACCAGTTCTGGTACAGTCTTATGGCACAGTTGGAGAAATGGAATCCAGGTACAGTTACAATTACAAGTAGATTGGGGAATATGCATTATCAAGTACAAACAAAAGGAAATTCGGCAATGAGACATGTTGATCAGTTAATTCCTTCATTCAGTAATAGCTATGATGCTTCTATGGAAGTCACTAAAGAGCCTATGGCAGTGTCACCTACCCCTGTACAACCAGAGGTCAAGGCTAACATTTACAGTCATGTCAATGAACCAGTTGCTTCCCCAAGTATTGCCAATATTCCCCCCAGGGCTAAAAAAGGAATTCCTCCTACACACTTAGATCTGTAAGCCCTTGACATGTAAGAGATTGGGTATCACATATTTTTATATTCAAGTGTTCTGCATTTGATATTCATGCATAGCTATTTGATCCATTATATATAGGATCAAATTAGATGACTATGATGCTCATGCACTACATGATACATTTGTATGTTAATTACTTTTCTGTACTTATAACCCGCACAATGGTGGACAAACAAAAATAAACCCACTGAAGAATACAATGGTGTTTCAAGATCCCCACACATCTATAACAAGAATGGGATGGTGAACATATCTAATACTTTGTCATACCCACAGGTTTGTATATACAACATAATGGGAATAGTGGAAATTAAATTGAAAGGGAATCTACCACCTAGCACAGTGGGACAAGGTCTATATAACTGCTGGATGAAGAATAGAAAGGAAAAACAAGGAGGGGGAATACTATTTCTGACCAAGAGAGACTTAAATATGAAAAAGATAACAGAAGGAAGAAACAATGTAGAGTCAATCATGATAAAGATAGAAAACAACCATATGAAAAGTAGAAAATTTATAGTAGTGTATGTGCCCCCTAAAACACAGGCCTGGATAGAACATGATCATTCCAAATTGTTAGAAGATATGAAACATGAACTAACTGATATACTGAAAGAAAGAGGAAATACAGTAGTTACGGGTGATTTTAATTCCAAAGAAATATGTTGGGAAGAATTGACAGTGAGGGATGGAGAGGACATATGGGGCACTATGCCACTTGATATGACCATTGAATACACATTGACCCAATGGATTAAGGAAAATACCAGATACAGAAACAATGAGGAACCTTTGAGACTGGATTTAGTACTCACACCGGAACCTGAAATTGTAGACAGAATAGAATACAAAACACCATTAGGAAAGAGTGACCATGTTCTAATAGAATTTGAATTAAAAAAGCAAATGGACCTAAGAAGGAATGAGAAACATAGAATAGGAAGACCAATGTATAGCAAAACAAATTTTGAGAAACTTAAAGAATTTTTTTTGAAATGCAAACTGGGAAAAATTCCTTAGTGAGGAAACAAGGATGGAAGAGAAATGGAATATACTTAAGGAAATTTATAATGAGAGTGTGATCAAATATGTTCCACAACAAAAGCAAGAAAGAATATACATAAAAACTGGTACAACAAAAAATGTATTGAAGCCAAGGATTAACGAGACAGTTCCTGGAAAAATGGAAAAAAAGAAAAAAAAAAGGAGCAAATGGCAAACATACATCAAACTAAGAAATGATTATGTAAAAATATGCAGGGAGGAAAAGAGAAATTATGAAAAGGAAATTATAGAAAAATGTAAGGATCAGCCGAAGCTATTTTAAAGATATGTGAATGGTAAACTGAAAAACAAACAAGAAATAGAAAAACTATGCCAAGGAAGTCATGAATAAACAAAGGAACAAGAAATGGCAGAAATTATAAATAACCACTTCAAATCAATTTTCACAATTGAGAACTCGCCTAACTGTGAAGGAATAGAAAAACAGAATTCCTCCCAAATGAAGGAAATAACCATAACAGAAAAGGAAATCAGTGACCAAATAAAAAACCTAGCTGTTAGAAAATTGCATGGTACGGATGGAATTGCAAATTGGATACTGAAGGAATGCGTGGAGGAACTAACAGATAAAATACACACTATAATAAAATACTCGCTCAAAGAAGGAAAAGTATCACAAGACTGGAAAAGTGCAAACATTGTACCAATATATAAAGGAGGAAGTAAGACAGATCCAACTAACTACAGACCAGTCTCCCTAACAAGCACAGTAGCTAAAACATGTGAAAAAGTGATTAAAAGTAGATGGGTCAAACATTTGGAAGAAAAATCTATACTAAATCCAAGCCAATTTGGATTTAGACAAGAAAGATCATGTACAACAAATCTAATCTACTTCTATTCGAGAATAATAGATATAATAGATGAGAGAGATGGACGGGCAGACTGTGCCTATCTAGATCTCCAAAAGGCATTTGACAAAGTACTGCACAAAGAATTAATAGGAAAATTAGAATCAATAGGTGACATTGCAGGTAATTTATTCAAATGGATGGAAGACTTCCTGACTGGGAGAAAAATGAGGGTAGTAATTAGAGACAAATACTCGAAATAGGAAGAAATGATAAGTGATGTTCCTCAAGGGTCAGTACTGGCTCCAATCATGTTTGCCATATATGTAAACGACATGGACAAAGGAGTTTAATGTTATATGAATTTCTTCGCAGATGATGCAAAAATATTAAAGTATCAACAAATGAGGACTGTGACTCATTACAATCAGACCTGGACACAATCTGAAAATGGACTCAAAAGTGGGAGGTGGACTTTAATATCAAGAAGTGTAGCATAATGGAGTTTGGTAAAAGCAAAAACAGAATTTCAAAAAATTACAAAATTGGTGAAAATGAAAAAAAAAAAAAGTGCACTCGGAAAGGGACCTTGGAGTGATAAATCAGCAATGACATGACACTGGACAGACATATAAACAAAATAGTAGGTGAAACATACAACCCACTAAGGTCAGTGAAAGTGGCATTTGAATACTTAGATGAAGAAATGATAAAAAAGATATTAGTCACATTGATTAGACCAAAACTGGAATATGCAGTGACACTATGGACACCCAGTACTAAAAACAATATAAGGAAACTAGAAAGAATACAGAGAGCAACAACAAAGTTGGCACCAGCTCTTTCCAAATTAACATACGAACAAAGATTATTGAAGCTAGAACTACCAACAGTAGAGCAAAAAAGAGAAAGAGGTGATCTACTGACTACATATAGAATCATGAAAGGAATGGAAATCCTTAACAGAAAAGATTTACTAAAAATGACTATGGAAAAACAAGAGGTCATGAAAAGAAACTCAAAAAGGACAACTATAGAAGAGATAGGAAAAAGAATAGCTTCCCACACAGAATGCTGGATATATGGAATAACTTAGATGAAAAAAACAGTGGGTGCAAATACTATCCACGATTTTAAGAATAAACTTGATGCTGATGACGATGTGATGGGATGAGGAAACAAAGAAGGTTGTAGAAGAGAAGAAGCGAGCTTTCACAGATTGGTTACAAAATAGGACGAGGGAGTCATATGAGAGGTACAAAGAAAAGAAAAGAGAAGTAAAGCAAAAGGTAAAGGAGGCAAAGAGGAGAGCAGATGTGAAATGGGGTAAGAGTATGAAAGAAAATTTTGAAAGTAATAAAAAGATGTTTTGGAAAGAAATTAAGAGAGGAAGAGGAGGCGAATCAAGTAGAGAAGAAAAGGTAAAAGGTGCAGACGGGGAGATGATAATGGAAGAGAAGGCAGTAAGGGGAAGATGAGTAAAATATTTTAGGGAGTTGCTAAATGTGAAGGAGGATAGGGAGGGAAAGATAGCTGCAGTGGGAAATGCTAAGAAAATGAGAGTGATGAGTGAGGAAAATGGATGAGAAATAAGGAAGGATGAAGTGAAGGCAGTTGTAAAGATGATGAAAGCAGGTAAGGCACCTGGTCTGGATGGATGCCATGCAGAATGTCTAAAAAAAGGAGGTACAGTGATGGTGGACTGGTTGGTGAGGTTATTTAATGTTTGCTGGAGAGAGGGTAGAGTGCCAGAGGACTGGAGGAGTGCCTGTATAGTTCCACTTTACAAGGGAAAAGGGGACAAGTGTGAATGTAGTAGTTTCAGAGGGATTAGCTTGTTAACCCCTTCCATACGATGACGCCTACGTAGGCGTCATGAGGAGCAAGTGGGAATGCGAGGCTGCCATATCGGTGTCTTGATTATATTTATTGTAGTTGTACCTGCGTGACCCCCATACTCTGTAAACTGGCTTCATCATATTTTCTGTGGTTATCAAAATTCATGGGTGAAAGAGAACAAGCATTACAGGGGTTACTTTATTTTTTATAATGCGAGTATTATGACGCAACATCGCATGTCTGGCAGCTAATGCTACCCGCGAGATTTTGGCCTAGAGTGAAGAGGTTAAGTGTAGTTGGGAAGGCTTATGGGAGGATCTTGATTGAGAGAATTAGGAGAGGAACAGAGGGAGTAATTGGTGAGGAACAGTGTGGATTTAGGATGGGTAGAGGTTGTGTAGATCAGATTTTTGTGGTAAGACAGATATGTGAGAAAGCTATAGGAAAGGGGAAGGATGTTTTTTGGGCCTTTATGGACCTGGAAAAGGCTTACGACAGGGTAGACAGAAAGGAATTGTGGGAGGTTTTGCGGATATACGGGATAGGAAGAAAGCTTTTGGGAGCTGTCAAGAGTTTTTATGAGAGTAGTAGAGCTTGTGCCAGGATTAGAAATGGAGAGAGTGAGTGGTTTGAGGTAAAGGTGGGACTTCTTCAAGGATGTGTTATGTCACCCTGGCTGTTCAACTTGTACATGGATGAGGTAGTGTGAGAGGTAAATGCAAGGGTAGTGGGTCAGGGATTGGAGATGGTTAAAGAAAATGGAGAAAAGTGGGAGGTGAGCCAGCTGTTGTTTGCTGACGACACTGCGCTTGTGGCAGGATCGGAGGAGGGATTGAGGAAGTTGGTGACAGAGTTTGGGAGAGTGTGTGATAGAAGAAAGCTGAAGATAAATGTGGGTAAAAGTAAGGTGATGAGATGTGCAAGGGGTGAAAGTGGCAGTAGTCTGGAAGTGAGCATTAAGGGAGAGCGAGTGGAGGAAGTGGATAGTTTTAGATACTTGGGTGCAAATGTGGCAGGAAAAGGTGGAGTGAAGGTGGAGGTAGAATGTAGATTGAGAGAAGCGAGTAAATGCCTTGGTGGATTAAAAAGCTATATAAATCGTTTGTTCGTCCACATTTGGAATATGCTGTTTCCGTATGGTCACCGAATCTCATTAAAGACATTGACAGACTGGAAAAAGTACAACGGCGAGCCACAAAACTGATTCCAAATATAAAAAATAAATCATACGAAAATCGACTAAAACATATGAATCTGTTTTCCCTAAAAAAGCGTAGACTCAGAGGTGACTTGA
This sequence comes from Oratosquilla oratoria, assembly GCF_046742065.1. Classification (NCBI taxonomy): domain Eukaryota; kingdom Metazoa; phylum Arthropoda; class Malacostraca; order Stomatopoda; family Squillidae; genus Oratosquilla; species Oratosquilla oratoria. The sequence continues at coordinate 81,499 of NC_134791.1, read as the reverse complement.
TACAGGTCTTTAAGTTTTTAAAGGGAATTGACATCAAAAGTGACAAAATTTTCACATTGAATGAGAATTAGACAAGAAACAATGGTCTCAAACTGTCCAGAAATAGATTCAATTTGGAAGTAGGTAGAAACAACTTTGCCAACCGTGTAGTTAATGAATGGAATAAACTTCCTGCACAGGTAGCGCAATATAGTTCAGTTCGAAGCTTTAAGAATCATTTAGATAAACACCTAAGCAAGATGCTGTAATGATTATAATTTATTTTATATTATTTGTTTTTGTTTTGTTAACATTTGTTTGTCTGATTTTCTTTTATTATTAGTTATATGTCAGTTTATTATTATTTACTATTTACCTGTTTGTTTATTATTTAACTATACCTATGGATTTATTTATGTATTTTATTTGTTATTTACATTATTATGGTTTTTATTTATTATTTTATTATTAATATTATTTTTTTTTCATCGCATCCGACCTAGATATGGACCAAAAGGTCTCCTGTCGGCATGCTCCGCCTTTGTAATCCTTTGTAATCCTTTGAGGAATAGACATTTGGGAATGGATGCTAAGAGGAGACTATATGAAGGAGTGTTTGTGCCAACAGCACTGTATTGGGCAGAAACATGGAACATAAGAGAAGAAGAGAGAAGGAGTTTGAATGTGTTTGAGATGAGGTGTCTGAGAAGTATGATGGGGGTTACTAGGCTAGATAGAGTGAGAAATGAGGAGGTGAGGAGGAGAACAGGGGTGGAAAAGGAGTTGTTGTTGTTGTTGTCGTTCCCTAGACTGTTCCCCAAGGAAGGCCACAGCCGAAACTGGGTTTTCCCACAAATCCTTTATAGAGTGTATGTTGTGTTGTTTGCGTGCATGATTGTGTATAATGCAGTCTTCCATTATGTGTTGTATGGTATGGGGTGAAGTGTTACATCCTGGGCAGCTGTTCACAACACGGTCGTCCAGCCTCTTCTGGTAGCTTAGAAGTGCTGGGTGGTGACCGCATCGCAGTCTGGCCAAGTGGACTCTGTCCTTTCGTGGGAGAGAGGATTCAGAAGGGTGGATATCAGGGGGTCTGGCATGCAGCAGTGTGTTGTCTTTCAGTGTGTTAATGGAGCGGTGAGTGATATGATTATGAATATGTTTCCGGAGGCTGGTATTTGGTGGTTGTGGAGGAAGAGAAGAGAGTATCTGTGCGTAATAAAGGTCTTTGGGTGTAGTTTTAATGTTTCTTGGTGTGTGTGGGTGTTCTGCTATGTAGTGTAGCGGGTGTGATGTGTTTGTGGTGGCTGCAGCAAGTGTTTGTGTGCCTCTCATGTCGAGGTGGTCCTTGACTTTGAGGACTTTTGTTTCATGGTGTAAATGGTCTGTAGGTGATGTATTTGTGCAGCCTGTAATTGTTTTTAGGGCTTTGTTTTGTATGATTTGAAGGGTGTTGTGGTGTGTCTCACTGAGATTAGGAGCCCATGCAGGACTCGCATAATTCATCACTGAGCGTATGCATTGTTTGTATGTTTTTATATTAGTTTCTTTGTTTTGTCCAAATGTTGTTCCTGTGATTGACTTAAGTGCGTTAAGTCTAGGTGTGCATTTGTTTTTTATGTTTGTGAGGTGTTGTTTGAAAGACATGGATGTATCGTATGTTACACCAAGAATTTTCGGTGTGTTTGTGTGTGGTATTAGAGTGTTGTTAATGTAGAGATGAGGTATGTATTTGTGTTCTTTTGTCCAGTTGGTGAGAAGTGTTGCTGTAGATTTGGTTGGAGCTATTTTGAGTCTGTTTGTGATGAACCATGTGTTGAGTGTGTCAAGGTAAGGCTGGATTATTTCTGCAGCTTTGTCTGTGTTACGATGTGTGCATGTGATTGTTATGTCGTCTGCGTAGGAAGAGATTTGTATTTCTGAGGTGTCTGGCGTGGGTAAGTCATGCATGTATAGATTAAATAATGTGGGGGATAGAACTGAGCCCTGTGGTACTCCGTTCTTAATGTTTCTGATGTGCGATGATTGGCCATTATATGACACATGAGCATTCCTGCCTGCCAGATAATTGGCCAGCCATCTTTTGGTGTTATTGTGCATGTCTGTGTTATATATTTTATTTGTTAGGTTGTGGCGGGGATAGCATCAAAAGCTTTACTAATGTCCAATGTTATAAGAAGTGTTCTGTGGTGGGGCCTATCTGAATTGATGCCATCAAAAATTCTTTGTGTGAGGTTTGTCAGAAGAGTGTTTGTGGAGTGTAGTGGCCTAAAGCCGTGTTGTGAGTCAGCAAGGGGAATATATGGTGTGACAAGTTTAAGTATTAGGCGTTCAATGACTTTAGAGGGGGTGCAGAGAAGTGTGATTGGGCGGTGCAATGTTGGGATTGTTGGGTCTTTGTTCGGTTTTGGAATGGTGATTATTTTACCATGCTTCCAGATGTCGGGTATAGTGTTGTGTGAATAGCTGTAGTTTGCAATGTTTGTGAGTGCGTGTATACCTTGTGGTCCAATGTGTTTTAGGTGGATGTTGCTTATGTTATCAGGGCCACAGGCAGATGAGTGCTTGAGATTATGCATTATGAGTTTTGTCTGACTGTCTATGAAGGGTGTATAGTCTGAGTCTGTGGGGAAGTCTTTCTTACGTCGAATGGTGCGTCGGTCGTCAGGGTGAGATGTAAGATGGCTTGTCTGTGCAAAATGACGTATGAGTGCGTTTGCTTGTTGTCTGTTTGAGGGTAGATTATCTGTTGTTGTGATTATTGCTGCGTGAGAGCGTGTAGTGTTAGTGTTGGATAGTGTGATGCTGTTGAGTGTTTTGTACAATTTGCTGGTGTTTGTTTTGTGATCAAGTGTATTGATAAAGTTTTGCCAATTTTGTGTTTTTTGTTCATGTATTTTATTGGCAATCACAGTGTTTAGTGAAAAAGGAGTTGGGAGATAGGGTTGATGAAAGAATATTAGGATGGTTTGGACACATGGAAAGAATGAGTGAAGAAAGACTAGTAAAAGAGGTATGGAAGGCAGATGTGGAGGGAGTGAACATGAAGGGACGTCCTAGGATGAGGTGGATGGATGGGGTGAATGGGGCTTTGGGGAAGAGGGAAATGTCTGTTGAGGAAGGATGGGAGAGGACAGAAGACAGGGGTGAATGGAGAATGGTTGTATATGGATGATGTTGTGATGCATGAGGTGGAATGGACGGGGGGGTGGGGGGTGAGGTAGTATGTGTGAACAGTTTTTGACACAGCCCGAAGGGATTTCTCCCCGTCTTCTCGTTTTATGCATGGGGGGATGGAGAGGGGAGGTCGTCGATTTAATGAAGTGGCCTTGCTGTGGATGTGCTGTGTCTTGCAACACTGTTTCTGACCCAGGGCAGTGGACAAGGTGCAGGGATGACCCATCATCAAGGAGGTGCTAAGATGAGAGGGAGGGTGGAGGGATGTGGAGTGTATTCAGGGATGGAATGGGTGTTAATGATTTTATGCCTTTTCCTCTTTGGCTACCTCCCTTGTAAGGGGGAAAAAGCCTTGGTATATGTATGTATGTATGAAAGATACAAAGGAGGTGCTGAAAAGTTCCTGGCTTTAGGTAAAAGAAAATACAGTAAGATCAGTTAATTATGATTTTATTCAACATATTCCCCTCTCAGATTCACACATTTATTACAACGGTCCTTCAGTATTTCTAAGCCCTGAAAAAAGAACTTGGAAGGTTGGGCCTCCAACCAGGGCTCTGTAGCAGTGATCACTTCCAAATCGGAGTGAAATTTTGTTCCCTTGAGATGTTTCTTCAGTTGTAGAAAGAGGTGATATTCGGAGGGGGCCAGGTCTGGGGAGTAAGGCAGGTGGTCTACCAAATCAAAGCCAAAGTCGTTTATTTTCCGTAGATTTTCATGTGCTGTGTGTGCTGGTGCATTGTCCTGCAAAAAGAGGACACCACGACTTGGCTTCCCACGGCATTTCTGCTTCAAAGCTTCATGCAATTCGTCCAACATAGACGTGTAGTATTCTGATGTGACCCTTTGGCAGGTATTTTATGAGGGGTACTTCATCTTTGTCCCAGAACACTGAAGCTAGTATCTTTCCAGCTGACTTCTGGGTCCAAAACTTCTTGGGATACAGTGAACCGCTGTGTCGCCATTCCATTAATTGCTGCTTTGGTCAGGGGATCATAACCTAACAGTGATGAAGTCAAGTTTCATCCACTGAAGTTTCAGCCATGAAATTGGCCATCCATGCTGCAAACTGGTCCAAAATTGCCTTTGATGTTATCACTCTGATGCGCTTCTGATCTGCGTTCAGGCATTTCAGCACCCATTTTGCGGAAAGCTTTCTCATGTCCAGAATGTTGTGGATGATGTGGCCAACTCTTTTACGGGATATCCCCAGAGTCTCAGCTATGACTTAAATCTGGCAGTCCTCGAGAATCATGACGTACACAGCGTCAGCTTTCTCCTCTGTGGTTGCGGAAGTTGGCCGTCCTGACCAGAGTTCATCTGTGACCTCAAAATGACCAGTCCAAAACCTTGACACCCATATTTTCACTGTAGAGTATGATGAGCAGTCATCCTTCAAGATGTCCTTCATCTTGCCATGGATTTCCGCCGCCCCTTTGCCTTGCAAGAAGAGGAACTTCATGACTGCCCATGCCTCAATTTGACCAAAATCCACTGTAGGCACTGCCATCATGTCTTGAACCTGCAAAAAGGAAAAAGATATATTGTATACCATCATACTTTTTTGTCTATCTTCTAAATAGTTGTCCTGCCTCCCCTGTAAAAGTAACAGCTCTACCCTTTCACAATACCCTTAAATCCAAGAACTTTTCAGCACCCCCTTGTTGTGATATCCATATATGAAACATGAATAGTGTTAAAAGCACTTAAAATCAACATACAATTCCCATATGAGAATTAGGCTGCTCAAGATGTTCACAAATTTCATGCATTAGGGATAAGGTGGTATCTTGTATACTCCTATCCTTACAGTATGCAAACTGCAGCTTATCTCCTCTCTGATCCAAATAAAATCATAAATATTTCTTGACATTGTGTACAAAACACATCATGAATTTTAATGTCAGTGCAACAAGCCCAATTTTTTTTTCCTTCTTCATCTTCTTTTCTTTTCTTTATTCTTTTTCTTTAAGGAAACTTTTATTCATTCCCATTAAAGTTATGAACATTGTTGTTGAGTCACCTTTTACACTTCTCATTCAATGATGGTAGGGCCATTGGTTAGGTGTGGGAAGGCAAGTGCTGGAGTACTGACCTTATATAAAGAAGAAATTAGTGACAGTAGATCAGAAGGAAGTGATAAAATGATATACGATGAGTTTGAGTTTTTAGGCCTGTTCCAGAGACCAGGTACTGGCCCCTCTGGGTGGAGATGGGGAATATTGTGTGGACTTTATGAAAGAGGTTTATGTTTGATCTTGTTGCTTTCCATGTAACATTGTTTTATGATCTTGCAGCTTCCTCTGGAGCAACATGTCCTCAGGAAGGCTCCACACATTGATGCCTAACTAGTTTTAAAACTTGGGAACAGTTTTGGTATACTGTAATTTATTTACTTTTTGCACTATATTTGTGCTTATATATTGTAACATCATTTGATATGCTTTAATTTTTAATTTCAGAATACCACAAAAATGGAATCACGAGAACCAAGAAAATATAAGCAGTCCAGAACAGCATCAAGAAAGGTAAGACTAAATCAGATTAGGGATTTTTTTTCCAACTGTTTCAATTTTTCATAAAAAGTGTCATGAGAAATAGGCATCTGGGAGTGGGTGCAAAGAGGAGATTGTATTTTACCTAGTTGTATCTTATGGGAAGGGGAGCTACGTTAGTGGTGTCCCACCTTTGTATCTCTTAAATTCATGTATGGTTTTTGCACACACTATTGTTTTGTCCAGTTTGTTTCAAGTGTCCACTACTCTGTGTGGAAAACTGTTCTTCTTCAGATCTCTTTTATAACTATCTTTTTTGAGTTTCTTTCCATGTCCTCTTGGGTTTCTCTTGTCCCAATTTAACAAGTCCTCTCTATCAAGTATTTCTGTGCCCTTCATTATTCTATAGATGGTCAGTAGGTCACCTCTCCCTCTTCTTTACTCCAAAGTTAGTAACTACAATTTAGCCAGTCTCTCTTCATATGACAAGTTTGAAAATGTTGGAGCCATTTTTTGGATTCTTTCAATTTTCTTTATATTCTTTTTGGTACTGGGTGACCATCATGTTGCAGCATATTCCAGTCTAGGCCTTATTAGTGTGACTAATATTTTTTTCAATATTTTCTTCGTCCAAATAGGTAAATGCCACTTTTATTGATCTTAGCATGTTATAGGATTCTTTGACATTTTTGTTTATTTGTTTATCGGGACAAGTCATTTGAGATAATTACTCCCATCTTTTTCAGATCCCAGTTTCTTTACCTCCTTAGTTCCAATTTTGTATTGGCCTGATATTCTATTTTTACTTTTTCCAAACTCCATTATGCTACAATTTCTATTTCTGACTCCATTTCCAAACCTTGTTCAGGTCTCCCTGTAGTGATTTTCAATCCATTTCGGTTTTTACTTTCCTCAACAATTTGGCGTCATCTGCAAAGAAGCTCATGTAACATTCCACATCATCCATGTCATTCACTTAAATAGCGAACATTATTGGAGCCAATACTGATCCTTGCGGAACTCCACTAATCACCTCCTTCCAACCTGAATATTTTTCTCTTGAGTAATACTCTCATCTTTCTACCATTCAGGAAGTCCTCCATCCAGCATAGTTGGTTGCCTTGTATCCCTCCTTTGTTTTCCAATTTAAAAAAAAAAATGTGTGTGCTACCTTGTTGAAGGCTTTTAGTAAGTCCAAGAAAGCACAATAAACCCATCCATCCCTTTTTTTGTATTATATTAGTCTTGAGTAAAAACAGATAAAATTTGTGGTACATGATCTTCCCTATCTGAACCCAAATTGCATTGGGTTTTTTATATAATTTTCTTCCAGGTGTTTTACCCATCTATTCTTGATAATTTTCTCACAAATTTTGGGTACAGTGCTTGTTAGTGAGACTGGTCTGTAATTAGTTAGTTTTTCCTTGTTTCCTCCTTTATATATTGGTACAATGTTAGCATTTTTCCAGTCTTTTGGTATTTTTCCTTCTTTAAGTGAGCAACTTATTATGTTATATATTTTGTTCATTAGTTCTTCTTTACATTCTTTTAGTATCTAGTTTGCAATTCTGTCTGGGCCATGCAATTTCCTAACATCAAGGTTTGTTAATTGCTCCATTATTTCTTTTTGTGTCATTATTATTTCACTCATGGGGGGAGATTGCTCTTAGCTTCCTTCATCCCAAAACTGTACCTTCTCACTAGTGAAAACAGACTTGAAGTGATTGTGCCAACAGCTTTGTATGGGGCAGATACTTGGAATTTAAGAGAGGAAGAGAGAAAAAATTTGAATGTGTTTGAGATGAAATGTCTGAGAAGCATGGTAGGGGTTGGATAGAGTGAGAAATGAGGAGGAGAGTGGGAGTGGAAAAGGAGATGGCAGATAGCACTGACGAAAGAGTATTGGGATGGCTTAGGCACATGGAAAGAATGAGTGAAGAAAGATTAGTAAAAGAGATGGGAGGCAGAGGTAGAGGGAGTGAATTTGAGGGGATGACTGAGGATGAGATGGATGGATGGGGTGAAAGGGGCATTGAGCATGAGGGGAATGTCTGTTGAGCAAGGAAGGGAAAAGGCAGGACATAGGGGTGAGTGGAGAGTGGCTGTGTATAGATGATACTGTTATGCAAGGGATAGAGGGGCAGCAGGGGGTGGGGGTAGGGAGTGCTTATTTGTGAATGATATTTTGACATAGCTTGAAGGGATTTCTCCATGTCTTCTATTTTTCTGCATGAAGGGATGGAGGGGGTGGGGGCTGCTGATTAAGTGAAGCAACCTTCCTGCGGATGTGCTGTTGAATGGATGGGAGTAGGTACGTTCCTTTGACTTGGCTACCTCCATTATAATGTACTTATTTCAGTAGAACCAACAGGCAATATCCTTTGATGCAACAATATAATTGCTTTCACTCCACTAACAAACAACATGGAAGTTATAGATGATCCCACAGACCATTTCCTAATGAAAATCATCATAGAACTAAATAACAAAATAAAAGCAGTACAGAAAAAAATATACAATTATCCCTTTATTACACAAATTCAATATGCACAAATTTAAAGTACAAGGAATACTGCTTGAGTATACATGAGTTACCACAGGAAGGGATATACATGATACTGAACATTCTCAGGTTACTGCCTACATTCTTATTGCACACAGATTATCACTAATAAGGAAGATAGAATCAATAGGTGCATCAGAGGAAAATTATTGGAATGGATGAAAGACTTCCTGACTGGGAGGAAAATGAGAGTAGTAATTAGAGACAAATTCTCAAATTGGGAAGAAATGATAAGTGGTGTCCCGCAGGGATCAGTACTGGCCCTGATCATGTTTGCTATATACATAAATGACATGGATGAAGGAGTAGAGTGTTATATGAATTGCATTGCAGACAATGCAAAAATACTAAAGAAATTAAAAACGGAGGAGGATTGCAACTCATTACAACAAGACTTGGACAAGATCTGGAAATGGACTCAAAAGTGGAAAGTGAAATTCAGTATCAAGAAATGTAGTGTAATGGAATTTGGAAAAAGTAAAAACAGAATATTGAAAGATTATAAGATTGGTGAAGAAGAGGTAAAAAAAGTAAACTCGGAAAAAGACCTTGGAGTGATGATCAGCAAAGACATTACACCAGTTAAGCATATTAATAAAATAGTTGGAGAAAACTACAATTTATTGAGGTCAATAAAAGTGGCATTTGCCTATTTGGACGAGGAAATGATAAAAAAGAATTAACTACACTAATAAGACCAAAACTCGAGTATGCAGTAACACTATGGACATCCAATACCAAAAAGAATATAATTTTTTTTAGAAAGAATACAAAGAGCTACAACAAAACTGGCACCAACTGTTTCCAAAATGACAAATGAACAAAGACTGTCCAAATTAGAATTACCAACTCTGGAACAAAGAAGGGAAAGAGGAGACTTACTAACTATCTATAGAATTATGAAGGGAATGGAAATCTTAGATAAGAATGACTTGTTGAAATGGAACAAGGGAAAAACATGAGGACACGAAAAGAAAAGAAAAAAGATAATTACAGAAGAGATCTGAAAAAAATAGCTTCCCACACAGAGTGATAGATACTTGGAACAAATTAGACAAAGAAACAGTGTGTGCAAACACTATTAAAGATTTTAAGAAAAAACTTGATGCTGAGAGATACAAAGACGGGTCACCACGAGCATAGCTCCCTTCCCGTATAATACAACTAGGTAAACTAGGTAAATACAATACACTGCACACTGCTTGCTGTAATACCCCATGCTCCTGCACTTCTGTCTCACTGTAACTGTGCTTGTTTTAACATCAAGATTATTTTCTTGAAGCAGTGAGTAATGTTCCTGCCTCAGAACACAGAAGGTCCAGGTTCAATCCCCAGTCATTGCAGTGCAAAAATACTTTCATGGCTTTCCAACCCCTCTCTCTCCACAATGGCAGACATCAGAGGTGCAGTAGATCACTGTCATATATAAATATATGCTGTAAGGTCGAGCTGACTACTCTGATTTCAGACTTCATTCACAACCACAGCCATGCCAACATACCAGAGAAACTTTACATGCACTTCTCAATATACATAAGGTGAGGTATCCCCAGGCAGGCCATGGTGTTGACACCAAAACTACAAGATAAGACTAGTAATGAGTATATACCAAGTCAAAGGGCAAATACCCATGCATACCTATCCCTATCCCATCCACCACCCTTTCTTTTCTCTCATCTTAGCTCCTCATGGATTACAGGTCATCCCTGTATCCTGCCTACTGCCCTGGGTCAAAACCAATGCTGCAAGACAGTACATTCACATCAAGGCCGCTTCACTTAATTGGTGACCCCCTGTCTGTCTCCTTATGCAGAAAAAGAGAAGACAGGAAAAAATGTCTTTGGGCTGCATCAAAATGTCATTCATACATAACCACTCCCAATGCCCCATTCCCTACCCCCTCCCTCCCATGCATCACAGTATCATTTTTACACAGCCATTCTTCACTCACCCCTATCTCCCTCCTTCTCCCTTCCCTGCTCAACAGATATTCCCCTTTTGCTCAACACCTCTTTCACACCACCTATCCATCTCATCCTCAGTCGTCCCCTCAAGTTTACTCCCTCCACCTCTGCCTTCCACACCTCTTCTATATGAAAACTACGGTTTAACATTTCAGAAATTACATTGGAGAACTTACTGGTCACCTTTGTTCTAACCAGCGTAGATTCTCTAAATGTAGATGCTTTAGAAATTCGAATCTTGAAGGCCTTCTGAACCGATGACGTGATCCCTTGGTTAGAGGTTTCCAAAAAAGAAGTCCTTTGTCATGAGCTCAGGGTAATCTGATCACTGTTCCAACGTTAGTGTGCACAGTATTCCAAGGGACTCTTACGAGCTCGAAAAGAACTCAGAAGGCCACGGGTTAATATTTACATTAAGTAATTTCTCAAAGTTAATTCCCGATTTATTAAACCAAAATTGTTACATAGATTTAATAAACAAAATAAAGAGGAGGGGAGTTTAATTGTATCTTATTTAAAGTTACGATAGGCGTGGTTCGAAGTTTCAGATAAGACTCCTGAATTGAAGAAAATAACACTTTGAGGGAAAGTTTTCTGAACTAAGGTAAACATCAAGATTCCCAAAAACAAGTACCACATCTACTAATCTCTTCACTTATTCTTTCCATGTGTCCAAACCATCCCAATACTCTTTCATCAGCCATATCTGCCATCTCCTTTTCCTTGTTTCTCACTCTATCCAACTTTGTAATCCCTAGTATACTTCTCAGACATTTCATCTTAAACATATTTAAACTTTTCCTCTCGGCCTCTCTTAAGTTTCAAGTCTCTGCCCCATACAGTGCCATCAGTACAATCATCCCTTCATATAGTCTCCTCTTTACATTCATTCCCAAATGCCTATTTTTCATGACATTTTTTAAACCCCCAAGGCATTTACTTGCATCTCTCAGTCTACAATTTACTTCCACCTCTTCTCCCTTTCCTTCCACATGTGACCCCAAATACCTAAAGCTATCCTTTTCCTCCAGCCTCTCTCTTTTAAGACTTCTAGCTCACTACCATCCTTACGACTGTAGTCATTTGGGTATTTTTTTAGTTTCGACCATGGGCGCAATATAGCAATAGAAAATTAATTATTAATTTTGTAAATTAAAATGTATCAACGTAATATGCAATTTTGTGGGCGGAAATGAAAATAGAAAATACCTTGCTACAAGCAAATATGCTAATGAACGAAGTTGGTAGCATAGGATCGGGACGCCGTCTTGTCTGTCAATTGACGGCCTCGGTACTAACGACAGTACCTTGCCAGGTACATTTTCTTGAAGGAATGTTATGGAGCGGAGATACATGCATTCCTTCAAGCTGCAAGAACTTTTTATACCCCGCAATCTGAGAGAGTGGTTGAAAAGCCCGCCAATGTCTCTCACGATGACAACAACGAGGATGAGCCAGATGACATTTAATTTGCAGGTAATGATTTATTAAACACAGGTTAGGTTAGGTTAGGCGAATTTATCATCCTTTCATTCCTTCGACGTCGGCATCTATCATAAACATGGCGTACCATTCGTCCGGCACGACTTCGTTACTTACGAAATCTGTTTTAGCACATTTTGTTTGTTTTTTTCGCTCACAAAATTGCATATTACGTTGATACATTATGATTTACAAATTTGATAATTAATTTTCTATTGCTATATTGTGCCCATGGTCGAAACTAAGAATTTACCGTCATTTGTAATAAATCTTGTGTTTTTAAGTGAATAGAAAATTCCGGGAATAAAACTGCTAATGTTGGTTTTATTCCCCACAATTCCCGTAACGTGTTTATGTTGTTTTTTAGGGGTATTGGCAGGGCAGACCGTCCATGGAGGTGGTCTGATTTCACTGACCAAAATAAAAAAAGTATATCATTTATTTTTGTAATTTTGCTAAATCCCAACCGATTTTTCTCATTCAACAACGAAAATGTTCAGTTCTGAATGCACTCACATATGCATGATTATCCGATGACGAGACCAGGTGCGCCTTATAGTCAGGCGCGCCTTATGTAAGGATGGGGAATAGCAAATTACGGGTGCGCCTTATGGTACGAAGCTCCTTATGGTCCGAAAAATATGGTAGTTCTTGCTTCCCTTTGGAAGAATTTTTCTGTGGGGATAAGTGAGAAAAGAAACAACAAATACTGTATATATGGAAAACAATCAGGCACTTTTTGTAGCCATTATCATAGCAAAGCATTTTTTTTTTTTTTTTTTTTTTTTTTTTTTACAGTAATGAAAGAAGAGATACTGTGTTGTCCAGGAAGCTGTAGGGCAGTTTCATTGTGTGGTAACAATTATTTGTTTTAATTTATTCTATTTTATTTTTTCAGAGAAGTGGCAGAAGAAGGACTAAAGGAAATTTTCTAAAGCCACTTGTACAGGAGATAAAAAATAAAAGTGAGGTGAGATTGAGAAATAAGTATTTGGGGGTGTACGCCAAAGGTTGACTGTGTATTTACCCAGTTGTATTATACGGGAAGGAGAGCTATGGTCATAATGACCTGTCTTTGTATCTTGCAACATCTAGTTTGCTCTTAAATTCTTCTATGATGTTTGCACACACTATTGTTTCATCCAAATTTTTCCAGACATCCACCACTCTATATGGAATTTTTTTTTTTTTCAGATCTCTTCTATAATTATCCTTTTTGAGTTTCTTTTCATGTCCCCTTGTTTTTCTTCTATCCCACTTTATTAAGTCTTCTCTGTCAAGGACTATCCCATTTCATGATTCTGTAAATGGCCAATAGATCACCTCTTTCTCTTCTTTGTTCCAGGGTTGGTAGTTCCAGTTTAGTCAATCTTTGCTCATATGTAAATTTTGAAAGTGTTGGGGCAATCTTTGTTGTTGCTCTCTGGATTCTATTTTCCTTATATTCTTTTATGTACTGGGTGTCCATAGTGTCGCAGCATACTCCAATCTTGGTCTTATCAGTGTGCCTAGTATTTTTTTTTTTTCTTTACCATTACCTCATCCAAGTTATTGAAAGCCATCTTTATTGATCCAAGTAAATTGTAGGTTTCTCTGACTATTTTGCTTATCTGCTTGTCTGGGGACATGTCTTTGGTGATAATTACTCCTAGGTCCTTTTTGGAACTAACTTTCTTTACTTCCTTTGCACCAATTTTATATTGTCCTGATATTCCTTTTTTTTTTTTAAATTCCATTATACAGGTAAACGTCGACTTACGATGGCCGCGACTTACGATTTTTCGACTTTACGATGACGACGACGACGATATATATTTAACCCCTTCCATACGGTGCCGCACACGTAGGCGTCATGAGGAGCAAGTGGATTCGCGACGCTGCCATATCGGCGTCTTGATTATATTTATTGTAGTTGCCCCTGTGTTTTTACATTCTCTCAAATGTGCCCTGAATCCCATTCTCTGTGGTTTTCAAAATTCGCGGGTGAAAGAGAGAACGATCGATATAAGCGGTGACTATATTTTATGATGCGAGTATTATTACGACACGTCGTACGGCTCAAGATCTAAGAATATAAGGTCTAACCACTTCCGACCGAATTTCGAGGGAGTTGGCGCAGCGGGCCCGTGAACGTCACCTGGCTGTTCAAAGTGGGGTTAGCGGGTCCTATAGCTGTCAGTTGAAGCTGGTCCGTCGTTGGAAAATGACGTTGCCTTCGCTCGCACCGCTCCAAGCAATTAGTTATATTCTGACAAATATTATATAAAATATATATATAAATATATATAAAATATTATAGTTCCTGTCTATATATATGAATATATAATATATATGATATATAATATATATATATATATAATATATAAAATATTATAGTTCCTGTCTTCCTTGGCGTTTCACAGTTTTCTTCAGTGTATCACAAAAAGAAAATGGACTCAGCCAAATGACGTCAGAAGCTGCGCAGAAGAATGCTAAGGTCTGACCTGTATATTTAGACCTTGGTACGGCTGGCATATATACGTACGTCAGGATGATAATACATACATGTATATAAAAAAATACATATTATAGTGTTTGAATATGGTAAAAAGGATAAAAATAATTAAATAAACTACTGTACATGTTTAATAGGCTATATTCAGTATCTCTGGTGGTTAATATACAGGTAGGCTAGGTATAGTGACCACGGAACAGTGATACACAAATTGGGGATCGACTTATGATGAAATCGTCTTACGATGGCTCTATCGAAACCTAATGCCATCGTAAGTCGACGTTTACCTGTACTACATTTCTTAATGTTGAAGTTCATTTCTCACTTTTGACTCCACTCCCAGACCTTGTCCAGGTCTCTCTGTAGCAATTCACAATCTTTTTCTGTACTTTCTTTAGTAGTTTTGCATTGTCTGCAAAGAAGCTCATATAACATTCTACACCTTCATCCATGTCATTTACATATATAGCAAATATTATCAGAACAAATATTGAACCCTGTGGGACTCCACTTATCATTTATTCCAAGTAGAGTTTTTATCTCTGAGCACCGCTCTCATTTTTCTTCCATGCAAGAAGTCTTACATCCATTTCAATAATTTTCTGTGTACACCTGTTGTTTCAAGTTTTCTTAATATTTTTTGTGTGATACTCTATCAAACACCTTTTATAAGTCCAGGAAAGCACAGTCTGCCCATCCATCCCTTTCTTGTATTATCTATTAACCTTGAATAGAAACAGATAAAATTTGTGGCACATGATCTTCCCTGTCTAAAACTGAGTTGTTTTGGATTTAGTATATTGTTCTCCTTCAGATGTTTAGTCCATCTACTTTTGATGACTTTTTCACAAATTTTAGCTATTGTACTTCTAAGGGAGATTGGTCTATAGTTTGTTGGGTCTTCCTTGCCTCCCCCTTTATATATTGGCATGATATTGGCCTTTTTCTAATCATGCAGTAACTTTCCTTCTTTGAATGAGCAATCTATTATCATATATATTTAGTCCGTTAGTTCATCTATACATTCTTTTAGTATCCAGTTTGCAATTCTGTCCAGGCTGTGTGATTTTCTGACATAAAGGTTCATTATTTGGTCCCTTATTTCTTTGTGTGTATGTATTTACCTAATTGTATTTACATAATTGTAGTATACAAGAAAGGAGCAATGCTCATTGGGTCCCATCTCCTATTCTCTAGTTTTCTAACATACCTAGACTCAAATACGTGTATGGTTCCAACTTAATCTAATTCTTTGATTTCCAATTATCATATTTAGATTTGAACTGATTTAGATTTGATTCTCTGAATATTCATTTCCTTTTTTCACCTAACCCTGTAGTAAGGGAAAAGAATGCTGCCACCACTTGAGTCGTACGAGGTGACAAAAAAGGGGACAGTGATAGGACTAGGAATCCTGCTACCTGTAGCCTCAAAGGGGACATTCTTAAAAAAAGTAAAGTCATAGGAGGGTCTAGGAGTTCACCAACCAATACCCTAAGGTTTGGATCTTTTAATGTACGTGGGTGTGGTACAGATGAGAGTAAAATAAAAGAGATAGGCAGTATGTTTGTGAGAAGAAAGGTGGATGTGTTGGCATTGAGTGAAACTAAGTTGAGAGGGAGGGGCGAGTTCGAGTTTGGGAGCATAGTTGGGAGGTTCTCAGGAGTGAAGAGAGGACAAGGGAGAGAAGGGATGGTTAAACTAGTAAGTGAAGAGATAGGTAAATGTGTAGTGGAGTGGAAGGGCTTTTATGGATCTGGAAAAGGCTTATGATGGTGGACAAGGGGGCACTGTGGGAGGTATTGCAGATGGGTGGGATAGGAGGAAAGCTTTTAAGAGCAGTCGAGTTTTTGTGAGAGCAGTGGAGCTTGTGTTGGGATTGGAGGTGGGGAAAGTGAGTGGTTTGAGGTGGGGGTGGAACTTCATCAATGATGTGTTGTTTAATTTGTACATGGGTGGGGTGGTGTGAGAGGTAAATGCAAGGGTAGTGGGTCAGGGATTGGTGATGGTTGAAGAAAATGGAGAGGGGTGGAAGATAAGCCAGTTGATGTTTGCTGATGACACTGCGCTTGTGGTGGGATCAGAGGAGGGATTGAGGAAGTTAGTGACAGAGTTTGGAAAGGTGTGTGAAAAAAGGAAATTGAAGATGAATATGGGTAAAAGTAACGTGATAAGATGTACAAGGGGAGAAAGTGGCAGCAGACTGGAAATGAGTATTAAGGGAGAGAGACTGGTGGAAGTGAATAGTTTCAGATACTTGGGTGCAAATGTGGCAGGAAAGGGAGGAGTGGAGGTGGAGGTAGAATGTAGATTGAGAGAAGTGAGTAAATGCCTTGGTGGATTAAAAAGTGTAATGAGAAATAAACATTTGTGAATGAATGCTAAGAGGAGATTGTATGAAGGAGTGATTGTGCTGACAGGGTTGTACGGGGTAGAAACATGGAACATAAGAGAGGAAGAGAGGAGGAGTTTGAATGTGTTTGAGATGAGGTGACTGAGAAGTATGATAGGGGTTACTAGGCTGAATAGAGTGAGAAATGAGGAGGTGAGGAGGAGAACAGGGTGGAATAGGAGTAGGGAGATAGGGTTGATGAAAGAGTATTGGGATGGTTTGGATACATGGAAAGAATGAGTGAAGACTAGTAAAAGAGGTGTGGAAAGCAGATGTAGAAGGAGTGAACATGAGGGGGTGACCTAGGATGAGATGGATGGATGGGGTAAAAGGGGCATTGGGAAAGAGGGGAATGTGTGTTGAGGAAAGATGGGAGAGGACAAAATATAGGGGTGAATGGAAAATGGTTGTGTATGGATGCTGTGATGCATGAAGGGGAGTGGGTGGGGGGATGGAGGGTGAGGGAGTATGTATGAGAAATAAATTGATGCAGCCCGAAGGGATTTCTCCCCGTCTTCTTTTCTGCATGAGGGGACAGAAAGGTGGCGGGTCGCCACTTTAATGAAGCAGCCTTGATGTGGATGTGGACAGTGGACAAAATGCAGGGATGACCCGTTATCCAGGAGGTGCCAAGATAAGAGGGTAGAGGGAAGTGGAGTATGTTGGGGATGGAATGGGTGGGAGTGGTTTTTATGCCTTTGTTTTTTGGCTACCTTCCTTGTAAGGGGGAAAAAGCCTTTGGTTATATGTATGTATAGATTTGAACATGTGTATTGTTTGAGCTTGGGCTATATCACCTTCTAAGCTGTTCCACATATTTATATATCTATATGGAAAACTGTATTTCTTCACATCCTTTTGACATGGGGTCTTTCTTAATTTGCTTCCATGACCTCTTAGAGCCCTCCCATCTTTAACCACTTCACTACGGGCCAAAATCTCGCGGGCAGCATTAGCTGCCAGACGTACAATGTTTTGTCATAATACTCGCATTATAGAAAATAGTCACCGCTTATATCGATCATTCTCTCTTTCACCCGTGAATTTTGATAACCATAGAAAATGTGATGAAGACAGTTTAGAGAGTATGTCATTATGCAGGGGCGACTACAATAAATATAATCAAGACGCCAATATGGCAGCCTCACGTATCCACTTGCTCCTCATACCGCCTACGTAGGCGGCACCGTATGGAAGGGGTTAATCAAGATATCTCTTCTATCAATGCACTCTATCTCCTTTAGTGACCTGAACACTGTAATCATGTCACCTCTTTCTCTTTGATCTTTCAAGGTTGACAGACCCCGTACCTTTAGTCTTTCCTCATGTGGTTTATCTACCAGGCTGGGGACCAATTTGGTTGCTGCTCTTTGTATTCTCTCAATCTTGCTTAAATCCTTCACTCTGTGTAGGAACCATACTACTGACACATATTCCAGTCTTGGATGTATCAGGGTTTCAATGAGTTTTTTCATTATCTCTTCATCCATATAATGAAATACAATTCTAATCTTCTGCAGAAGTCCATTTGTGTCTCCCACAATCCTGCTATGTCTATCAGGTGACAGGTTCTCTTTTATCAACACTCCCAAGTCTTTCTCCTCTTTTGCTTTTGTAATGTGTTCAGTCCCTAAGGAATAGTCTAAGGATGGCCTTTTGCCACTATTGCCCATTTCCAATACTTTGCATTTTTTTGGTATTGAACTTCATTTCCCATTCTTGGTTCCATCCAAAAATAGTGTCTAGATCTCTTTGCAATAGTCTACCATCCTTATTTTCACTCTTCTCATTATTTTTGTGTGTGTGTGTAAAATAGTATAGGACAGAAATTTGGAATGTAAGGGAAACAGAAAGGAGAAATTTAAATATGTTTGAGAAGTATGGTGGGGATGCTGAGGAAGTAAGAAGGAAAGCAGGGTTGGAAAAAGAACTGGCAAGTAGGCTTGATGAAAAAATACTGGGATGATATGGTCAAACAGAAAGAATGAATGAAGTGAGACTAGCAAAAAAAGTGTGTGGAAGGTGAAAGTGGATGGAGTGAACTTGAGAGGAAGACCAAGAATGAGATGAATGGATGGGTGGTGAATTGAAGGAAAATTCTATATATTTTGGGGATTATTACCAGTAATGGTTTAAATTGGAGATACAAAAATGGGTCACCATGAGCATAGCTCCCCTTTCCGTATAATACAACTAGGTAAATACGTGAATTAATATTCTTTCAAGTATGGTAGAAGAGGTGTTATTACTTTCTCTTAGAATTCCATTTATGAACTAATAAAATGCAATTCTAATATTTCTCCAGATGAAGCAGAGGGGCATCTTCAGGCAGGGCCGTATATCAGGGTTGTTAAAAAGAGGTAAAATAGTTGGTTGATAGTAGATCTCATTTGAATCTTGTTAGGCAAGCTGTCTTATGCTGATAGGCATGCATATATAGCTAATGGAACCTGCCCAGGCATTTTCTTTAAAGCTCATACCTGAGAGCAGTGTGTATGAAGGCTATGCAATGATAAAATTGGTTTTCTGGAGACATTTGTATGTGATTAGAATGTATTGGAGAGATAAGGAATTAGATGTTTCCAAAAATGAACATGTCTTGTCATATTGCACCGGACTGCCAGACTACAGACAGTACTGCATGCACCTTGCAGATTATGCCCTGGCTCAGCTTTCAGCAACTACACACTGATGTTGCAGATGCCAGTAGCCTTTCCACCTTTCACCATACAGCCTCTTTGACTTCTGTCAGAGAAGGCAGAGATTTATCTAATGGTGGATCAGAAACTGCCACCTAAACACTACTGAGGGGAAGCTGTCGGCTTGGAGGGTCACCCATAAGTAACTGCTCAAAGTACTCAGGAAAGGGGCTACACACCTGTCCACACCTAATGCTAGGTCATCATCATCTGTTCAGATTATGGCCCTTTGGGTCTCAGATTTGGAGCAGAGTTTTTTGGGGGGATTGGTAAGCAGGCCTGAGGTCATTTGCATTAAAATGTTCCTCGAGATCCTCAGTGATTCCCCTGATGTACCTCACCTTATCTCATAAGAACTCTAGTCATCCATTTCTGAGTACTGTATTGGTCCAGATCCTGAGCCATTCTGGTACCACAACCTGACTATACTTTCCAGTGTCTCCTGCAATGCCACTGGCACCTGAACAGTCTAGGTTCACACCAGTCTACAGTGTTTTCAGAGTTTCATGTTCAAAAGTGTCCCACAGTTCTTCAGGGTCCTCAAGAGAGCCAAGTAATTGAGACTGATTAAAGATTATTACTACATACTCCCTGAGTTTCTCCAGGTGAAACCCAGGTCCTGAAGAGTTCAGAACTTTGATAAAACCTGCAGTTCTGTAGGATCTTCCAACAAGTGGTAACAAGTATGTGATTAATTTCCTTGGCCACTCCTCCAACATTACTATAGCATATCCATCGGTGTGGCTCTCAACTCTGGAACCAAGAACCACCAATCCTCAGCCTTCTCGACTTTGCAGAGTTCAGGAGAGACCTGTTCATGTTTATGGTTCTAGAATGACGGGGGACAAATACGTACTTCGTAGCCAGCTCTGTCAGTGCCAGTAATCACATTGAAGTTGCACAAAACATTAAGTGTCTCATGGTGGGCACTGGTCAACTATAGATTCAAGCTTGGCATAGAACATCTTCTCTTCAAGGTTATATATCTCAGTAGGAGCATATACTGCAACAAGATAGATTAAGCCCAAGGTGTGCTTCAGCCTCATCAGCATCATATGCTCATCATCCAGAGTAACCTTTACAACATCATGGTGTTGTCGGCCAGATATGCTAACAGCCACTTCTGAGAGGTAAGCCTCATCAATTCAGCCCAACCAGAAGTAGGTGCAACCCTGATTACTGATCTCACTGTTGCCTGGTTTTCTCACCTCTGAGAGAGCCACTATATCCAACCTGAGCTCCGCTGATAAAAAAAAAGTAGTGAGTTGTCCTGGGAGAGAGAATGTTCCAGTAGCCCACACAGAGAGCCCACCAGAGGTTCACCCTGGGCCTGGCTTGATGTGTTTGTGCCTGATTTGCAACACCTCAGCACCCTGCACAGCAGCTTTGGTGATTTTGACAGGGACAGGTTGCAATCCCATCCCCACCATATATGTCCAGCAGCATGGTTGACATGGACATATGCCAGTGATTCACTTGCACATGCCCCACCCATCTCTGAGCCCAATGAGGGAAAACCAGGATTTGGGTATATATATTAACCCAATAGTTCCAGAAGTCATGGGAGAGTATATGCACCCACCACCTTGACACTAGGGGATGACAACTGCAGACTCTGCAGTGTCTGCCCAGGTAGTAGTTGCTTGACTCAGGGCATGCCTGACTCACAGATTCAAGTCCATCAGCTCATTTAATTTGCCTCTCCAAGACAAGAGGGGCCACTCAACTTGGCTTGAATAGAGGACCAAAGAGGTGTGTTGCTAGTCCCAGTAGAATGACAGCCACCTCACCTGACTGGTACCATTCCCTCTAACTGGAAGAAGGGTCTGGTCTTCCCTATGTGGAAGGGGAAAGGGGACCAGCAGGAATGCAACAACTACCATGGCATTACACTGCCCAGTGTGCCAGGTAAGGTGCTTGCCCATCTATTGCTGACACAGGTTCATTCACATCTTAAGTTTCAGAGGCCTGAACAGTCTAGGTTCACACCAGGTAAGTCAACAACTGATTGGATCTTAGTACTTTGTATTCTTGTGGAGCACTGACATGAGTTTCAACAGGGGTTTCTTGCAGCTTATGTTGATCTCAAGAAGGCATTTGACTTGGTGCATCATGGTGTGCTCTGGAATCTTCTGTGGATCTATAGGATTCCTGCAAGGGTTATTGACTTGGCATATACTTTGGGACAGAGAGTGCTGTGAAGTACTGAGGAGGCATCTCCAGCTTTTTCCTGTTATTTCAAGAGTGAGGCAAGGGTGTGTCCTAGCCCCAACACTTTTCATCACCTGCAAGGACTGGGTATTAGGCAGAGTTGTCAATCAGTGTCATTGCAGAGTATCTTTTGAGAACACCAAAGTCACTGACCTTGTGTTTGCTGATGATTAAGGATTACAAAGGCGGAGCATGCCGATAGGAGACCTTTTGGTCCATATCTAGGTCGGATGAAAAAAAAAAATCATAATGATAAAAAAAATATATATATATATAATAATGTAAACAACAAACAAAATACATAAATAAATGCTGTCCTGGTTGCAGCCCTCGAGTCACTGCACAGAGAGGTAAGACTGCTTGGACAAGGTCCAGGAGATTGAGGGCTTGCTGGATGACACAGTTCAGTCAGTCTATGCATGTGGTGAGGACTTTGAGGTCTTAGAAAGCTTTACATAGCTTGGTAGTGTAGTACATAACAGTACTGGATCATGTCAGGAAGTACTTCAAAGGATTGACATTGTCCATGGTGTCATGGACTCGCACAACCAGAGTATATGATGTCATGATGTCATTATTTATGCAGGAAGATTGAGATTCAAAGCTTCAAGTCTTGCTGTATGGCTATAAGACATAGACATTAAATGTTGGCTTGAAGAGGCATCTTGATGTCTTTGGTACTTGGTGCCCTCAGAGAATGGAGAATCATGGGATATTGCTGGAATGATTTCATATCAAACCAGACTCTGCTATGAGGCTTAGTCGAGGCCAGTTACCAGCATAATTCATGAATATTAACTCCACTGTATGGGCATGTGCCATGTTTCCTTGATGTTGATCCTACTCTTAGGGTTGTCGTCACAAGAGACAAATTTTGATGGAGACAAAAGGGTGATGATGATATGGTTTAATGTCACACAATCCCCCCTATCGGGAGGCTAGGACGGTGCCCCTCACAGAGGGCTTTGTAGCATGGAATTTAATGAACCATGCTCTTGGTTCAACTTCGTCATTGGCAGGATTCGAACCGCCCTCACCTTGACCTTCGCCACAAGTAACAATGCCCTAACAAGCTCAGTCAGCGAGCTTGCTAGAGACAAAAGGGACACCCACATAATTCATGACTGGGGCAAGTTGATTGAACCTGTCAAGAGTTGTTTGGAGAGTGGGGAGGGAGGGTGTCTGCATGGGAACTTGCTTGGAGAGACCTTGGGGACTGGTGCCAGCATGTATTTACCTACCTAGTTGTATTATATAGGAAGGAGAGCTATGCTTGTAGTGACCTGTCTTTGTATCTTGCAGACTTGTGCTCCCAGGTATATGCCCCCAATTGATGATGATGGTTGTCCTATGCCTTCTCCTGTCCCATCTAATTAACCTCTTTTTGCAAAGCAAGGTGGTTTGACTTGGAACATCCTTACCCCATCTTTCATTCTCATCACACTCCTCCTTTTCACTGCTTTACACTTAAACTAAGTGAAGGTTGTACCTCATTTATTCCCCAGCACACCCATTTCATAGAGCAGAACATTACCCTAATCAATCTGTTCTTCCCCAACTCTAGTCACCCAAGCTCATTTTCACTTGTTTGACTTACTGACCATAGGCTCATGTGGTTCTATTCTCCCCATGCACCCACCTTTTCCTGGGTGTGCCTCTTGGTGTAAGAAAAAAAATGAATTAATGAATAAATGAATAAAATGAAATAAAAAGACAAAAGAGAAATACAAAATTGATGTGACCCTAAATGCTTAAAGCTCTTCATTCCATCTAACTTCTCATCACTTTACTTTTGCCCACATTTACTTGAGCTTTCTCTTTTCACATATCCTTCTAAATTTCACCACTAGCTGCCTGAGACCCTCCTCTGACCCAGCCACAAATGTAGTATCATCTGTACAGAACAAATGGCTCATATCCCACTTCCTTCCAACTCCAAATCCCTGCCCATCCTCCTTACCTGAACAACCATGGAGACATTTCACAACCTTGGTACAGCCACATCTTCAACTCAGACCATTCACTTTATCCATACTTCACCACAACACAACCTTTACTACTCGCATAAAAAAGTGACTGAACAGATTTCAGTGTATCCCATACATCTGCAATACATTCTACAATGCCTTATTATCAACCCTTCTCCAGATCCTTTCTTCCTCCCTAAATTCCACACATTATCATGGGTACTATCACTCCTTCATACAACCTTCTCTTTACACTTGGCCCTCAGTTAAAACTTGAATGGTTAAAAAATATGGCCTGGCTAAAAATTGTATTACAATTGTGTTGCAGAGGTGACTCTTAAAGGAGAATGTAAGGCAAGAGCAGAGGGAAATTTAACAAAAATTCTTGGACTTGTAAGTGAACCTACCCCCAATGTCCATCCAAAGCAGCAGTGGAAAACAATTGAGGTTGAAAGAAATTTTGCAGACATTTCTAACCAAAAAGGAAATTCTTTAGATGGTAAAGATGTTCTAAGAGCTTTTTTCATTTATGAATTTATAATTGGTAGTTTATAGCAAAAACTCAGGATTTTTTTTTTTTTTTGCAGATACAGATAAAGTTTTGCATGATCTTTCTTTGACATTAGACTATACAAGTTCTTCATCTGCAGATGAGAAGGTAAGGTGAAATAGATATAAGTTTACATGGCTTTTAATTTCTCTCTGATCATTCTGAAGGAATGTTGATTCATTTACAACTTATATACAATTTATTTTAGGTATGCTTTGGCCAAAAAGAAAGTTCCAATAGTTTAGAAGAACTAAATATGGAATGTGTAACTGAAGGTAGTGAGATCGTGTCCATGAAGAAACAACCAGAGAACTGTAGTAGGTTTCATGGAAGTGAATCATTCATTGAAGAAAGAACAGGTGCAAGAGGTAGTCAGACTAAATCAAGAATGAAACTAAAAAACCCAAACAAGATTTATGGAAGTGAATCATTCATGGAAGACAAAACAGTTGCTGAAAGTAGTCAGACCAAGCCTGCAAAGATACCAAAAAATCAAAGCCAAATTCATGGAAGTGGATCATTCATTAAAGAAAAATCAGATGCTGAAGGTAGACCCTATGGTGTTGTAGGCATATGGATGATGATGATAATTTTTTTCCCCAGGAAAATAGGAAGAGTGCCTGGATGTTCATATTCTTAGGGGAGAGACTGGGGGAATGTTAGATTTTTAGGTGAAAAGTAAGTTGAGAGCAGAGGATAGGTGAAGAAAAAAATGTGAAAAGTAGAAAGGTGCTTAGAGTAAACATTTTGAATGAGAGGGAAAAAGAGTAGGAGCACCAAGAGAGGCTTTGAGAAGTGTGGGAGGTGGTGAGGGATAGAGTAGAAGTTGGAGTGAAAAAGAAATGGATGAGTTTCAAAGAGGAAGTAACAATGTGTGCATAGATGGTATGTGGAATGAGGAGGATGGGAGTGAATGGAAGGAAGGGTAATGAGTAGTGGGATGAAGTGAAGATGGTAGTAGTAAAGATGAAGCAAGCATTTAATGATTGGTTGCAAAGTAGGACTCAGGAAGCATATGAGTGGTACAAGAAAGAGAAGCTAAGTAAAGGAGGCAAAGAGGAAAGCAGATGTAAAATGAGGGAGGAGTATAACAGAGAACTTAAAAAAGAATGAAAAGATGTTTTGGAAGGAAGTTAAGAGAGGAAGGACATATGTTAATGGAGGTGAAGGTGGTAAGGGGAAGAGGGATAGAGTATTGAGATGTTGAATGTGGAGGAGGATAGGGAGGGGATTGATTGTGATGGTGGGAGGCACTAGGAAAATGAGGATGATGGGAGAGGAAAATGGAAAAGATATAAAAAAAGATGAGGTACAAGCTTTGAAAATTATGAGAGCTGGGAAGGCACCTGGGTTGGATGGGTGTCATGTGGAGTGGCTGAAAAAAGGACACAGTTATGGTGGACTGGCTAGTGAAGTTGTTTATTATGTGCCTATGGGAGTGGAGAGTACCGGAGGGCTGGAGGAGTACCTGTATAGTTCTGCTTTAAAAACAAAAAGGTGACAAAAGTGATTGTAGTAGTGTCAGAGGGATCATTTTGTTGTATATAGTTAGAATGGCTTATGGGAGGGCTTTGAGACAGGTGTCAGGGCCTAGGCTCTGTGTTTGAGTTGATACATCGAATTGAGACTTAGAATTCGAGTAGTTCCTTCAATCCAGAATCCTAGGCTGATATTTAGCCTCGTTTTGATACTTAGACTTCACTGGGATAAAGAAAGAAGGTGGAGTGCAATCACTAAAGTTTACTAACAAAATGATATGAGTGAATCTTACCAATTGATCAGCGAGAACAGAGTGCGGGCACGGGAATGGCTATAAGAGCCCGCGCTCCTTTTTTTATACACAAGCCGCACAACACCAGTGCCACAACACAGGTGCCAACATATACCTAACTAAATTATCCTATTTCTATTGTGATTCCTCTTCTTGTGTGAAGAGGGCTCACAATATAGTTCCTATTCAATACCTTACCCTAGAAATATAATGTGGCAAAAAAGAGGGGTGTGCTAATTCCAAGCCTGGTTTGGCATGCGTGCCCTTTAACCTCAGCTGGCGAGGGGCCCTGATTTCATACTCCTCTGCCGCCGGCCCACTAGCACCTTCGCACGTACTTCTCGTCCATAAGGTTGCCGCACACAAAGGGGCTCATTGTTCTTCCAGGCTCCTTTGCTACAGATCCGTGAGTACCTACTAAGAGAAGAAGCAAAGGAAAAAACTTGATGAGAACATAGACAAAAAGCAAGGAATTCCATTGGAGAGTAATCGACATGAGATTGAGGAAATGGCACATCAAAACGAAAAACCAAAGACAGAAAAAATAATGGAGGAAGAAGAAAATTAAAAGTGGCCTATACTAACGATGACGGATTAATTTTAGGTCTGAACGAACTCAATGATTACCTGCAAGAAGAAAAACCATAGTGGGAATTGTAGAGACTAAATTAAGAGGTGAAATATCATCCATCGATATTGGACAAGGATTATATAATTACTGGATAAAAAACAGGGACAAGAAACAGAAAGGAGGAATCATGTTCTTGGCCAAGAAAGACTTAGCTGTGACAAAAATTGTGGAGGGCAATAGTAATGTTGAACTGATCATGATAAAAGTCGAAGGCAAGAATAGGAAAAGTAGAAAGTTTGTGGTGATCTATGTGCTCTCAAAAATGAATGCTTGGAAAGAGAATGAACATACAGAAATGCTAGAAGATACAAGGTAATCACTAAATGAGATACTAATGGGCAGGGGTAATCTGGTAATTATGGGGGACTTCAATTGCAAAGAAATTTGTCAGGACAACATGACAGTGCGAGGAGGAGACGACTTGTGGGGTAATGTACTGCTGGACATGACCATGGAATACACAATGACCCAATGGGTCAGCGAAAACACCAGATACAGAAACAATGAAGAGCCGTCGAAACTAGATTTAATATTTACAACAGAATCTGAAATTGTGGACAAAATCCATTACAAGACACCAATTGGAAAGAGTGACCATATACTCATCGAAACTGTATTAAAGGAAGAAATAGACATGGAGAGAAATGAAAAGCATAGGAAAGGAAGATTGATGTACAACAAAACGGACTTTGCAAAACTAAAGATATTCTTCCGGAATGCAAACTGGGATAAATTCTATATGGAAGAGACAAAAGTGGATGAGAAATGGAATATCTTGATGAAAAATTACAATGAAGGGGTAAACAGGCATGTACCAAGACAAAAGCGAGAGAGTACATCAAATGTTGGTTCAACAAAAGATGCAGTGAGGCAAAAGACAGAAGGGACAAAGCTTGGAAAAGGTGGAGAAAAGATAAAAAACCTAGTAAATGACAAATTTATGTAACCTATAGAAATGAGTATGTTAATGTGAGAAGAGAGGAGAAAAGGAACCATGAAAAGGATATTATAGATAAATGCAAAGATCAACCCAAACTATTCTATCGATATGTGAATGGTTAACTTAAAAACAAATAGGAAATGGTGAAACTATGCCAAGGAAATTTAGAATACACAGAAGAATTAGAAATGGCCAAAGTCATGAACAATCACTTTAAATCCGTCTTCACCAGAGAGAAAATACAAAATTGGGACGAAGGTAATAACAAGCAATCTCCCCACATGAGTGAGTTTACAACAACACAAAGAGAAATATCAGAACACCTTTCAAAACTTGATGTCAGAAAATCACATGGCCCAGATGGTATTGCAAATTGGATTCTAAAGGAATGCAAAGAAGAACTAATGGACAAAATACACAACATAATAAATACCTCACTCAAAGAAGGAAAGATACCTAAAGACTGGAAAAATGCTAACATTGTACCAATATATAAAGGAGGAAACAAGGAAGAACCCACCAACTATAGGCCAGTATCACTAACAAGCACTATAGCCAAAATTTGTGAGAAAATCACCAAGAATAGATGGGTAAAACATCTGGAAGACAACAACATGATAAACCCAAGACAATTTGGGTTCAGACAAGGAAGATCATGCACCACAAACTTAATATGCTTTTACTCAAGACTAAATAGACATAGTGCAAGAAAGAAATGGATGGGCTGATCGTGCCTTCCTAGACTTGCAAAAAGCTTATGACAAAGTACCACACAGAATATTACTAAAAAAACTGGAACACATAGGAAGAATACAAGGGAACTTACTAAAATGGATGGAGGACTTCCTGACTGGTAGAAAGATGAGAGTAGTGCTCAGAGAAAAATATTCAGATTGGAAAGAGGTGATCAGTGGAGTACTGCAAGGACCTGTATTGGCACTAATAATGTTTGCTATTTATGTGAATGACATGGACGAGGATGTGAAATGTTACATGATCTTCTTTGCAGATGACGCCAAACTGTTAAGGAAAGTAGAAACTGATAAGGACTGTGAAGCACTGCAGGAAGACCTGAATAAGGTATGGAACTGGAGTCAGAAATGGGAAGTAGACTTTAATACTAAGAAGTGTAGCATAATGGAGTTTGGAGGAAGCAAAACCAGAATATCAGGAAAATATACAATTGGAACCAAGGAGGTAAAGAAGGCAGGATCCGAAAAAGATTTGGGCGTAATTATCACAAACGACTTGTCCTATGATAAACAGATTAACAAAATTGTCGGGGAGACTTACAACCTGCTAAGATCAATAAAAGTGGCATTTGCATACTTGGATGAAGACATGATTAAAAAAATAATGGTTACATTGATAAGGCCTAGACTAGAGTATGCAGCGACATTGTGGTCACCCAGTACCAAAAAGAATATAAAGAAAATAGAAAGATTCCAGAGAGCAGCAACAAAAATGGCATCTGCACTTGCAAACCTATCATATGAGGAGAGATTGGCTAAACTAGAGTTACCGACACTGGAGCAAAGAAGAGAGAGAGGTGACCTATTGACCATCTACAGAATCATGAAAGGCACAGAGATACTCGATAGAGAGGACTTACTAAACTGGGACAAGAGAAACACAAGAGGACATGGAAAGAAAATAAAAAAACATAGCTACAGAAGAGAACTGAAGAAAAACAGTTTTCCACATAGAGTAGTGGATACTTGAAACAAACTGGATAATGAAATAGTATGCGCAAAAACCATTCATGACTTTAAAAGTAAACTAGACACTGCAAGATGCAAAGGTGGGACACCATGAGCATAGCTCCCCTTCATGCAAAATACAACTAGGTAAATACTTCCAAACTCAAATTTGCCTCTCCCTCTCAACTTAGTTTCACTCAATACTAACACATCCATCATTCTTCTCACAAACACACTGCCTATCTCTTCCCTTTAACCTTTTCACTCTGGGGCACATCGCACGTCTGGCAGCATTAGCTGCCCGACGTGTGATGTTGCGTCATAATAACCGCATTATAAAAAATAAAGTCAGTGCTCAATCGTTCGTTCTCTTTCACCCGTGTATTTTGATAACCATAGAAAATTGATGAAGCCAGTTTAGAGAGAATGGAAATTACGTAGGTACGACTACAATAAATATAATCAAGATGGAGACGTCACCATTATCAAGTACCCACTTGCTCCTCATGCTGCCTACGTAGGCGTCACCATATGGAAGTGGTTAAAAAAAATGAGGGTGGATTCTAATACACCCAGATGGTTGACAGGTTGAAAAATACGTACAAACCAAAGGCTTTTTCCCTCTTACAAGGGAGGTAGCTAAAAAACAAAGGCTTAAAATCCACTCCCACCCATTCCATCCCTGCATACTCCACTCCCATTCACCCCCCTCCATCCCTTTTATCTTGGCTCCTCCTGGATGACAGCTCATCCCTGCATCTTGCCCACTGTCCTGGGTCAGAAGTAGTGTTGCAAGACAGCTCATCCACAGCAAGGCCACTTTATTTAATTGGCTACCCCTCTCTCCATTCCCTCGTGCAGAAAAAGAGATGGGGAGAAATCCCTTTGGGCTGCATCAAATTATTTTTCACACATACTCCCTCACCCCCCCATCCTCCACCCACTCCCTTTCATGCATCACAGCATCATCTGTACACAACCATTCTCCATTCACCCCTATCTTCTGTCTTCTCCCATCCTTCCTCAACAGACATTCCCCTCTTTCCCAGTGCCCCTTTTACCTCATCCATCCATTTCATCCATGGTTGCCCCCTCATGCTTACTCCTTCCATCTCTGCCTTCCATACCTCTTGTACTAGTCTTTCTTCACTGATTCTTTCCATGTGTCCAAACCATCTCAATCCTCTTTCATCAATCCTATCCCTCAACTCCCTTTCCACCCTCAGTCTCCTCCTCACTTCATTTCTCACTCTATCCAGCCTCAGAACCCCTATCATACTTCTCAGGCACCTCATCTCAAACACATTCAGACTCCTCACTTCCTTTCTTGTGGGTCCAGACAAAATTTTTCTGAGAGTGCTTAGAGTGTAATAAGTCAGTAGACTTTGGTTTTGTGTTTATTGCTTGGGGGCAGGCAAATGTTGTTCAAAAAGGGAGATAAATTGTCTATATGCAACTACAGGCCAGTCAGTTTGACATCAGTTATAGGTAAAATGCTTGAATCAATAATAGTTAATAGACTCAGAGAACATATTGAGAGAGAATTTGATTCATGACACACAGCATGATTTCTCCAAGGGTAAGTCATGTGTGACTAATACTTTATCCTTTTACACTAAAGTACATAAGGCATCAGATAACAATGAGAGTTATGATGTTATTTACCTTGACTTTAGCAAAATGTTTGACAAGGTGCCCCACCAGAGACTACTAAATAAAATCAAAGGCCATGGCATAGGAGGGAAGGTGCTAGAATGGATTAGAGCTTGGATCAATAACAGAAAACAGCAGGTCACCATAAATGGTGTAAAATTCAGGTGGGGGAGTGTTTCTAGTGAGGTCCCCCAGGACTCAGTTTTGGGTCTCTTATTGTTCTTAGTGTATTTCAACCTCTGAGAAAGCAAATAAGATTGTAAGACTGATTGCATGATCTTTTGATTTCAAAAGTACATCTCTCATTAACAAGCTATATAAATCATTAGTTTGTCCACATTTGGAATATACTGTCTCCATATGGTCACCGAATCTCATTAAAGACATTGATAGATTGGAAAAAGTGCAACGACGAGCCACAAAATTGATTCCAAATATAAAAAATAAATCATGAAAATTGACTAAAACATATGAATCTCTTTTCCCTAAAAAAGTGTAGACTTTAGATTCTAAAGGGAATTGACATCAAAAGTGACAAAATTTTCACATTGAATGAGAGTCCAACAAGAAATAATGGTCTCAAACTGTCAGGAAATAGATTTAATTTGGAAGTGAGTAGAAAGAACTTCACCAACTGTGTAGTTAATGAATGGAACAACTTCTTGCAGATGCAGTGCAATGTAGTTCAGTTTGAAGCTTTAAGATTTGTTTAGTTAAGCACCTAAGATGCTGTAATAACTGCCATTTATTTTATATTATTTGTTTATTTGTTTGTTATTATTTGTTTGTTTATTATTTGCTTGATTTTCATTTATTATTATTTATCTGTCAATTTATTATTATTTACTATATACATGTTTGTTTATTATTTATTTATTATCATTTATATTATAATTTTTATTTATCTATTTATTTATTATTTATATTTTTTTCCCCATCTGACATAGTTATGAACCAAAAGGTCTCCTGTTGGCATGCTCCTCCTTTGTGATCCTTTGAAATTATGTACATAAAAGACTTGGACAATGGGATTAACAGTGATGTTAGTAAGTTTGTGGACAACACTAAAATAGGATGTCAAATTAAGTCAGGAGAAGGCACTGAGATTCTGCATTTTGCAATTCTTTTCAAAATTCTCCCATCTAACTCACCTTGTATGTTGCTTCCACCCTCTTTACTCTATGCTTCTTTTATATATACTTCCCCATTTCTTCTTTGTTGCAACTATTCCTCAAATCTTTTTTGCCACTGCAGTCCTCACTGTCTCTCCTGTTCCCTCTCATCCTTTTCATCCCACACATAATTTTTGTGCAATTCAGCACTTCCTCCTTTGAAAATACCCATTCTTCATCTGCTCTTGTTTTGCCTTTGTCTTATAATTCACTCTTACTTTGTTCCAGAAAAGAAACAGACCAAGGAGGCCAATGTTATCCTGTCAGCTGTAGAAAAACGTAGAAAATCGCTTGCACATGAAATAGAAGTAAGGGCTTAAGATAATTAATGTGGAATCCTATGTACTTTAAACTATAGATATGGATGGTTGGAACTGAATCCATATGATTTATTTTCTAAGTCTGTTATCAGATATAAATGTGTAAACATTAAGATAATCTGTTTATGTGCAGCTACATTATCAACTTCATTGTGAAAAAGGAATGGCTGCATGTAAAATATGCACATGGAAGACTGAGAATGAGATGGATAGGAGTGAAGGGGTCTTGGGTGCAAGGGGAATGTTTGTTGAGCAAAGAAGGGAGAGAGTAACAGGATCATCTTTAACTGTATTTCTTACACTTTTTCATTTATGGAGAGTTGAGAACCAGTAACTGCTCTCCTTACCACTTTGAGCTGGTGACATAGAAACAGTACTATATTTGTTGGTATACCTGGACCTAGAAGAGGCTTTTGGCAAGATGCTTCCCCCCCAAAAAAAAAAATAATATGGAAGTTGGAAAAATGTAGGAGGACTTGAAATTAATGGGTAAAAGATTTCATGAATGATAGGTACATGTGAACTGAAGGGAGAGAGGTGACTGGTGGGGTTCTCATGGGTTGGGACTGGCAACTAATATTTTTTATTGCATATCAATAATATGAATGGAATTAGTTACAAGAAAAGAGTAAAATCTGAAAGGGGTTGTGAAAAAATGAACGAAGAGGGTTTGTTAATATTGGGTGAAAGGACAACAAGAGGTCATGGCAAAATATTAAAGAAGACAGATTAACTAAAAGAGGTTAGGAAGCATAGCTTTCCACATCTATGTATCAGTTTGTGGAATCAGTTAGAACAGTAAGTCTTAACATTTTTCAGCCCTGATACCCCAAAGCTCAACTCCAGGTCAACCTGATATCCCTCTCCAATATTAGCCTATTGCTCCTGAATTTTAACTTTTAATTTACTGTAAACAAGAGAAACCAGGACAGCAATGAACAAACACCTGAGTTCTAGACTCATTTTTATTTAATATAATATTTTCCAGGATGCCTTTTTCAATACCCCAAAGAACTGGTTTCAATGCTCCCTAGGGGTATTGAGGCATTACTTTAAGAGCACCTGAGTTAGAATAAGAAATAATTCAGGCCAACAACACAAATTTAGAATAGTATTTGAGAAGTGGAGAAAGAGATGAGGCTCCATAAGCAGAGCTCTAACCCTTTTTACCTACAGTTAGGTAGATACATTTGCTCATGTCTTGGCCTCCCATACGTCTTTGCATTTTGCTTTCACCCCTTTTTCTCTATACCTCTCATATGATTCCTCATTTCTTATTTCCAGCTATTTTTCATATGCTTCTTTCCTGCCACCACTGCCTTCACCTCTTCATTCTACCATTTACTACATTTCCCTTTGTTCTTCACTCCACACACTTCCTCCTTGAAACTTGTCCATTCTTCCTATACTCCCACTTCTCAATTTTGCCTGGTATGCTTTCTCTTTCTCCTTTTCATTCAACTTACAGGGAGCTCCAAAAAAGATGTAACTAGTTTGATTGGTCTTTATTCAGATAGACTTTGAATAACAAGCTTAATATGCGAGATACATAAAGTCAATAAGGTTGGATTATGTCTGAAAGTCAAACAAACTTCTGGTAGTCCACATGCTCAATATGAGCCCCATTTCTGTTGAAACATGCTTTCATGTGGACGCAGAAATTCTGGCCAACTCTTTTCCATGTTTCAGTGGAAACTTCAGCTACATAAGCTGCCACATTCTGCTTTAGATCAGCCTGTGTTTGAGGTCTGTTGGCATAGACCTTCCCCTTTGCTACTCCCCAGAACCAGAAATCAAGTGGATTTAAGTCGGGGCTGTGGGGGGCCCACTCATGATCTGTGTTGAGGCTGATGAGACGATTCTGGAAGAGTCCCCCAAGATGATCCAATGATGCGTGGGCTGTATGAGGTCTTGCACCATCCTGCATGAACCAAGCAAGCCTTAACCCCTTCCATACGGTGCTGCACACTTAGGCGGCATGAGGAGCAAGTGGATACGCGAGGCTGCCATATCGGCGTCTTAATTATATTTATTGTAGTTGCCCCTATGTAATGACATACTCTCTAAACTGTCTTCATCACATTTTCTATGGTTATCAAGATTCACGGGTGTAAGAGAGAACGATCGATATAAGCGGTGACTATATTTTATGATGTGAGTAATATTGCGACACATCGTACGTCTGACAGCTAATGCTGCCCGCGAGATTTTGAACAGTACTGAAGAGGTTAACTGTCCTTGGGTTAGCTTCTGAGTCAGGTCACCGTGAAACTGATCAAGAATGGCGATATAACATTCACTGTTGATGGTAACGGTGTGCCCATTTTCCTCGAACCAGTAAGGTCCCAGCAGACCATGCTTTGCATTGAACGCCACAAATGCAGTGACCTTCGGACCTTTGAGGCACTTCTCACTGATTTCTTCTGGCTTCCCTTCTCCCCAAAACACATTGTTGTGGTTATTAACAGCTCCATTAAGATGACAGTGTGCTTCATCACTAAACCAATTGTATTGAGCCAGTTGGGAGTTTGCTCGAACTTTTCATTCAGCCAGTCGCACATCTCGATTCTCTTCTTTTTGTCCTGTTGCTGCAGCACATGGTGAGTTGAAATTCTAAATTGGAACAGCTTCAGGTCCTTCCTCATAACTCTCAAAAGTGTAGTTGGAGAGAGAGCCAGCTCTTGAGTGCGGATTCGGTAAGATTTCTTCGGACTGCTAACCACTGACTCACGGACTTGCTCCCTCTTCTCAGAAGTGATGATCAGTTGCCGGCCACTTCTTCCCTTGTGGACGTGATCCAGGGTTTTCTCCTTTTCAAAATGCTGCACAATCCTCTGTATTTTCAAATTTGTAAGTGTTGTAAGCTCAGACTTAGATTTGTGACCCTGGTGTGTGTTGAACCGATGGCGGACTTCTGCAGGTGACTTGGTTTCATACCAGAGTTGGACGATTTTCAACTTCTGCTCTAGCGTGTACACTTTGCATACAATCTGGAAAACAAGAAAAACAAAGACATGTTAACAAATCCAACCTAGTTGACTATGTAACCTGAAAAGGAAAATCCGTGCGTGCCCCAACAGATTTATTATAGCCAATCAAAGTAGTTACATCTTTTTTGGAGCTCCCTGTATCACTCAGCACCTCTACCTCCCTCAGTTTTCTTCTTCCTCCATTTTAATCTATTGAATAGCTCCCTTCCACATATATAAGTAATTTTTGTGCACTTATTTTAGATGGATGCTATGAAGGAGGAACTGTACTCAAGCATGCTGATTGGAATTGAGGAGGTCAACAAGAATCTTAACCCTGGATGGAGTAAGGAAACTTTTTCTTCAAGACTTATCTTGTAATATTTGTGATTGTATATTGTTGTGGAGCATGAAAATAGCTGTGGACACAATAATATTTTAATATATTTAGGGCAGAGTTGTATTTCAACCTATGCTAGAATTTTGATATTCCAGGACTTTTGATTAGAATAATTAATCAATTAATTTTTGCCTTGAGTTTCATTTGATGGAAAACTCACAGCCCCACAGTGGCTGACAACAGTCCTCAGGCCCTCCCACAGATCTCTCTGAAAAGAAACATTGGACTGTTTTCTGTGTTTCTGTGACACTGGCTGAAAGTAGTAGAAGGACAGGAGCAGCTTTTGGTTGTTACTTTTTCATGTAAGAAGAGTTGTAAGAAATACAGATGAAGTTGATAGAGATCTTGGGCCTAGTCAAGAGTCTAAATGTGAGCCCCCTCAAAAGTACCCCTTGATGGAGGTGAAGGGATTGATGAGTTTTGAAATATCATACTTGGATTTCAATTTATGAGCTATATCACCTTCTGGGCTATTCCAAGTGTTTATACTTCTATATAGAAATTTTATTTGAATTTTTTGAGAGATTGAGAGAGAAATTTGGGGAAAGCTGTTAAGAGCAGTCTAAATTTTTTATGAGCATAGTAGAGCCTGTGTTAGAATTGGGAATAGAGAAAGTGGTCTAAGGAAAAGGTGGGGCTGCATCAGGACTGTTTCATGTTGCCATGGCTGTTCAATGTGTACAATGTGCCAGTCCCCTGCCTATTACAATGTGCAAGTGTAATAGGCATGGGACTGGAGATGGTTAAAGAAATGTGAGGTGGGCCAGTTGTTTGCTGACAACACTGCACTTGTGGCAGGGTTAGAGGGCGGGATTAAGGGAGTTAGTGATGGAGTTTGGGAAGTTATATGATAGGAGAAAGTTGAAGATAAATGTGGGTAAAAATAAGGTGATGAGATGTACAAGAGGAGAGGATGACAGTTGGAAGTAAGTCTTAAAGGAGAGAGGCTGGAGGAAGTGGATAGTTTTAGGTATTTGGGGTTGTATGTGGGAGTGGAGGAGGAGGTAAACTGTAGATTGAGAGAAGCAAATAAATGCTTTGGGGAATTAAAAGTGTCACTAGAAATAGGTATCTCGGAATGAATGTAAAAAGAATGTTGTATAAAGGGGTGATTGTGTCTGCAACAATGTATGGAGTAGAGACCTGGAATTTAATAGAGGTGGAGAGAAGTTTAAATGTATTTGAGATGAAATGTCTGAGAAGTATGGTAGGATTTACAAGGTTGGATAGTATGAGAAATAAGGAGGAGAATGGGGGTGGAAAAGAAGATGGCAGGTAGGGCTGATGAAAGATTAATGGGATGGTTTGAACACATGGAAAGAATGAGTGAAGAAAGATTAGTAAAAGGTGTGGAAGGCAGATGTGGATGGCGTGAACTTTAGGGGATGACTGAAGTTGAGATGGATTGATGGGAGGAAAGGGACTTTGAGCAAGAGGGGAATGTCTGTTGAGCAAGGAAGGGAGAGGGCAGGATATAGGGGTGAGTGGAGAATGGCTGTGTATAGATGATATTTTGATGCAAGGAAGGGAGTAGGCAGGGGATATGGGGGGAGTAGGGAGTGATTGTGTGTGAATGATATTGTGATGCAGTCTGAAGGGATTTCTCCTTGTCGTCTCTATTTTCCACATGAGGGAATGGAGAGGGAGGGGTAGTCACCAATTAAGTGAACCAGCCTCAATGTGGATGCAATGTCTTGCTGCATTGCTTCTGACCCAGGGCAGTGGGCAGGATACAGGGATGACCCTTCATTCACGAGGAGCTAAAATGAGAGGGAGGAAAGGGTGGTGGTGGAGGGGAGTGGAAAGGGTGGTAATGGGTATGTGCCTTTTGACTTTGGTACTTCCCATGTAAAAGGGAAAAAGCCCTTGATATATAGATAGAAAACTATTTCTTCTCATCCTTTAGGCATTTAGTCTAACAACTTGTTCTTATAACCTTATGAAGCCCTCCCATCCTTAATCAAGAGATCTCTTCTGTGATTGTAGTCCACTCCCTTTAGCAACTGGGACCATGATATCAGATCACTGCATTCTCTTTGGCTCTTCACCATTTTAGTCTCTCCTTATATTACTTATCTGACAGGTTGAGAATCAGTTTGGTTATTGTCAGTAGTATCCCTCAGTGGGCACTATACCACTGATGCATAGTCTTTTATTTTTCACTGTCAGAGAGGACCATATTTCAGTGATAGAAGGATTAGGGTTACTATGAGTTTTTTCATCATTTTTTCATCCATGTAGTGGAAAAGTCACCTTAATTGTTTTCAACAGTCCATGTCTCCTTCACATTCTTACTGATGTCTGTTGAGTGACAGCTTGTCTTTTATTAATATTCTTAGATTTACCTAGTTGTATTTACCTAGTTGTAATATACGAGAAGGGAGCTATGCTTGTGGTGACCAGTCTTTGTATCTCTCCGTATCAAGTTTTATCTTAAAATCTTGGATAGTGTTTGCACACACTGTTTCGTTGTCTAATTTGTTCCATGTATTTATCGCTCTGTGCGGGAAGCTGTTCCTTTTCAAGTTTTTTCTTGAACTGTCCTTTTTCAGTTTTTTCTGTGTCCTCTCATTTTACCGTTGTCCCACACTAACAAGTCATTCCTGTCTAAAACTTCCATTCTTTTCATTATTCTGTAGATAGTCAGCAAATCTCTTTCTCTTCTCTGTTCCAAAGTGGGTAGATTCAATTTGGACATTCTTTACTCGTATGTTAGTTCGGCGAGAGTTGGTGCTAGTTTGGTTGTCGCTCTTTGTATTCTTTCTAGTTTCTTAATATTCTTTTTGGTACTGGGTGTCTGAAGTGATGCTGCGTACTCAATTTTTGGTCTCATTAGTGTAGTTAGTATTTTCTTTATCATTTCTTCATCCAAATAAGCAAATGCCACTTTGATTGACCTCAATAAATTGTAGGTTTCTCCGAATATTTTATTTATATGCTTATCTGGTTTCATGTCCTTTCCAATCATCACTCCAAGATCTTTTTCCGAGTTTGCTTTCTTTATTTTTTCTTCCCCAACTTTGTAATCTTTTGATATTTTGTTTTTACTCTTTCCAAATTCCATTATACTGCATTTCTTTATATTAAATTTTACTTCCCATTTTTGAGTCCAATTCCAGATTGTGTCCTCTTCCGTTATTACCTTCTTTAGTAATTTTGTGTCATCTGCAAAGAAATTCATATAGCACTCCACACCTTCATTCATGTCATTAATGTATACGGCGAACATGATTGGGGCCAGTACTGATCCTTGCGGGACACCACTTTTTACTTCTTCCCAGTTGGAGAATTTTTCTCTAATTACAACTCTCATTTTCCTCCCAATCAGGAAGTCTTTCATCCATTCCAATAATTTTCCTCTGATGCCACCTTTTGACTATATCTTCTTTATAAGTTTCCTATGAGGTACCTTATCGAATGCCTTTTGCAGGTCCAGAAAAGCATAGTCCGCCCACCCATCTCTTTCTTGTATTATGTCTATTAATCTTGAGTAGAAGCAGATCAAATTTGTTGTACATGATCTCCTTTGTCTGAATCCAAATTGATTTGGATTCAGTATAGATTTTTCTTCCAGGTACTTAACCCATATGTTTTTGACAACTCTTTCACAAATTTTTGGTATTGTACTTGTTAGTGAGACTGGTCTGTAGTTAGCTGGATCTTCCTTATTACCTCCCTTATAAATTGGTACGATGTTTGCCTTCTCCCAGTCCAATGGCACTTTTCCTTCTTTAAGTGAGAATTTAATTATATATTTTGTCAGTTAATTCTTCCAAACATTCCTTCAGTATCCAGTTTGCAATCCCGTCTGGGCCATGTGATTTTCTTACATCAAGGGTTTTTATTTGGTCACTGATTTCTTTTTGTGTTACGTTTATTTCTTTCATTGCTGGCAGGGTTCCCACGGTCCTTGAAAATTCTGGAAAGTCCTGGAAAAAAAAGTGATCCTGGAAAGTCATGGAAAAGTCCTGAAATTCTGCCAAAAATCAAGTGGTCCTGGAATTAGGACTACCAGCTAAAAAAGTCATTGAAAGTCCTTGAATTCAGTGTTGCATGGATGTTGGTTGTGCTCAAAGCTGCCTGTGAGGACCCACTCTCCATCGCAAAGCTACAATTCTTCATCTCTGTAGCTAAACAACTCCACCCATTCCTTCAGAGGTTTCAAACAGATGCACCCATGGCACCGTTCTTGGGACAGAAGCTAAAGGAAGTGGTTGTTGCGCTCATGGGACGTTTCATCAAAAAAGAAGTTCTGGACAAAGCAGACACCATGCAGAAACTGGCCAACCTGGACCCCAAGGACCAGAAGAACCAGATGCTGCCAAAACTTGTAGATCTGGGATTTGCTGCTCGAGAGTCTGTGAAGAAAGCTGCTGAGAAGAAACTGGTCAGTGATTTGAAGGTCCTGGCATTCAAGAATGAGTGTGTGACAAGAGTCCCTTGAAACTGTCCCTGGTTCGATATCTCTCTGCACTGGCTCCAGATAAACTAGTTGCTCCTTCTACAGATGCGGCGACGAAGTTCCAGAAAATCCTCCAGATGCTTCTGAATGCCAACAGGCTGTCCGTGCGATGAGCTCCTTGCTCAGTACAAGGCGTTTGGTAGTGAGATGAGGCAGGAACATGCAGCAGATTTCAAGAACTTCACCCCAGATAGTGAGAGGCTGGACATATTTCTGGGCCAGTACTTTAAAGACCACAAGTACAGCAAGCTCTGGTCTGTTTTCAAGATGCTTCTCACAGTCTCCCATGGTCAGGCATCAGTAGGAAGGGGTTATTCTGTGAACAAGGACCTCCTGGTTCAGAACATGCAGGAGAAGACTATTGTAACTCTTCGTACAGTCTATGACAGTACCCAAGCCACGGGCCAGCACTTCACTGAGTTACCCTTCACTCCCAGACTGGAAAGGCATGTCAGGGCATCGAGGATGAGATACCAACAGGATCAGAAGAAGTCACAGACAGATAATGAGAAATCCTCAAAGAGAAAGGCACTACAAGAGGATATCCAGTCAGCAGAGAAAAAGAGGAAGCTCTTGAAAGATAGTATGGAGTCAATAACCAAGGAAGCAGACCAGCTGGCAAAGAAGGCAGAAACAGAGCATGACTTCACTTTGCTGTCTAAGTCCAATGCTTTCAGACTGAAAGTTTCTGAGAAGGCAGATGAAAATCTCAAACTGGAAAAGAAACTACAAGACCTCAAGCAGAAACTGAAATCAATGGAGTGACTATTTTCAAGAAAGAGCAAAGAATGAATTATACCTGATACTCTGATATATATATATATATATATATATATATATATATATATATATATATATATATATATATTGTAATCTAACAGAGGAAGACTGCATAGTGTAATAAAGTGGGTGGAATCGGCTGGCTGTAAGGGGTGGAGGAGGCCAGAAAGGTCAGTTTGTATTTGAAAATTGTTTCAGATATTCCGCTCAAAGTCCTGGAAATTTGATGATTTTTATCCTGGAATATCCTGGAAAAGTCCTGGAATTTAGTTTTCAATTTTCTGTGGGAACCCTGTGCTGGGGATAATTCTCTCTCTTTTTCTACACAGGCGAGTTTTCTGTTGTGAATACTGATTTGAAGTGGTTCATAATTTCAGCCATTTCCATTTCTTCTGTATATTCCTTTTTGTCTTGGTGCAGTTTTTCTATTTCTTGTTTGTTTTTCAGTTTTCCATTTACATATTTGTAAAATAGTTTGGGTTCTTCCTTACATTTATCTATTATCTTTTTTTCATGGTTTCTCTTTTCATCTCTGTGTATTTTTACATATTTGTTTCGTAGTTTGATGTAGGTTTGCCATTTGCTTGGTTTCTTATCTCTTGTCCATTTTTTCCAAGCTTTGTCTCTTTTGTCCTTAGCTTCACTACATCTTTTGTTGTACCAGCTTTTTATGTATGTTTTTTTTAATTTTTTGTTGTACATGTTTATTTACTCCTTCATTATAAATTTCTTTTAGTGTGTTCCATTTTTCTTCTATCCCTGTATCTTCATTTTGGATTTTTTCCCAGTTTGTATTGCGAAAGAATGTTTTAAGTTTCTCAAAGTTTGTTCTGTTATACATTGGTCTTCCTATTCTATGTTTATCATTTTTGCTTTGATCCATTTGTTCTTTCAATTCCATTTCTATTAGTACGTGGTCACTTTTTCCTATTGGAGTTTTGTAATAAAAAAATTTCGACAATCTCAGGTTCTGTCGTAAGTATTAAGTCTAATTTTGAAGGTTCTTCATTTCCTCTATATCTAGTATTTTCTTTAATCCACTGGGTCATTGTGTATTCAATGGTCAAGTCAAGGAGGGCAGTGCCCCAGTGTTCCTCTCCCCCCCTTCACTGTCATTTCTTCCCAACATATTTCTTTTGAATTAAAGTCACTCCGTCTTTCAGTATTTCAATTAATTCATCTTTTGCATCTTCTAGTAACTTGGAATGATCCCTTTCTGTCCAGGCTTATGTTTTTGGGGGGACATATACCACTGCAAATTTTCTTTTCTTCATTTGTTTGCCTTCGACTTGTATCATAAATGATTCTTCATTATTTTTTCCTTCAGATATTTGTGTTACATTTAAATCTTTCTTGGTCAAAATTAGAACTCCTCTGCCCTGTTTGTTCTTTCTATTCTTTGTCCAACAGTTGTATAAACCTTGTCCCACAGTGTAAGGAGTTAGGGTATACTTTAATTTAGTTTCCACTATTCCCATTATATCTGGTTCCTCTAAGACTAGATAATCGTTTAATTCGTTCATTCCTGAGATTATTCAATCTATATTAGTATAAGCTATTTTTAGTTTCTTTTCTCCTCTTCTTTTTCA
This sequence comes from Oratosquilla oratoria, assembly GCF_046742065.1. Classification (NCBI taxonomy): domain Eukaryota; kingdom Metazoa; phylum Arthropoda; class Malacostraca; order Stomatopoda; family Squillidae; genus Oratosquilla; species Oratosquilla oratoria. The sequence goes on along the minus strand of NC_134791.1, from coordinate 39,139 downwards.
GTTTTCTTTGTTTCCATTTTCCTTATATATCTTTTTCTCACCCTCATATCTATCATTTGGGAATGGATGCTAAGAGGAGACTGTATGAAGGAGTGATTGTGCCAACAGCACTGTATGGGGCAGAAACATGGAACATAAGAGAGAAAGAGAGAAAGAGTTTGAATGTGTTTGAGATGAGGTGTCTGAGAAGTATGATGGGATTACTAGGCTAGATAGAGTGAGAAATGAGGAGGTGAGGAGGAGAACAGGGGTGGAAAGGGAGTTGGGAGATAGGGTTGATGAAAGAGTATTAGGATGGTTTGGACACATGGAAAGAATGAGTGAAGAAAGACTAGTAAAAGAGGTATGGAAGGCAGATGTGGAGGGAGTGAACATGAAGGGACGTCCTAGGATGAGGTGGATGGATGGGGTGAAGGGGGCTTTGGGGAAGAGGGAAATGTCTGTTGAGGAAGGACGGGAGAGGACAGAAGACAGGGGTGAATGAAGAATGGTTGTATATGGATGATGTTGTGATGCATGAGGTGGAATGGGTGGGGGGATGGGGGGTGAGGTAGTATGTGTGAGTAAATTTTGACGCAGCCCGAAGGGATTTCTCCCTGTCTTCTCCTTTTATGCAATGGGGGGATGGAGAGGGGGGTCGCCGACTTAATGAAGCGGCCTTGCTGTGGATGTGCAGCGTCTTGCGACATTGCTTCTGACCCAGGGCAGTGGACAAGGTGCAGGGATGACCCGTTATCCAGGAGGTGCTAAGATGAGAGGGAGGGTGGAGGGGTGTGGAGTGTATTCAGGGATGGAATGGGTGGGAATGGTTTTATGCCTTTTCCTTTTTGGCTACCTCCCTTGTAAGGGGGAAAAAGCCTTGGTATATGTATGTATGATGCATATCTATCACTCCAAAAAAACTGTTTTTTTTTCTTTTCAGTTCTTTTCTCATTCTTTTTGTTCACCTCATTCCTAAGTTCTTTTTCTTTCTCTTTTTCTTCCTCACTCATTTCTTTTTTTTATCCACATATTTTTGTACTGTCCGCTATTTGCTAATCTTACTGTTCTAGATAATATTTCTTCTGCACTTGTTTGCGATCTAAGTTTAACTTTTAGTGGTCTACACTGTTTTTCTTTGGAGTACCTGCCCATTTTATAGGTTTCCTCAATTTCCCGGTCCCAGCCTAACTCATCTGTTTGTAATTCTTTTAGTATTTCTTTGGCAATCTCTTTTTCTTCCTTTTCCCTCTGATATCTAGGTACATCGTGCTTTTCTTTAATACCATAGATTACTATACATCTATGGCGCAGCGGACTGGCTTGTTATACACTGGAACGTGGCACTGGTTGCCCTGTTATGAAATTACGTAAGATCATTCACACGGGAGGGCAAGAATGCACTCTTACTTGGTGCCACGTTTATTTGACGATAGAAAAGAGAGGGGTGTTGCCCCTTTACAAGAGGCATTTTCCTCTTCACATTAGAGGTGCTGCCATTGAAACTTTTGGGGGCAGAAGGGACATAGGAGGAGATGAAAACTGCAAAACATGGAACGGCACTAGTTACTAACACAGCTACAAGCCAAACGTAAAAATATAAAAAATTACAAAGAATCTGAACATAAAATATGAGCAGCTTAAGACTAATTCATTATAAACATACAGATAATGTAATATAACAGATTTTCTAAAACTAAATTTGGCTCAAAAATTTACTGAGTTGGCCGCGAAAAGAGGGTGTTAGCACCTTGGGTTTCAGACCTAAACTAAAGCCTAGACGTGAGTCGTGACGTCACAAATGGCAACAGGTCTTTACACAGTTTGCTTATTCCTAATTTTAAAGCAAACATTGTACAAATAATGGGATGTTATCTTGCAACACAGCTTGCAGACAACTTACAAAGGTAGAGATTCAAACAGAAGTGGTCTCTGTTCGAAATACACTTAAAATTATAACATTACAGAAAACAAAACTGATACCCTTTCCATGGGGAAACGGGCTTAAGACAAAATATATGTAAAAATGGAGATACACAGCATTATAAAAAGGCCCCGTTACTGCTCGTAACGGCACAACATCTTTTTCTATCCACTGTGTCCCTAACTAGGTTACTTTTCTCTTTAATAATCTGAATCACATTTTCTTTGGTATTATCTTTTACTTGTTGTTCTATTATTTTCTTTAGGGATATTTCTTGACTTTACTGTTAAATTTTCTACTGTTTTTTTTAATTTCCTGTAGGTCATTCTCCTTGATTTTTTCTTCCACCTTTTCAGTTACTTCTTTCATTTGACTTTTAATTTTGCATTTCAAAGCCTTGTTCCTATTATTATCCTCACTTTTTAACCTCTCATTATCACCCTTAAGCTGTTTTAATTCCTTTTTCAACTCGTCTATCTCCCTATTGTTTTCTTCATTAGCTTTTCTTAGGATCGCTTTTAAGCTCTAATAATTCATCTACAATGTCATTCATATCTCTATTCCTCATTATATTCCTATACCTAGGTTCTCTATCCATCTCTATTCCTCTAAGTAAGCCATTGCCTTCTCTTTCAAATCCAGAAAATCTATGTACGTCCAGACTCTGATACTCTCTTGTTTCTCTATTTTAGTCTTTTTGTAATGGATGTGCTTTCCAAGAAATAGTTCAATGATTATCTTTTTTAGCTATTGCCTATTCTCAATATTTTCCATTTTTTTAGTATTGAGGCTCCATGCAAATATAGTGTTTAGATCTATTTGCAAAAGCATATATTCCTCCTTATTCTTTACTCATCCTATGGTCTGCATCATCTGTAAACATGGCTATATCACCTTTCATCATGCCATTAACATAGATAAGAAACATTATAGATACTAGCACTGAACCTTGTGGGACTCCTTTATTATTAAAATTAGGTATTGTATAGCCCCCATCTCCCTGTTGCATAACTGCATTCAGTTTTGATTTATGCTGCTTAGGATTCAGAGATCAAATTCTTTCTTTTATTTTTTCAGGTTATGGAGAGGATATTACTGAGGAATTGTTTGACATTCGAAGAAGGTATGAATATAAGATGCTTCTCTACCTGTATTTTCCTAACCAGAGGTCTAAAAGTCTCATAATACTAAGTATTACCAATTGTCTTGAGAACAGTAGAGCTTGTGTTGAAATTGGAAATGGAGAGAGCAAGTGGCTTGAGGTAAAGATGGAGCTGTATCAGGGCTGTGTCATATTGCCATGGCTGTTCATTGTGTACATGGATGGAGTGGCTCAGGAAAAGGTTAAAGAAAATGGAGAAAAGTGGGAGGTAAGCCAGTTGTTGTTTGTGGCCAACACTGCACTTGTGGCAGGGTCAGAGGGGGGATTAAGGCAATTAATGATGGAGTTTGGGAAGGTATGCAATAGGAGAAAGTTGAAGGTAAATTTAGGTAAAAGTAAAGTGATGAGATGTACAAGGAGAGAGGATGATAGCAAGTTGGATGTAAGTTTTAAGGGGGAGAAGCTGGAGGAAGTGGATACTTTTGAGTACTTGGAATTACATGTGGCAGGAAAAGGAGTAGGGATGGAGGTGAAATGTAGATTGAGAGAAGCAATTAAGTGCCTTGGGGGATTAAAAAGTGTCATGAGAAATATGCATCTAGGAATGGATGCAAAAAGAATATAAGAAGAGGTGATTCTGCCGATAACACTGCACAGGCTGAAAACTTTGAATTTAAGAGAGGGAGAGAGAAGTTTAAATGTGTTTGAGATGAAATGTCTGTGAAAGTTAGGGGTTTATAAGGTTGGATAGAGTGAGAAATGAGGAGGTGAGGAGGAGAGCAGGGGTGGAAAAGGAGCTGGCACATAGGGCTGATGAAAGAATATTGGGATGGTTTGAACACATGGAAAGAATGAGAGAAGAAAGATTAGTAAAAGAGGAGTGGAAGGTAGAGGTGGATGGAGTGATTTTGAGTGATTTTGAGGGGACAACTAAGGATGAGATGGATTGATGGGTTGAAAGGGGCTTTGAGCAAGAGGGGGTCTTTTGGGCAAGGAAGGGAAGAGGCAGGAGATAATGATGACTGGAGAATGGCTGTGTATAGATACATTTATACATGAAGGGAGGAGGCAGGGTATGAGGGCAGGGGTGGTTGTGTGGATGATATTTTGATGCAGCCTGATGGGATTTCTCACTATTTTCTCTGTTTTCCACACTAGGGATGGAGAGGGGGGTTGCTGATTAAGTAAAGCAGCCTTGTGGATGTACTGTGTCTTGCTGCATTGCTTCTGACCCAGGGCAGTGGGCATAAGATGAGGATGACGCTTCATTTATGAGGATCTAAAGGGAGAGGGAAACAATGGTGGTGGATGGGAGTGGATACATGCCTTTTGACATGACTATTTCCCTTATAAGGAAGAATATATACTTGGATTTCCAAAAAGCATTTGATAGAGTCCTGCATAATTGGCTACTCATTAAAGGGATGGATGGGCAGACTGTGCCTTCTTGGATTTGCAGAAAGCATTTGACAAGGTACCACAAAAAATTAATAAGTAAAATTGAAAAAATAGGAGGAATTCAAGGCAAACTGTTGGAATGGGTGAGGGATTTCTTAACTGGGAGAAAAATAAGAGTGGTACTTAGAGACAAAAATTTGAAATGGGAAGATGTAAAAAGTGGCATCCCCCAAGGCTCTGTTTTTACTCTTACTCTTACTCCGCTGGTCTTTGGGCCACTTAGTGATCCATAACCGCTTTCGAAGCGTCTCGCCATGTCTTTCTGTCCTGTGTCACCTCCTTCCATTCTCTTGGTTCTATTCTACATATCTGCACATCTTTTTCAATGCATCTCCTCCAGTCTTTTCTAGGTCGACCAAGTGGTCGTCTTCCACGCACTCCACTATTGAGCACTGTCTTTGGCCATCTATCTTCTTGCAACCTTGTGACATGTCCTGCCCATTTCAATCTTTTTAATCTTATTACATTTTTAATATGGGGTTGTTTTGTTTGTTCTCGAATTTCCCAGTTGTGTCTTATCCTCCATTCTTGCATTTGGTTGTCATACACAGGTCCTAAAATTCTCCGTAAAATCTTATTTTCAAGAATTTCAAACTTCTTCTCCATAGCTTTTGTAAGGGCCCATGCTTTGCAGCCGTACAGTATAACAGGTCTCACTATTGAGTTGTACAGTCTCAGTTTTGTTGTTCTTGATATTGACCTTTTTTTAAACAATTCTATTAGGCTGTAGTAACATCGATTTCCTGCTCCGATTCTGGCTTCCACTTCCTGTTTCATTCTTCCGTCATTGGTCACCTTTACTCCTAAGTATTTAAAATCTTTAACACTATGTCCATCCCCGCAATCTGAACCCTTTCTGGCAGATTAGACTCTCTTGCTACCTTCATTATCTTTGTTTTGCTTTCATTGATCTTGAGTCCAACACTTTCTGCAGCTTCTTTAAAGAGTGCCGCCAGTTTTTCCATTTCTGTTTGATTCTCTATCATGATGTCAATGTCGTCAGCATATGCTAATAGTTTTATGGTTATATCTTCCAATTTTATTCCTTCGTCTCTCCTATTCATACTAACTCTGATTATTTTTTCCATTGCCAGATTAAATAACAGTGGTGAGAGTATGCATCCTTGTTTTAAGCCATCTCCTATCTGAAAAGGTGATGTAGTTTTACTCCCACATCTCACTACGCTATTTGTGTTTTCATAGCATGCTCTTGTTAATCTGATGTACTTGTGTGGTATTCCTAATTCTTCCATTATTTTCCACAGAGATGTTCTGCTCACTCTATCATAAGCCTGTTTAAAATCGATGAACAGGTGTAGTTGTTCCCTATCATATTCCCAATACTTTTCTATAAGTTGTCTTATAACAAAAATTTGATCTGTTGTTGACCTCCCTCTTCTAAAGCCGCATTGGTACTCTCCTACTATATGCTCCATGTATTCTTCCATTCTGTTATACAATATCTTGGTGAAAACTTTATATGCAGTTGATAGTAGGCTTATTCCTCTGTAGTTTGTGCACTCTAACTTATCGCATTTTTTGTGTATTGGGACGATTATTCCCTCCAGCTATCTGGTATGCTTTCTTTTGCCCAAATTATTTTCATCAGTCGGTGTAGTCTTTTCGTTAAAAAATCTCCCCCTCCTTTCCATATTTCTGATGGTATTCCATCTTTGTTAGGGCTTTTATTGTTTCTTAAATGTTTAACTGCTCGTTTAACTTCCTCGAAAGATATTTCGGGCATCTTTTTTTCTGGTCCTTGGATATTTCGATTATCATTGTTGTTTGGGTTGTTTTCCATTGTCGGATTTGATAATTCTTCAAAGTGTTCCTTCCATATTTCCATCACTTCTGCCTCTCCTGCTATTATTTCTCCATTCTTATTTTTTATCATTCTCTCTCTAGCTTGGTACCCAGTTCTTATTTTTTTTATTCCCTGATAAAATTGTCTTATTTTTCCTCCATGCCTATTTCTTTCGATATTCTCTACTTCCTTATGAAAAGCTTGTCTCTTTTTTTTTTTAATATCCTATTTGCCTCTATTTTCTTTAGTCTGTAATTCTCTCTCTGTACCTCGTTACTTTGTTGTCCTATTACCTGTTGCCTTGCTCTATTCCTTTCTTCTAGTGCTGCCTTACATTCATTATCAAACCAATGATTCCTTCTTTCTTTAGGTGCGAAACCAATTTCCTGCTCGGCCACTTCTCTTACTATGTTTGACATGTCTTCCCAGGTCTGATTTACACTTTTCTCTTCTGTTTCTTCTTCTAAAATATCCAATATTCTGAACCTATTGATTAATTTCAGCTGAAAATTATCCTTTACTTCTGGTTCCTTCAGTCTTTCTAAATCAAATATTTTCCTCTTTTCCCCTGGTGTCGATTTCTTTATTGATAGTTTAGCTCTAATCCTTCCCAGAACCAGGAAGTGGTCAGTGTTGCAATCTGCTCCTCTGTAGCTTCTTACATCCTGCAATGCATTTCTGTGTTTTCTATTGATTATTATATGGTCAATTTGGTTTCTAGTATGTCCATCTGGTGATACCCAAGTCTCTTTATGTATGTTCTTATGTTGAAAGTATGTTCCTCCTATGACTAGATTATTACTTAAGGCAAGTGATGCTAGCCTTGTCTCATTATCATTGGTTTCTTCATGGAGGCTTTCTTTTCCTATTGATGGTCCGAAAGCCTCAACTTCCTGTCCTACTCTGTTTTGGCTCCTTTAATGTTTGTCATATACATAAATGATATGGATGAAGGAGTAGATTGTTACATGAACTTTTTTGCTGATGATGCCAAATTACTCAAGAGAATGAAAACAGAAGAAGATTGCAGATCGCTGCAAGATGACCTGGATAAAGTATGGGAATGGAGCCGGAGACACAAAATGAACTTCAACATCAAGAAATGTAGCATAATGGAATTTGGAAGAGGTAAAAATAGAGTTTCGGGAAGATATTCAATTGGAAACAAAGAAGTCAAAAAAGTAAACTCAGAGAGGTACCTAGGAGTAATCATCTTTAGTGACTTGACACCTGAGAAACATGTAAATAAATTATTTGGAGACTTCAACTTATCAAGATTAGTGAAAGTGGCCTTTGATTACATGGATGAGGAGATGGTTAAGAAAATAATTGTTACACTGATAAGAGAGAAATTAGAATATGCTGTACCAATGTGGGCACAAATAACAACAAAAAACATAAGAAAATTAGAAAGAATCTAAAGAGCAGCGACAAAAATGGCACCCACACATCCACTTGCTGTGGATGTGCTGTGTCTTGCGACACTGCATCTGACCCAGGGCGGTGGGCAAGGTGCAGGGATGACCCGTCATCCAGGAGGTGCTCAGATGAGAGGGAGGGTGGGAGGGGTGTGGAGTGTATTTAGGGATGAAATGGGTGGGAGTGTTTTTATGCCTTTCCCTTTTTGGCTACCTCCCTTGGAAGGGGGAAAAAGCCTTGGTATATGTATGTATGTACACTATCTAATCTGATATATGAACAAAGATTGGAGAAATTACAGCTGTCAACACTAGAGCAGAGAAGGGAAAAAGGCGATTTGTTGACCATTTTCAGAATTATGAAAGGGATGGAAGTTCTCGATAGAGACAACCTATTAAAATGAGACAAAAGAGAAACAAGAGGACACGAAAAGAAACTAAAGAAAGACAGTTACAGAAGAGACCTGAAAAAAATAGCTTCCCACACAGAGTGATTGATGTCTGGAACAAACTGAATAGAGATACAGTGAATGCCAGAACCATACATGATTTCAAGAATAACTGGATGTGGAGAGATATAAAAACGGGTCACTACGAGCATAGCTCCCATCCCGTAAAATACAACTAGGTAAATACATGGCATCGGGTTGAAGATTGGCTGATAGAGAACAACGGGTTATATTCAATGGAAATTCATCTGACTGGTGTGATGTAGTGAGTGGTGTTCCTCAGGGATTTGTGCTTGGTCCAGTTCTCTTTTGATGTATGTAAATGGTGTGGATAGGTTGTCTGGTTTGTAAAATATAAAAAATTATGAATGACATTAAAATTGTTAGTAAAATCAGTAGTGCAGCAAATAGGGATCAACCACAGCCTTACATAGATTGTTTAGTTAAGTGGTACAACAAATGTAAAATTTTGTGTATAGGCAACAAAAACAACTCCAACAATTATTCCATGAATGGTAATCAGCTTCAGAATTCAGATCAAGAAAAAGAAAAAGGTGTCATAATATCTAAGGATCTATAACCAGCTCTCCATTGTACAAAAGCTGCAAAAACTGCCCACCAAATAGTAGGATTTATTAGAAGAACATTTGAACATTTGTACACAGTGAGACCTCTCATTAACGGACGTTAATTAGCTGTGTTTGTGGTGTTTTCGCTGTGTTTTCGGTGTTTTGGAGTGGTTTTTGGGTGGTATAGTGATTGCACATACTAAAGAACAACACCAAAAACACCGAAAACACAGCAAAAACACCCCAAACACAGCTAATTAATGTCCCTTAATAAGAGGTCTCACTGTACCAAGGGCTTTATTCCCCTTTATAAGGGAGGTACATACATATGAGTGAACATGAGGGGGCGTCCTAGGATGAGATGGATGGATGGGGTGAAGGGGGCTCTGAGGAAGAGGGGAATGTCTGTTGAGGAAGGATGGGAGAGGACAGAAGACAGGTGAATGGAGAATGGTTGTATATGGATGATGCTGTGATGCATGAGGTGGAATGGGTGGGGGGATGGGGTGTGAGGTAGTATGTGTGAGCAAAATTTGACGCAGCCCAAAGGGATTTCTCCCCATCTCCTTTTCTACATGGGGGTACAGAGAGTGGGGGTCGCCGATTTAATGAAGTAGCCTTGCTGTGGATGTGCTGTGTCTTGCGACACCGCCTTTGACCCAGGGCAGCGGACACGGTGCAGGGATTACCCGTCATCCAGGAGGTGCTAAGATAATAAGGAGGGTGGAGGGGTGTGGAGTGTATTTAGGGATGGAATGGGTGGGAATGGTTTTATGCCTTTTCCTTTTTGGCTACCTCCCTTGTAAGGGGGAAAAAGCCTTGGTATGTGTATGTGTGTACATACACATACCAAAGGCTTTTACCCCTTACAAGTGAGGTAGCTAAAAAACAAAGGCATAAAAACCACTCCCACCCATTCCATCCCCATCATACAAAGGATTACAAAGGTGGAGCATGCTGACAGGAGACCTTTTGGTCCATATCTAGGTCGGATGCAAAAAAAATCATAATAATAAATTAATAAATAAAAACTATAATAATGTAAATAACAAATAAAATAAATAAATGCATAGGTATAGTTAAATAATAAACAAACAGGTAAATAGTAAATAATAATAAATTGACATATAACTAATAATAAATGAAAATCAAACAGACAAATGATAACAAAACAAAAACAAATAATATAAGATAAATTATAATCATTACAGCATCTTGCTTAGGTGTTTATCTAAATGGTTCTTAAAGCTTTGAGCTGAACTACATTGCACTACCTGTGCAGGAAGTTTATTCCATTCATTAACGACATGGTTGGCAAAGTTGTTTCTACCTACTTCCAAATTGAATCTATTTCCAGACAGTTTGAGACCATTGTTTCTTGTCTGATTCTCATTCAATGTGAAAATTTTGTCACTTTTGATGTTGTCAATTCCTTTTAGAATTTTAAAGACCTGTATCAAGTCACCTCTGAGTCTACGGTTTTTTAGGGAAAACAGATTTATATGTTGTAGTCAATTTTTGTATGATTTATTTTTTATATTTGGAATCAGTTTTGTGGCTCGCCGTTGTACTTTTTCCAGTCTGTCAATGTCTTTAATGAGATTCAGTGACCATATGGAAACAGCATATTCCAAATGTGGACGAACTAACGATTTACATAGCTTGTTAATGAGTGATGGACTTTTGAAATCAAAAGATCGCGCAATCAGTCCTAGAGTCTTATTTGCTTTGTCAGAGGCTTAAATACACTGCTTAGATGATTTGAGATCGTTGCTGATAAGTACACCGACATCTTTTTCACTATCCACTTTTGTTAACGAATTTCCAAATAACTTGTAATTGTACATACATACATATACCAAGGCTTTTTCCCCCTTCCAAGGGAGGTAGCCAAAAAGGGAAAGGCATAAAAACACTCCCACCCATTTCATCCCTAAATACACTCCACACCCCTCCCACCCTTCCTCTCATCTGAGCACCTCCTGGATGACGGGTCATCCCTGCACCCTGCCCACCGCCCTGGGTCAGAAACAGTGTCGCAAGACACAGTAAATCCACAGCAAGGCCGCTTCATTTAATCGGCGACCCCCCCTCTCCGTTCCCCTTTGCATATAAGGCGAGGACGGGGAGAAATCCCTTCGGGCTGCGTCAAAATTTACTCACACATACTACCCCACCCCCCACCCCCCCGCCCATTCCTCCTCATGCAGTCACAACATCATCCATATACAACCATTCTCCACTCACCTCTGTCTTCCGTCCTCTCCCTTCCTTCCTCAACAGACATTCCCCTCTTCCCCAAAGCCCCCTTCACCCCATCCATCCACCTCATCCTAGGACGTCCCCTCATGTTCACTCCCTCCACATCTGCCTTCCATACCTCTTTTACTAGTCTTTCTTCACTCATTCTTTCCATGTGTCCAAACCATCCTAATATTCTTTCATCAACCCTATCTCCCAAATCCTTTTTCACCCCTGTTCTCCTCCTCACCTCCTCATTTCTCACTCTATCCAGCCTAATAACCCCCACCATACTTCTCAGACACCTCATCTCAAACACATTCAAACTCCTTCTCTCTTCTTCTCTTATGTTCCACGTTTCTGCCCCATACAGTGCTGTTGGCACAATCACTCCTTCATACAGTCTCCTCTTAGCATCCATTCCCAAATGTCTATTCCTCATTACACTCTTTAAACCACCAAGGCATTTACTCGCTTCTCTCAATCTACATTCTACCTCCACCTTCACTCCACCTTTTCCTTCTACACTTGCACCCAAGTATCTAAAACTATCCACTTCCTCCAGTCGCTCTCCCTTAATGTTCACTTCCAGTCTACTGCCACTTTCACCCCTTGTACATCTCATCACCTTACTTTTACCCACATTTATCTTTAGCTTTCTTCTATCACATACTCTCCCAAACTCTGCCACCAGCTTCCTCAATCCCTCCTCAGACCCTGCCACAAGTGCAGTGTCGTCCGCAAACAAGAGCTGGCTCACCTCCCACTTTTCTCCATTTTCTTTAACCATCTCCAATCCCTGACTCACTACCCTAGCATTCACCTCTCGCACCACCCCATCCACGTATAAGTTGAACAGCCAGGGCGACATAATGCATCCTTGACGAAGTCCCACCTTTACTTCAAACCACTCACTCTCTCCATTTCTAATCCTAACACATGCTCTACTACTCTCATAAAAACTCTTAGCTCCCAAAAGCTTTCCTCCTATCCCATAAATCTGCATAACCTCCCACAGTGCCTTTCTGTCTACCCTATCATAAGCCTTTTCCAGATCCATAAAAGCCCAAAAAACATCCTTCCCCTTTCCTATAGCTTTCTCACATATCTGTCTTACCACAAAGATCTGATCTACACAACCTCTACCCGTCCTAAATCCACACTGTTCCTCACCAATTACTCCTTCTGTTCCTCTCCTAATCCTCTCAATTAAGATCCTCCCATAAGCCTTCCCTACTACACTCAACAGGCTAATCCCTCTGAAATTACTACATTCACACTTGTCCCCCTTTCCCTTGTAAAGAGGAACTATACAGGCACTACTCCAGTCCTCCGGTACTCTACCCTCTCTCCAGCAAACATTAAATAACCTCACCAACCAGTCCACCATCACTGCACCTCCCTTTTTCAGACATTCTGCATGACATCCATCCAGACCAGGTGCCTTACCTCTTTCATCATCTTTACAACTGCCTTCACCTCATCCTTCCTTATTTCTCCTCCATTCTCCTCACTCATCACTCTCATTTTCTTCGCATTTCCCACTGCAGCTATCTTTCCTTCCCTATCCTCCTTCACATTCAGCAACTCCCTAAAATATTCTGCCCATCTTCCCCTCACTGCCATCTCTTCCATTATCAACTCTCCATCTGTACCTTTTACCTTTTCTTCCCTACTTGATTTGCCTCCTCTTCCTCTCTTAATTTCTTTTCAAAACATCTTTTTATTACTTTCAAAATTTTCTTTCATACTCCTACCCCATTTCACATCTGCTCTCCTCTTTGCCTCCTTTACCTTTTGCTTTACTTCTCTTTTCTTTTCTTTGTACGTCTCATATGACTCCCCTGTCCTCTTTTGTAACCAATCTGTGAATGCTCGCTTCTTCTCTTCTACAACCTTCTTTGTTTCCTCATCCCACCATTCACTACCCTTTCTTCTATTTTCCCCTGTCCTTCTTGTTCCACACACCATCCTTGCACACTTTAAGACTCCCTCCTTGAACCATCCCCATTCCTCCTCCACACCCATCTCTGCTCTATCCTTTACTCCCTCCCACTCCTCCTTCAGCTTCTTTTTGTACTCCTTCTCCTTTTCCTTTTCATTCAAGGAGTTCACTCTAAGAACCTCCCTACCTTTTGTCCCTTTCCTCCTTCTCCATCTATCCTCCACTCTCAGCTTACCTTCCACCAAAAAATGATCTGATATTCCCCCACCCTCTCCCCTTAGCACATGTACATCCTTAACTCTTCCTATCATAATCCTATTTACCACTACATAATCCATTAGCGCTCTATCTACCACCCTTCCCTCCACCACCCTCTCCCATGTGTACTTATGCTTGACTTTCTTCCAAAACACTGTATTTGCTATCATCAACTCTCTTTCTAGACACATTTCCACCATCAACTCTCCACTACGATTCTTTCCTGGAACTCCACACTTCCCAACCACTCCATCGATTGGACCATTTCCCACCCTAGCATTAAGGTCTCCCAGTACTATTACATTGACATTTCTTCCTAAACCCTCTATGCACTCATTTAAATCTATCCAAAAGGCCTCCCTTTCTTCCATGCTCTTCTCACTGCCCGGCCCATATGCACTTACAAAGACCCACATCTCCTTTCCCAGTTTCACCCTCATCCACATTATCCTTGAGGAAACCTCCTTCCACTCCACTACCCCTTTACCTATCTCCTCACTTACTAGAATAGCCACCCCTTCCCTCCCTCGCCCTCTCTTCACTCCTGATAACCTCCTACTTACACTCCCAAACTTACACTCACCCTTCCCTTTCAACTTAGTTTCACTCAAAGCCAACACATCCAACTTTCTTCTCACAAACATACTACCTATCTCTTCCCTTTTACTCTCATCTGTACCACATCCACGCACATTAAAAGACCCAAACCTTAGGGTGCTGGCCCGAGGCCCTCCAGCACCCCTTATGCCTTTCCTTTGCTTTTTAGGAATCTGCCCCTTGGGGCTACAGGGAGAAGGATGCCTAGTCCCTCTCCCCGTTCCTTTCTTCTCGCCTCTTACGATCCAAGTGGGAAACTTGGTGGCAGTATTCGTTTCCCCCACCACATTGCTGTAATTTATCTAAATCTTCTTGAATATCTAATTGGTTTAAGTGATCATTTGCCATTCCGCACAGTTTTGTATCATCAGCATATTTGGAAACAGTAGATTTTAGTCCATGGTCTGTATTATTTATATATACTATGAATAGAAGTGGCCCAAGAACGGAAGCCTGAGGAACTCCACTTGTAACATTTTTTCATCTAGAAGTTTTTCCATTTAAAACAACTCTCTGTTTTCAATTATTCAACCAATTACTAGTCCAACTTAATAGGCTACCATTTATTCCGTGCGAAGCTAATTTAGTAAGTAGTCTTTCGTGTGGGACGGTATCAAAAGCTTTTGCAAAGTCTAGATATATTAAATCTATATTGTTTCTTTTGTCATAATTCGAGATAACTGTGTTGTAGAATTCGAGTAAGTTAGTCACGCAAGAATTTTTCTGTCTGAAACCATGCTGGCTATCATTTATCAAACGGTTACTTTCTAAATGATGTTCGATAGCATCTCTGATGATAGTTTCCATTATTTTTCCTACAATTGAAGTCAAACTTATAGGTCTATAGTTATTTGGATTCTTTTTGTCACCTTTTTTGATTATGGGTGTAATGTTAGCTATCTTCCATTCTCTTGGGACATCTCCGGATTTCTTGAAAATAATCTTTAATGGAACAGCAATCTTATTTTTCATTTCCTTTAAGATTCTATGATGCCAACTGTCAGGCCCTGGTGTTTTATTAACTTTGAGTGTCTATACACCTTTTAATTTTTTCTTTTGTTATATTTACTGTAGTAAGTTTACCCTAGCCTTTCCACAGGTGTTTTGTTTACGAATACCGAGCTAAAATAATTGTTTAAAATATTACCGAGTAGGTCGTTAAACGAGGAGTGCCTGTATGTAGTTAACCCCTTCCATACGGTGCCGCATACGTAGGCGGCATGAGGAGCAAGTGGATACGCGAGGCTGCCATATCGGCATCTTGATTATATTTATTGTAGTTGCCCCTGCGTAATGACATACTCTCTAAACTGTCTTCATCACATTTTCTATGGTTATCAAAATTCACGGGTGAAAGAGAGAATGATCGATATAAGCGGTGACTATATTTTATGATGCGAGTATTATTAAGACACATTGTATGTCTGGCAGCTAATGCTGCCCACGAGATTTTGGCCCGTACTGAAGAGGTTAAACCAAGAGGTACTTGTGTCAGTAATTTCAGTACATTAAGACAAAAGAAGGTATGAAAACATATGAAGGATGATGATACCCAAAAAGTATGTATGATACATATATCTTTCAGTATCATACATATTCAGCTGTAACACTCATTCTTGTACCATACTTGTATCAATAAGGTTTATTTTCTCTATATTTACTGTTTCCTTTCAAGAAATTTGCCTAAACTTCTTTTATTAAGTATTTTAATTTTTTGTATGTGCAAAACTATATACTGTATGTAAAAAAAAATCTTCCATTATATTTTTTTTATTATTAGGTTTGTTATAAAGTACAGTATTTTTGTTTTTGAAATGTACTTATCACATATTTGCAAAGATATATATTATTCCAAATGTCTTACATTATAGAATATTTTTTTACTGAATTTTCTTCAATATCCTTTCAAAAATCTGTCTCTACTTCAGTTTTAAAGTATATATGAAGAGGTCAAACATAGGAAAGCCACACTATAACATATATCTTTATTCTTTGATATAAACTGGTTATAATGATACAAGTCTACTCAAGATTGGAGTGTATGTGTGTTGAATAGACTTTATAAAATATGTAGGCCATAATCAGTTAATTACTTGAAGAGGAGTTGTAGTCGGAGTCGGAGTCAGTGGTGCCAAAAATAGAGCAGTTGGAGTCGGAGGTTTTGTGTTCCAACTCCACAGTCCTGGGGTCAGAGGAGGGATTGGGGAAGTGATGGAGTTTGGGAATGTGTGCAGAAGAAGAAAGTTGAAGATAAATGTGAGTAAAAGTAAGGTGATGGGATGTGCAGGGGGAGAATGTGGCAGCAAATTGGAAGCGAGTATTAAGGGAGAGAGACTGGAGGAAGTGAATAACTTTAGATACTTTACTCAGATCACTAAAGAAGCCCTTCAAGAAAGGCCACCCATTTCAATACTCCACCAACAAACCCCCACAGACACCACGAGCATAGCTTCCCTTCCCGCAAAATACAACTAGGTAAATAAGCCCCACATCTGGTAAGAACCACACTTGCATGCATGCATTCAGGACACCATCTAGCACTGAAATGGTACCAATACAGAGTAGGCCTGACCACAGATTCAAATCACCCCAGATACAACCACCACACAGAGAACACAAAACACCTCATACTACAATGATTCACATTAATAATCCCTACATAACACAATATATCTTTCCTGAGTGACTTGTGTACCCACCCAGAGGCTGTTGTTGGTTACCTGAAGGAAACCAGGCTAACACATTTATTGATACTACAATGTAATTTTGACATCCTTTTACAAATCACTCCTTTATTTATTCATTTTATTTTATCTATTTATTTTTAATTTTTTCTTTCTTTTCCAGCCACTGGGATTCAGGTTCTCCATCTGGCAAAAGTCAAATTACAAGATACCTCAGAGAAATACAGGAAGGTGAAGGAATGGTAGAGATGATAAAAGAAGTCAAGATGAAAGGGAAGTGCAAGAAAGAATGTGAGAGAAAAGAAAAGCAAGAGAAAAATGATGTAGAAGATCATTCACATCAGTGTTGTAAGTTTTTTAAATGATTGGTTTCTCTGAAATACATTCAAGAATATTTATTTATCTATAAAGGAGGCAAAGAGTATGAAATTTTTTTGAAAGTAATAAAAATATGTTTTGGAAGGAAATTAGAAGAAAGGGAGGTGAGTCAAGTGGAGAGGATAGGTGGAGGTGACAGTGGTAGGAGGAAAATGGGCAGAGTATTTTAGGGAAGGAAAGGTAGTTGCAGTGGGAAATGCTTAGAAAATTACATTGATGAATGAGGAAACCGGAGAAGAAATAAGGAAAGATGAGATGACTAACAATTATTAAAATTATGAGAACAGGTAAGGCACCTGAGTTGGATGGGTGTCATGTGGATTATCTAATAAAGAGATGTACAGTGATGGTGGACTGGCTGATGAGGTTGTTTAATGTTTGTCTAAAAGAGGGTAGAGTGCTGGAGGACTAGAGTGCCTGTATAATCCCACTTTACAAAGTGCCTGTATAATCCCTCTTTACAAAGGAAAAAGGGACAGGTGTGAGTGTAGTAGTTTCAGTTTGTTAAGTGTAGTTGGGAAGGCTTATGGGAGGATTTTGATTAAGAGGATTAGGAGAGGAACATAGTAATTGGTGAAGAACAGTGTGGGTTTAGGACAGGTAGGGATTGTGTGGATCAGATTTTTGTGGTAAGGCAGATGTGTGAGGAAGCTTAAGGAAAAGACAAGGATGTTTTTTGGACTTTTATGGATTTGAAAAAGGCTTATGACAAGGTGGACTGTTAAGAACAGTCAAGAATTTTTACAAGAATTAGAAATGGAGAGAGTGAGTGGTTTGAGGAAAAGGTGGGACTTCACTAGGGATGTATTATGTCACCTTGGCTGTTCAATTTATATATGGATGGGGTGGTATGAGAGGTGAATGCAGGGGTAATGGGCCAGGGATTGGAGGTGGTTAAGGAAGGTGGAGTAAGATGGTAGATAAGCCAGTTGTTTGCTGATGACACTGCTCTCATGGCAGGGTCAGAGGAGGGATTGGGGAAGTAAGTGATGGAGTTTGGGAAAGTGTGCAAAAGAAGAAAGTTGAAGATAAATGTGAGTAAAAGTAAGGTGATGGGATGTGCAGGGGGAGAATGTGGCAGCAAATTGGAAGTGAGTATTAAGAGAGAGAGAGTGGAGGAAGTGAATAACTTTAGATACTTGGGTGTGAGTGGGGGGTAGGGGTGGGGGTGGAGGTAGAATGTAGATTGAGAGAAGCGAGTAAATGCCTTGGTGGATTAAAGAGTGTAATGAGAAATAGACATTTGGGAATGGATGCTAAGAGGAGACTTTATGAAGGAGTGATTGTGCCAACAGCACTGTATGGGGCAGAAACATGGAACATAAGAGAAGAAGAGAGAAGGAGTTTGAATGTGTTTGAGATGAGGTGTCTGAGAAGTATGATGGGGGTTACTAGGCTAGATAGAGTGAGAAATGAGGAGGTGAGGAGGAGAACAGGGGTGGAAAAGGAGTTGGGAGGTAGGGTTGATGAAAGAATATTAGGATGGTTTGGACACATGGAAAGAATGAGTGAAGAAATACTAGTAAAAGAGGTATGGAAGGCAGATGTGGAGGGAGTGAACATGAAGGGACGTCCTAGGATGAGGTGGATGGATGGGGTGAAGGGGGCTTTGGGGAAGAGGGGAATGTCTGTTGAGGAAGGACGGGAGAGGACAGAAGATGGGTGAATGGAGAATGGTTGTATATGGATAATGTTGTGATTGCATGAGGTGGAATGGGCGTGGGGGTGGGGTAGTGTGTGTGAGCAAAATTTGACGCAGCCCGAAGGGATTTCTCCCCGTCCTCTCCTTTTATGCAATGGGGGGACGGAGAGGGGTGATCGCCGTGGATGTGCTGTGTCTTGCGACACTGCTTCTGACCCAGGGCAGCGGACAAGGTGCAGGGATGACCCGTCATCCAAGAGGTGCTCAGATAAGAGGGAGGGTGGAGGGGTGTGGAGTGTATTCAGGGATGGAATAGGTGGAAATGATTTTATGCCTTTCCCTTTTTGGCTACCTCCCTTGTAAGGGGGAAAAAGCCTTGGTATATGTATGTACTTGGGTGTGAATGTGGCAGAAAAGGGAGGAGTGGAGGTGGAGAAGGAATGTAGATTGAGAGAGGCAAGTGGGTGCCATGGGGATTAAAAAGTGTAATGAGAGGTGGACATTTGGCAGTGGATACTGAGATAAGATTGTTTGAAGGTGTGGTTGTGCAGACGGCACTGTATGGGGCAGAGACATGGAACTTAAGGGAAGTGGAGTTTGAGTGTGTTTGAGATGAAATGCCTGTGAAGCATGGTAGGGGTTACTAAGCTGGATAGAGTGAGAAACAAGGAGGTGAGGAGGAGAGCAGGGGTGGAAAGGCAGTTAGGAGTTAGGGTTGATGGAAGAGTATTGGGATGGTTTGGATACATAGAGAGAATAAGTGAAAAAAGATTAGTGGGAGAGGTGTGGAAGGCAGAGGTGGAAGGAGTGGGATGGATGGGATTGTCTGTTGAGGGATGAAGGGAGGGGACAGAGGGTGATGGGTGAGGGATGTGTGAATGATATTTTGACATGGCCTGAAGGGCTCCACATCTTCTCTTTTTCTGTATGAGGGGACAGAGAAGGGGTGGTCGCCAATTAAATATAGCGGCCTTGCTATGGATTTGCTGTGTCTTGCAACACTGCTTCTGAGCCAGGGCAGTGGGCAAGATGCAGGGATGACCCAACATCCATGAAGAGCCAAGATAAGAGGGAGGGAGTGAGGTGAATGGGAGTGGAGTATGTGGGGATGAAATGGGTGGGAGCAAATTTTATACCTTTGTTTTTTGGCTACCTCCCTTGTTGCAGAGTGTCTTAAAAAGGGAGGTACAGTGATGGTGGACTGGCTGGTGAGGTTGTTTAATGTTTGTCTAATAGAGGGTAGTACCAGAGGACTGGAAGAGTGCCTGTATAGTTCTGTTTTACAGGTGGAAAAGGGGACAAATGTGAGTGTAGTAGTTTCAGAGGGATCAATTTGTTGAGTGTAGTTGGGAAGGCTTATGGGAAAGTTTGATTGAGAGGATTAGGAGAGGAATAGAGAGAGTAATTGGGGAGGAATAGTGTAGGTTTAGGGCAGGTAGGGATTGTGTAGATCAGATTTTTTTGGTAAGGCAGATATGTGAGAAAGCTTTCGGAAAAGGTAAAGATGTTTTTTTGGACCTTTATGGATTTGGAAAAGGCTTTTGACAAGATATTGCAGATATATGGGATAGGAGGAAAACAGCCAAGAATTTTTACAAGAGTAGTAGAGTGGTTTGAGGTAAAGGTGAGACTTCATCAGGGATGTGTCATGTGACCATGGCTGTTCAAGGGTAATGGGCTGGGGATTGGAGATGGTTAAAGAAAATGGAGAAAAATGGGAGATAAGCCAGTTGTTGTTTACTGATGACACTGCACTTGTAGCAGGATCAGAGGGATTAAGGAAGTTAGTGACAGAGTTTGGGAAGGTTTGTGAAAGAAGGAAGTTAAAGATAAATGTAAGGTGATGAGATGTACAAGGGAAAGGATGGCAGCAAATTGGAAGTGATTATTAAGGGAGAGAGACTGGAGGAAGTGGATAGTTTTTGATACTTGGGGGTGAATGTGGTGGGAAAGTGAGGAGTGGAGGTGGAGGTAGAATGTAGATTGAGAGAAGCAAGTAAATGCCTTGGTGGATTAAAAAGTAATGAGAAATAGACATTTGGGAATGAATGCTAAGAGGAGATTGTATGAAGGGATGATTGTACTGACAACACTATATGGGGTAGAAACATGGAACATAGGGATGAAGAGTTTGAATGTGTTTGAAATGAAAAGCTTGAGAAGTATGGTAGGTTTACTAGGCTGGATAGAGTGAGATCAGAAGAGGAGAGCAGAGGTGGAAAGGGAGTTGGGAGATAGTGTTGATGAAAGAATATTGGGATAGTTTGGACACATGGAAAGAATGAGTGAAGAAAGATTAGTAAAAGAGGTGTGGAAGGTAGAGGTGGAAGGAGTGAACATGAGGGTGGTGAACGTGAGGGGCCAACTGAGGATGAGATGGATGGATAGGTTAAAAGGGGGATTGAGAAAGAGGGGGATGTCTGTTGAGTAAGGAAGGGAGAAGATGGAAGATAGGGGTGAGTGGAGAATAGTTGTGTATGCATGATGCTGTGATGCATGGAAGGGAGCGAGTGGGAGATGGGGTGGGGTGAGGGAGTATGTGTGAATGACGTTTTGATGCAGCCTAAAGGGATTTCTCCCCATTTTCTCTTTTTCTGCATGAGGGGACAGAGGGAGGGGGTTGCCAATGAAATGTAGATGTGCTGTGTCTTATCACATTGATTCTGACCTAGGGCATTGGGTGAGATGCATGGATGATCCATCATCCAGGAAGAGCCAAGAAAAGAGGGAGGGAGGAGTGGTGAATGGGAATGGAGTATGTGGGAATGAAATAGGTGGGAGTGGATTTATGCTTTTGACTTTGGCTACCTCCCTTGTAGGAGGGAAAAAACCCTTGGTATATGTATGTATTTGTCTTATTTTATTTGGGAATGGATGCTGGGGGAGATCGTATAAAAGGGTGATTTAGCCAACAGCACTGTGTGGGGCATAAACATGGAGCATGGGAGAGGAAGAGAAGAGGAATTTGAATGTATTTGAGATGAGGTGCCTGAGAAGTATGATAGGGGTTGCTAGGCTGGATAGAGTGAGAGACAAGGAGGTGAGGAGGGGAGTTGGGAGATGGGGTGGTTTGGACATATGGAAAGAGTGAGTGAAGAAAGATTAGTGAAAGAGGTGTAGAAGGCAGAGGTGGAAGAAGTGAACATGGGGGAGGGTGACCGGGGATGGGATGGATGGATGGGGTAGGGGAGGGGGGCATTGGGAGGGAGGGGAGTGTCTGTTGGGGAAGGACGGAAGAAGACAGAAGGTGGGGGTGAGTTGAGGGTGGTTGTGTGTGGATGGTGCTGTGATGCATGAAAGGGGGTGGGTGGGGGATGGGGGGTGAGGGAGTATGTGTGAAGAATAATTTGATGCAGCCCAAAGGGATTTCTTCCTGTCTTCTCTTTTTCTGGATGAGGGGACGGGAAGGTGGGGGTTGCCAATTTAATGAAGCAGCCTTTCTATGGTGCTGCTTCTGACCCAGAGCAATGGATGAGATGCAGGGAGGACCCGAGGTGGGAGGGAGGAAGGGAGGAAGGGAGTGAATGGGGGTGGAGTATGTGGGGATGGAATGGGTGGGAGTGTATTTTATGCCTTTGCTTTTTGGCTCGTAAAAGGGAAAAAATCTTTTATAGATGTATTTATTCTTATTAAGTCATTATTTATTATTTTATTTTACTTTATTTTTTCTCTCTCTCTCTCTCTATAACAGTCACTGATAGCAATGAAAGAAATAACTTCCACTCAGACCCACACCTAACCAAAACTCCAAAGACTTCAAGACTGCTGGAACCAATATGTCCAAGAACACTGATAATTGATCCATTGTCTTTCTTAAGGAAGTGTGAGGAACACAAAATGAATCACAAACTTCAGAGCACTGAATCAGGTGGAGCAGTGCCCCATACTCCACAACAAGAAATTAAAGATTTAAAGAAAAATAATTCAAAGACAGTTGTAATAAACCCATTAGAATATCTAAAAAGGTGTGAGAAAAATCCAGTTGGTGATAAAGAGAACAATACTTTCTCAACAGTCTTTGATAAAGACTTTTTGTCAAATTCACAGACAAGTAAAGATGTAAATGAAAGCTGTCAAAGTAAATTAAGTGACGTTGACAATGTGTTGCAAAATCATAATACAAATAATGTGAACTCATTTATTAAGGCCAAATGTGAACCTGAGGTCAAAATGAATATAGACTCAACTCAGGAAGTGTGGTTACCTTCTCTTGTAACCCAGCCTTTATACTATGTTGATGTACCCAATCTTCATCACAAAGCTGAGAAAAGAAAATGGCAAGATATGAGAACATTTTATCCCCAGAACCCAGAAATTACTAACTTTCCTCAAAATGTTATATATAATGCACCATCCCCTAGCAACCCATCCTCACATAATAGTTTTTATGAAGCCAATGCTCAACATCCATCAAGATCGTCTACAGGCAGAAGTTTTCTCCTTGTTCCAAATCATCCAGCCAGT
Organism: Oratosquilla oratoria; assembly: GCF_046742065.1. Lineage (NCBI taxonomy): Eukaryota > Metazoa > Arthropoda > Malacostraca > Stomatopoda > Squillidae > Oratosquilla > Oratosquilla oratoria. The sequence goes on along the minus strand of NC_134791.1, from coordinate 16,227 downwards.
TGTAGGAGAGTCTGTCCTTCTGAATCACTTCAGCCTGTGACTTTAATCCCAAGATACCAGACTGGCCATCTGTCTACTGTAGGACCACAAACTGAAATTTCAGAAGCAACAAATTTTCAGTTCTATATCAGGTATGAAGAATAAGTTGTAAAATATTTACTAATTCCTTAATAGGGAAACTGCATTCCATTTTTGTCTTCTGTTAACTGCACACACCTTTTAAATTGAGACCTAGCCTCTTATGTTTATATTATTCCCTTAATTGTAATACCTGTCAAGACAAATATATAGCTAGTAAGGTGTTTGATGTGTATCCCACTCCTACCCATCTCCACCTTCCCTGTCCAGTTTTATGCCCCCCCCCCCCTCATCTTTCTTTCAGAGAGAGATAGGGTGGGGGGACATGGAGTTGAGCCTCTGGGAGCTGATGTAGTAGGTGGTATGTAAATATTTGTAATATTGTTTTTTTATGTTTGAATTGAGACTATTTTTTAAATAGTGTATGCTTTTGTTTGTTTGGGCATGTGTATGGGCTTGGGTTGGTTATTGTGTCCTTGTTATTAGGTGTGGGAGGGAAGGCATCAGGGTACTGACCTTATGTGAAAAAACAGGATTAAGAGGGAGAGAAGTGATAATGTGAATAGTGTGAGTTTTTGGACCAGATCTGGAGACAAAGTACTGGCCCATCCAGGGCTGCTGCTTCTTGCAATAGTGGGGTTCTTGTCTTGTTTTACATTTTGGATTTGGCAGTAGTTTCATCGAAGATCACAGGGTTTTCCTTCCATCAAAGAACAACAACCAAATATTGTTCCCAGACTAAATATATGAAGGAAGGAAACAAAAACTGGGAGGAAGAGAAAATGGAGGATGTATTTACCTAGTTGTACCTTATGGGAAGGGGAGCTATGATCGTGGTGTCCCATCTCTGTATTTTGCCATGTCTTATTTGCTCTTAAGTTTGTGTATTGTTTTTGCACATACTATTGTTTCGTCTAGTATGTTCCAGACATCATCCACCACTCTGTGGGGAAAGCTGTTCTTTTTCAGGTCTCTTCTATAACATTCCTTTTTAAGGTTCCTTCCATATCCTCTTGTGTTTCTCCTATCCCAATTTAGTCTTCTCTATCAAGGACCATAGCTTTAGATGCATGGGAGTGAATATGGTGGGAAAGGGAGGAATGGAGGTGGTGGTAGAATAAAGAGTGAGGGAAGCAAGTAAATCCCTTAGGGGATTAAAAAGTTTAATGAGAAATAGACATTTGGGAATGGATGCTAAGAGGAGATTGTATAAAGGAGCAATTGTGCAGACAGTGCTATAGGGCAGAAACATGGAACATAAGAGAGGAAAAGTTTAAATGTGTTTGAGATGAAATGCCTGGCTGGATAGAGTCAGAAATGAGGAGATAAGGAGGAGAGTAGAGGTGGAAAGGGAGTTGGGAGATAGGTTTGATGAAGAGTATTGGGATGGTTTGGACACATGGAAAGAAAGAAAGTGAAAAAGACTAATAAAGGAGGTGTGGAAGGCAGAGGTGGGGGGAGTGAATATGAGGGGGTGACCAAGGATGAGATGGATGGATGGGCTAAAAGAGGCATTGGGAAAGGGTAATGTTTGTTGAGGAGGGTAGGGAGAAGGGGTGAATGGAGAATGGTTGTATATGGATGATATTGTGATGCATGGAAGGGAGGTGGGGGGGGGGGATGGGAGAAATATATGTGAATGATGTTTTGATGCAACCCAAAGGGATTTCTCCCCATATTCTTTTTCTGCATGAGGGGACAGAGAGGGAGGGTTGCTGATTAAATAAAGTGGCCTTGGTATGGATGTGCAGTGTTTTATCACATTGTTTCTGACCCAGTGCAGTGGGCAAGATGCAGGGATGACCCATCATCCAGGAGGAGCCAAGAAAAGAAGGAGGGGAGTGGTGGTGATTGGGAGTGGAGTATGTGAGGATGAAATGGGTGGGAGTGGATTTATGCATTTGACTTTAGCTCCCTCCCTTGTAAGGGGGAAAAAGCCTTTGGTAATGATATGTATGTACAAAAACTGGATCTCCCCTCATTAAAAGAAAAATGAAAATATGACAATATTGTTGTGTTCAGAATAATAAAAGGAGTGAAGATGTATTAACTTCTGGAATAACTTAATAGAGGAAGTAGTCTAATAAAAATTATGAATTTAAAGCCATATATGGGGGATAGAAATGAGGAGATCAAAATCTGTGAGTGGAGTTCTGTTCCTGTAAATGATGAGATAAATATTTGTCTCAATCCCATCTCTGCTATAAACCATTCATTATCTTTTCAGTATTTTCTGGCACACAGCTTAGCAACCTAACATGTGCTGTTTATACTCCCTTCAACAAAATATATGTATAAATACTTAACATTGTAACTTTGCTTGGTATTGATTTTTACATTTCTCTTGAAGTCGAGATAATGAACTGAGCAGTCAGAGTAGTGGTCATCAGTCTGGTGGATCGCAGCCAAATTCACATGACATGATTTTGCATATGTCACCAGCCCAACAACTTGGCCAAGGTATAGGATGTTGCATCTTATTTAATTAATGATTAAGAATGTGTGAGGGTGGAAGTTGTAATTTGCTTATATTAGTGAATTTGATTGTGCATTAGCAGTAACTGTATGGATTGGATAGTACATATACAGTACTTAACATACATAGCAGACTTCATCTGTCCTCTTTTCATTCCTATCCTTGGCTTTTACAAGTTTCCATGTCTTTGCAAGTTCATCCTCAGTGGCATTTCTCCCAACTCAAATGTCTTTAAACATGTCATTACCCACCTCCAAAACCTGGTGATTATCTTATTTGCTGTGGCTTATGATTTGAATTCAATTTTAAATGGACAAGAGGCATCCCTTTGACCTCATCTGTCAATTTCAAGTTATTTCTAGTAATTGTGAAAATAACTTTTTTTTTTAGCATTTTGCGACTCATGTTCCTGATGTTCCCTCTGGAACATAATGTGATCCTCTTTCTTGCTAACATCAGTGACACTTTTGACCTTGATTACTACATCCCTAACAAGATTTATTTATGAATTTCTTTTCTTTTATTTATTTGTTATCTTATTTATTTTTTATTTTTATTTATCTATTATTATTATTATTATATTTAATTTTTTTTTCTTTATTTTTTATTTTTATTTATCTATTATTATTATATATAATTTTTTTCTTCACCATATCTTCTTCTACTCTCACATAATCTTTTCTGCCACTTCATGATCTCTGCATCCTTCTGTTGTATAGAAAACCAATCTTCAATTTTTTTTTCATTTGACTTGATCCTGATGTTGTTTTCCTTTATTGTACTGAGAAGTTGATGCTTCTTGTCTTGGTGTGATTTTTCTTGTTTAAGTTTGCTCTCCAAATTATAAAACTGAATTTCAAAAGATGAGATTACTTTGTTCTATATTTGCATTTCAACTGAAAATATGCAAACCTTAGATAAATCCTCAAAGTGTGGGAGACAGTATCACCAATTTTTACCAGCTTCAGCCTCATCCTGGATTTAACCAATACATCATACCCTGCCTTTCTCAAGGAGGTGGAGCCATGAGGCTGTTGCAGGTTACCTTAGAGCCATGGGTCTTCTGCAAGAGAGACCAGGGGCAATGGATTGATTGATTGACCAATAATGAGATATCTGAAATCTTCAGGTTGGAACCTATGAAGTTCAAGTGTAAATATAATCAACCTCTTCCAGTCAATCAATCAGTCCTTGGTCTGTCTTGCAGAAGACCTGCAGCCTTCAGGAGGTGGGGTGGGTATTTAGTGCCTGTGGCAGAGCTTGGATAACTACTGTCTATTTTCTTGGGGGTGGTGCTATCCTCTCTTCATCATCTTTACACACAGTCCAGCTGCTTGTAAGCTGGACACTGCAGCACCAGCTCTTTCTCTTCTGTGCTCTTTTATTTTTAGAGGCAATAAACATAGCCTCCCTGTTTTTCCTCCTATTCCTCTTTACACACCTTTACACATTTTGTGCTGTAAGAATAACCTGTTAAACAAACTACTTATATCCTGTGAACCCAGTGGGTGAAATGCATTCTTCAAAGGCAAGTAAACAGCTTAGATTGTTCATCACCACTATAACCAATATTAGCACCCACTTCTTTCTTAGATTTTGAGAATAGCATTAAAGGTTATTTCTTACAGCCTTTTTCATGTAGCTTAAAAACAATGTTAGTACCCACTTCTTTCTTAGATGTTGAGAATAGCATAAAAAATTATTTCTTTCAGCATTTTTCATGTAGCTTAAAAAAAACACTGAGACCTAGTCAGTGGTTGGGAAGTGTAGAATACATGTATACATACATACACCAAAGGCTTTTTTCCCCCATATAAGGGAGGTAGCCAAAAAAAGAAAGGCATAAAAACCACTCACAACCATTCCATCCCTATCAGACTCCACTCCCCTCCACCCTCTCCCTTCATTCTTATTTTGGCACCTCCTGGATGACGGGTCATCCTTGCATCTTGTCCACTACCCTGGGTCAGAAACAGTGTTGCAAGACACAACACATCCACAGCAAGGCCACTTCATTAAATCGGCAAAAAAAAAAAAAAAAAAAAAAAAAAAAAAACACCTCTGTCCCCTCACACAGAAAAGGAGATAGGGAGAAATCCCTTCGGGCTGTGTCAAAATTTTCTCATACATACTCCCTCACCCCCCATCCCCCACCCATTCCACCTCATGCATCACAACATCATCCATATACAACCATTCTCCATTCACCCCTGTCTTCTGTCCTCTCCTGTCCTTCCTCAACAGACATTCCCCTCTTCCCCAAAGCCCTTTTTACTCCATCCATCTCATTCTAGGTCGCCCCCTCATGTTCACTCCCTCCACATCTGCCTTCCACACCTCTTTTACTAGTCTTTCTTCACTCATTCTTTCCATGTGTCCAAACCATCCCAATACTCGTTTCATCTACCCTATCTCCCAACTCCCTTTCCACCACCATTCTCCTCCTCACCTCCTCATTTCTCATCTATTCAGCCTAGTAACCCCTATCATACTTCTCTGACACCTCATCTCAAACACATTCAAACTCTTTTCTTCCTTTCTGAAGTTCCATGTTTCTGCCCCATACAGTGCTGTTGGCACAATCACTCCTTCGTATAATCTCCTCTTAGCCTCCATTCCCAAATGTCTATTTCTAATTACACTTTTCAATCCACCAAGCCATTTACTCGCTTTTCTCAATCTACACTCTACCTCCACCTCCACTCCTCCCTTTCCTGCCACATTCGCACCCAAATATCTAAAACTATCCATTTCCACCAGTCCCTCTCCCTTAATACTCACTTCCAGTCTGCTGCCACTTGTATGTCTCATCACCTTACTTTTACCCACATTTATCTTCAACTTCCTTCTTTCACACACTTTCCCAAACTCTGTCACTAACTTCCTCAACCTCTCCTCTGATCCTGCTACAAGTGCAGTGTTGTCCGCAAACAACAGCTGGTTTATCTCCCACTTTTCTCCATTTTCTTTAACCATCTCCAACCCCTGACCCACCACCCTTGCATTTACCTCTCACACCTCCCCATCCATGTATAAATTGAACAGCCAGGGTGACATAACACATAACAGGAAAAAATTGTAGTAGAGATGTGTCTAGAGAGTTAATGATAGGAAACACTGTTTAGGAAGAAAGTCAAGCATAAGTACACATGGGAGAGGGTGGTGGATAGAAGGGTTGTAGATAGGGGTTTAATGGACTATATAGTGGTAACCAAGAGAAGAGAAGGAAGAGTATTGGATGTTCATGTTCTTAGAAGAGAGAATGGGGGAATATCAGATAAATTTTTGGTGGAATGTAAGTTGAGAGTGAAGGATAGATGGAGAAAGAGGAAAAGGACAGGAGTACAAGAAGAAGATGAGAGAGGAATGGGAGAGAGTGAAGGATAGAGTAGAACTAGGAGTGGAGGAGGAATGTAGATAGTTCAAGATAAAACTAAGATCACAAATGGTAGTAGGAGACATATTTGAAAAAGTAGGTAAGTTGGCAAGGAGTGAACATTATAATAAGATATGGATAAAAATAGATATGAGTATTGAGGAATTAGAAAAAGAGAAGACACTAAGAGATGAAGCCAAGGGAAAAAAATGCGAAGAGAACGGAGACCGAAAGCAAGGAATTCTATTGGAGAGTAATCAACATGAGACTGAGAAAATGGTACATCAGAATGGGCAAACCAAAGACAGAAAAAAAGATATATACATACATATACCAAAGGCTTTTTCCCCCTTACAAGGGAGGTAGCCAAAAAACAAAGGCATAAAAACCATTCCCACCCATTCCATTCCTAATACACTCCACTCCCCTCCATCCTCTACCCTCCCTCTTATCTTGGGACCTCCTGGATGAAAAAAGATTGAGAAAGGAAAAAATCAAAAGTGGCCTATATTAACTTCTACAGATTAATTTCAGAACTGAATGAACTTAATGATTACCTGTTAGAAGAAAAACCAGACATAATGGGAATTGTGGAGACTAAACTAAGGGGCGCAATACCATCATTAGATGTTGTAACTGTACTATACAATTACTGGATTAAAAACAGAGACAAGAAACAGGGAGGAGGAATAATGTTCTTAGCCAAGAAAAACTTGAATGTGGCAAAAATTGCAGAGGGTAAAGGTAATGTAGAACTGATCATGATAAAAGTCACATAAGTTTGTGGTAACTTATGTGACCCCAAAAACGAATGCTTGGAAAGAGAACGAGCATATGAAAATGCTAGAAGATACAAGGCATTCATTGAATGAGATACTAATGGGTGGAAGTAAACTGATAATTATGGGGGACTTTAACTGCAGGGAAATTTGTTGGGAGGACATGATAGTGAAAGGCAGAGAAGACTTGTGGAGTAATATGTTACTGGACATGACCATGGAATATACAATGACACAGTGGGTCAGTGAAAACACCAGATACAGAAATAATGAGGAGCCATGGAGGCTAGATTTGATATTTACAACAGAACCTGAAATTGTAGACAAAATCCAATGTAAGACACCAATTGGAAAGAGCGACCATATGCTTATTGAGACTAAACTAAAGGAAGAAATATACATGGAGAGAAATGAAAAACATAGGAAAGGAAGATTGATGTACAGCAAAACAGACTTTGTAAAACTAAAGAAATTCCTTCCGAATGCAAATTGGGAAAAATAATACGTGGAAGAGACAAAGTGGAAGAGAAATGGGATATCTTGATGGAAAATTACAATGAAGGGGTGAATAGGCATGTACCAAGACAGAAGCTAGATAGAGTTTACATTAAATGCTGGCTCAACAGAAGATGCAGTGAGGCAAAAGATAGAAGGGACAGAGCTTGGAAAAGATGGAGAAAGGATAAAAAAAAATTGGAAAATGGCAAGTATATATGAACTATAGAAAATAAGTATGTAAAAGTGTGAAGAGAGGAAAAAAGGAACTATGAAGAAGACATTATAGATAAATGCAAAGAGCAACCCAAGCCATTCTATCGATATGTGAATGGTAAACTTAAAAATAAACAGGAAATGGTGAAACTATGCCAAGGAAATATAGAATACACAGAAGATTGAGAAATGGCTGAAGTCATGAATAATCACTTCAAGTCTGTTTTCACTAGAGAAAAAGCACAATATTGGGATGAAGGAAATGAAGTGTGATTTCCCCCCATGAGTGAAAAAAAAAAAAAAAAAAAAAAAAATAGAACATCTATCAAACTTTGATGTCAGGAAATCACATGTCCCGGACATAATTGCAAATTAGATTCTAAAAGAATGCAAAGAAGAACTAATGGACAAAATACATAACATAATAAGTTGCTCATGTAAAGAAGGAAAAATACCAAAAGACTGGGAAAATGCTAACATTGTACCAATATATAAAGGAAGAAACAAGGAAGTACCAACTAACTATAGACCAGTCTCACTAACAAGCACTATAGCCAAAATTTGTGAGAAAATCATAAAGAATAAATGGGTAAAGCACCTGGAAGCAAATGATATAATAAACCCAAGACAATTTGGGTTCAGACAAAGATCATGTACCTCAAAATTAATATGTTTTTTCTCAAGATTAATAGACATAGTGCAAGAAAGGAATGGATGGACTCATTGTGCCTTCCTGGACCTACAAAAAGTTTTTGACAAGGTACCACAGAAAAAAAAAAAAAAAAAAAAAAAAACCTGGAACAAATAGGAGGGATACAAGGGAACCTACTAAAATGTATGGAGGACTTCCTGATTGGTAGAAAGATGAGAGTGGTACTCAGAGAAAAATATTCAGGTTGGAAAGAGGTGATCAGTGGAGTTCCGCAAGGATCTGTATTGGCTCCAGTAATGTTTGCTGTTTATGTGAATGACATGGATGACGATGTGCAATGTTACATGAGCTTCTTTGCAGACAATGCTAAATTGTTAAGGAAAGTAAAAACTGAAATGGATTGCAAATCACTACAGGAAGACCTGAGTCAGAAATGGGAACTGGACTTCAGCATTAAGTGTAGCATAATAGAGTTTGGAAAAGGTAAAAATAGAATATCAGGACAATATAAAATTGAAATCAAAGAGGTAAAGAAAGTGGGATCTGAAAAAGATTTGGGTATAATCATCTCAAACGACTTGTCCTATGATTAACAGATAAACAAAATTGTCGGAGAAACTTGCTAAGATCAATAAAAGTGGCATTAACATATTTGGATGAAGAAATTATTAAAAAACTATTGGTCACACTAATAAGGCCTAGACTAGAATATGGGGCGACATTGTGGTCACCCAGACTAGCTAAACTGGAGTTACCGACTCTGGAGCAAAGAAGAGAGAGAGGCGACCTACTGACCATCTACAGAATCATGAAGGGCACAGAAATACTCGATAGAGAGGACTTGTTAAACTGGGACAAGAGAAACACAAGAGGACATGGAAAGAAAAAAAAAAACATAGTTATAGAAGAGATCTGAAGAAAAAGTTTTCCACATAGAGTGGTGGACACTTGGAACAAACTGAACCAAGAAATAGTGTGCACAAAAACCAATCATGAATTTAAGAGCAAACTAGACACTGTGAGATACAAAGGCGGGACACCACGAGCCTAGCTCTCTTTCCCATGAAATACAACTAGGTAAATACAAGGTGTGCAAAGATGGTGTGTGGAACAAAGAGGACGGGAGGAAATTAAAGGAAAGGTAGTGATGATTGATGATGTGATGCATGGAAGGGAGTGGGTGGAGGATGAGGGAGTGTGTGTGGGTGATATTTTGATGCAGCTTGAAGGGATTCCTCCCCATCTTCTCTTGTTCTTCATGATGGAACAGAGGTGGCATTGCTGATTAAATGAAGCAGCCTTGCTGTGGATTCGCTGTGTCCTGCTACACTGCTTCTGACCCAGGGCAGTGGGTGAGATACAGGGATGACCCTCATCCAGGAGGGGCCAAGAAAAGAGGGAGGGTGGGGTTGTGAAGTGGGGAAAAGCTGGAGCTATTCTGTCTCTATTCCAAAGTCTTCTTCCCCCATATAAGGGAAGTAGTCAACTGGAGCTATGATTATTTTGTCAACTGCTCACAGTGTAGACACCTCTTCCACTATTGCACACTTTCACACATCTGTTTTGAGAGATTATATGATACCCTTCTAGTCCTTTTTACATAGCATGGAACTGTGATTTAATGATCTAAGAATAACTCCCTTATCCTAACACCTCTCTTCCTGGAAACCTATGTGGTGGTTTTCCTGAATCCTATGCAAGCAAAGTAACTGTTTTATTTTCAAAGACCAATAATGCCCACAATTTCAAAGTTTTGACAATCCCTGCCCACTTGCTGTACAAGTCATCCATGGACCCACACTCCCAGATCCTTTTCTTGTGCCTTTATAATTCGTCTCATTATATTCATTGAGTTTGTTCACAGCATGTTGCCCTAATTGGTAGTGATGGCATAGATTTTGGTCACTTAAAAGTGCAAGTGAGTCTTGGTAATGGTGATAGTGTAAATTTAAAGTAGTGATGATGGTGAGGAAGAACAACACATAAACCAATAGTGAGGATAGTATAGAATTAGCATTGGCATGAATAAAATGTGATTATGTTTTATCAGGACAGCAAGAGATATGTAAGTTGGCTGTACACACCTTTGTGGTCATCTACACAACCTGCAGGAGATGCCTCCATATGTCCCCTAACAAGCCAGCAGGTTTGTTTATGATAAAGTTTTGTAATTGTTTAATCTATCAATCTATATACCAACAAGTTTGTTCTCTTCTTACAAATGGGGTGGCCAGCCAAGACAATGCACTCATCCTCACCCATCCCATTCCCATCTGTCCACCCAACTGTTTCCCTTTTACATTTTTAAGCTTCTTCCTTGGATGAAAGATCCCAGTGTCCCTACATTGTGTATTTACCTAGTTGCATTTTTATGGGAAGGGGAGCTATGCTTGTGGTGTCCCTTCTTCACATCTCATTTTATCTAGACTGTTTTTAAATTACTTGTAATTAATTTTGCACACGATACAATTTTCTCATACTGACTTGTTCCAAACATCTATTTACCCCTGTGGGGGAAAGCTGTTTCTTTTTCAGAGTCTCTTCTATAAACTGTCTTTCTTGAATTTCTCCTCTGTGTCCTCCCCTTGTATTTACTGCAATCTCATTTTTATTAGATCCTTTTTATCAATAGTTATCTATTCCCTTTCATGATTCTATAAAATAGTTATCAAGTCTCCTCTTCTCCTCTTCTTTGCTCTAATGTCTGTAGCTCAAGTTTTTGCTAGTCTCTCCTTCATATGATAGTTCTGAAAGTGTTGGTGCCAATTTCGTAATTGCTCTTTGTATTTTTTCAAGTTTTTTGTTATACATTTTTTGTACTTGGTGACACCATCATCGCTGCATATTCCAATCTTGGTCTTATCAAAGTGACTAGTATTTTGTTCTTCCAAGACCATTTCTGTCATCCAGGTACTGTAAAAAGCACACTTTGATTGTTCTTATTAAATTATAAGTTTTGCCAAAAAAATTATTTTATATGTTTCTCATGAGACATAGTAATTCAATAATAATGACTCCCAGGTCCTTCCTCAATTTTCTACGTTTTTTATTCCCTTCTTCCTCCCAATTTATATGATCCCACTATTGTTTTTTTTTGCTTCTTCCCAAATTCCATTATACTATACTTCTTCATATTGAATTCCATCTCCCACTTCCTTACTCCATTCCCATACTTTATTGAGATAATTCTGTAGTTGACTCACAATCTTCTTCAGTGTTCACTTTTTTCAATAATTTTGCATCTATCCACAAAGAAGCTCAAAATAATTCTTTCAACTTCCCTTTATCTCCAAATCAGTAATATATAATAGCAAACATTATTAGGGCCAGAACTGTTCCATTGTGGAAACTCTAACTTATCACTTCATCCTTAATTAGAGTGTTTTGACTACTTATTACCCACTCTCATTTTTCTTTCATGAAAGAAAGTCTTTCTATCCACTTCAGTTGTTTGCCCCTGTATTCCTCAGTTTAAACCAATTTCTTAAGCAACTTCTTTATGTGGCACCTTATCAAAAGCTTTTTTCAGGTCTAGAAATGCAACCAGTCAGCCTATGCTATCTATTAGCCATGAATAGAAACACCATTAAGTTTATGATGCATGATTATCCTTGTCTAAATTCCCTAAATTGCCTTGATTTTAGTATGTTGTTTTTTTTCCAAATTGCCCTTACCCATCTACTTTTGGATCATTCTTTCTATCACAAATTTTAGCTATCCATACTTGTAAGAGAGACTGGTGCTAATAGTTAGTAGCGGTTTTTCCTTGTTTCCCCCCCTTTATATATTAATCATATGAAGAAGAGACCAAGCAAAACTTGAGCTACAGACACTAGAGCAGATAAGAGAGAGAGGAGATTTGATAACTATTTACATAATCAATGAAAGGCATAGAAAATCTATTGATAGAGAGGAATCTAATAAAATGGGATGAATGAAATACAAGAGGACACGTAAAGAAAATCAAGAAAGACAGCTATAGAAGAGATCTGAAAAAGAATAGCTTTCCCTCACAGAGTAATAGACATTTGGAACAAGATAGATGAAGAAAGTGGTGTGTGCAAAAACAATACATAATTTTAGAAATAGTTTTAGATAAAATGAGATATAAAGACGGGACACCACGAGCATAAGCTCCCCTTCCCGTAAAATACAACTAGGTAAATACACACACACGCACGGTACACTATACATACGTGTTTTACGGTATTATAATATGGAAAGTCACGCATACACAGAATTTGGTCATACGTGGTAATTTCAGGAACCTAATCCCCGCGTTATTTGAGGGACTCCTGTAATAGGAAAATGGGAATTGGTGGGAGTGGTTTCTATGCCTTTTTCTTTTTTGGCTAACCCCCCGTGTAGAGGGAAAAAGCCTTTGGTATATGTATAATTATACGGGAAGGGGAGCTAATACTCATAATGTACCCGTCTTTGTAATCTCATAACATCTAATTTATTTTTTAAATTCTTGTGTGGTGTATTTGTACACACTATTATTTCAATCAATCTTTGTTTCCAGACATCCACCACTCTGTGTAAAAAACTTTTTTCTTTCAGATGTCCTTCTATAGCTATTATATTTGAGTTTCCTTTTTCCATGTCCCTTTTGTTTATTTCTTTTATCCCACTTTAAATAAGTCTTCACTATTAAGGACCTCCATGCCTTATTTTTTTCAAAAAAATGGATTCTGTAGAATGACCAATAGATCTCTTTCTCTTCTTTGTTCCAGGTTGGTAGTTCCAGTTTAGACAATCTTTGCCTCAAATGTCAATTTTGAGTGTTGGTTGCCATCTTTGTCATTGCTCTTTTGGATTCTTTACAATTCATTTTTGTACTGTATGTATATACAGAGTCAAATAATTCTGACGTGGTCATCCCCCGGATATTGAACTGGGTCTCGTGAAATCATGATGCCATCGCCCTCCTCGACTGAGCTATTGATTGAGCCTATAAAGTTCTCTAACCTGAAAGTTAATCTAATCCCAAGGAACTAAGTTGACTGCTAACTGCCATCTGCCATCAGAGAACCTGGCCAACTATTAGTTTAAGGCTGGTACATTTTTCTTAATGGTCTCTATCGTCATTGTCCATGCCTTGAATAGAATCATTAGTGAGAGTGATGTCGATCAAGTAATCTCCAAACTGTCGTCCCAGATTCCGGAACCGGGCTTGTGAAATCACAGATTGCCAATTTTCAACCCTCCCACATGAGTCTAATTGAGCCTATAAAATTCTCTAATCTGAAAAGTTAAAATCTATTCCCAAGGAACTAAGACGACTGCTAACTGCCATCCGAACGTATCTTTTACAGAGAACCAGGCTAGTGGTTTAAGCTGGTACATTTCCTTGATGGAATATATCAGTCGTTGTCCTCATACTCTTGAAAAGAATCACTAGTGGATGATGTCGATCAAATAATTCTGAGTGTTGTCCCCTGATTCGAAACCGGGGCTGTGAGCCTATAAAATTCTCTAACACTGGAAGTTCACCTACTTCTGAGGAACGAAGTCAGCTGCCTAACTGCCACCTGTACTCTTATGTTTACCGAGAACCAAGCAAACTGTCAGGTATGAAACAACGACGATAATTCCATCAAGGAAACGTACCAGCTTAACCACTAGCTACAAGATGGCCTGGTTCACGTAAAAATAAGTACGGACAGCAGTTAGCAGTCGACTTAGTTCCTTGGGAGTAGATTAAATTCCAGTTTAGAGAATTTTATAGACTTGATAGCTCAGGAGGGTCGATGGCATTGTGATTTCACAAGAACTGGTTCGAAATCTGGGGAACAACAGTCAGAATTATTTTGATCGACAACATCCTCACTGGAAACATGACAATGATGATAAGTACAACAAGGAAACGTACCAGCTTCACCACTAGCTACAAGTTGGCCCTGGTTTACTGTAAAAATAAGTATGGACAGCAGATAGTAGTTTGGCCTAGTTTCCTTGGGGAGAAAAACTTTCAGTTTAGAGAATTTTAATAGGCTCGATAGCTCAGTCGGAAGGGCGATGGCCTCATGATTTCATGAGCCTGGTTCGTAATCTGGGGACAACAGTCGGAATTATATTGATTGCCATCACCATCCACTCTGTGATTCTATTCATGTATATACCGTTTTTTGGGATTGAATTTGACACTTTTTTGGGAAAGGAAATAAAAACAATATTGTGGCATAAACTTTATGTTTTCCTCACAATTCAAAGTGCATCTCTTTAGAGGAATCTTTTTGCCCTAAAACAAGCTCACTCAAAGAAGCTGCCTCTGAGCCTCCACATGGCCTCCAGGTGGGACGCTGAACCTTCTGCAATGTGGCCTTCTACAGTGTCCTGTTGAGAGATTGCCAGAATACAAGATTAGATCCTGGCAATCAGCTCGTCCTTTGGTGTTTGCAGGTGTTATAATTGGTGTCTTTATTTTAACTGGGACCCACACATACTGTCCACCATGGGGTTGCAATCAGGCGAGTTGGGGAGTCAGATGGTTGAGACTAGTGAAGTCAAAGTTCCTCAGACAGCCACTTCTGGGTTTTTCCCCTGAGGTGTGAGTCCTGCGGCCACACGATATGTCCTTCCTGTAGCCACCCTTTCCACCCATTCAAACACCTTCATCCATGTCATTTATATATAAGGGCAAACATTATTGGAGTTAGTACAGAACCTTGTGTGACTCCCACTTATTCATTTCTTCCCAGTTTGAGTTTTTGGTCTCTAACTACCCCCCCCTCATTTGTTCTCCCATTCAAGAAATCTTCCAACCATTTCCTTAACTTTTAAATTGTACACCTGTTGTTTCAAGTTTTCTTATTAGTATTTTGTGTATTGGGTGCATGTTACTGTGGCAAAGTAGCATGCAGCTGATATTTTATGGTCGGTGTGGAGTGCTGCTATGGACTAGAGCTACACATTATTTTGTCTGTGGTAGAGGAAATAGCAGTTCATGAGAGAAATGATGACACTTTGATTATATATACTGTGAACTGTCCCTGTGTCCCTCCATTCTGCTGTCTCCCCCACCCATTGTTTACTGTCCTGTACCATTTCTCTGAATATTCATTTCCTATTTTTTGCCTAAAACCCTGGTGGTGGGAGAAAAGAATGTTACCACAAAGTCTTCCCCCCAGTTGAGTCACATGAGGTGACACAAAATTGGATAGGGATAGGACATAGGAATCCTGCTACTTTTGTAGCGCCCCCCAAAAGGGGACATTCCTAAAAAAAAAAAAAAGAAAAGTAGAAGGGGGGGGGGGGGGGGGGGGGAAAGGGGGGGGGGGGGAGGGGGGGGGGGGGGATACAATCAGCCCATCTGACCTTTTCTTGTAATTATATCTAATTAGCCTTGAATAAAAACAAATCAAGTTGGTGGCACACAGATCTTTCCTTGTCGAAAACCAAATTGTATTTGGGTTCAATATCTTATTTTCTTCCAGATGTTTAAATCCTTCTACTTTTTATAACTTTCATCAAATAATTTTATCAAAAGTAGATGGGATTAAAAACTGGAAGAAAATAAGATACTGAAACCAAAACAATTTGGCTTTAGACAAGGAAGATCTTGTGCCACCAAATTAGATTTGCATTTATTTATGTGTCTCATGCATGTAAGTAAAGATACAACTTATGTAGAAATAGAATTTAGGTATTGAGATTAGGTTGGAAAAATCTGCTAGTATACATCCCAACCTCGAAATAAATTTTAATTATAGAATGTAAACAGGGTTGAGTCCTTGAAATTAAAAAATTTAGTACCACAGACTGCTCACAGATTTTACCAATATGGTAGAATGTACAGCAACCTAGGACATTGTGGGTGTCAAGCCCATCAAGATCTTATTGACACCCTTGACCAGGAACAGACCTCAGCCTTCAGTTCCATTTGATTGCCACCGAGAAAGCCACTATGATGTAAGTTGTAACTAGTAACATATCAATCGATGCTATGTAAATAGCTATATACATCATGGGTACCAAATAATTTTAACATTGTCAAATCACCTTCTGCCACCATGGAGCGTTCACACATGAGATGTCGCTGTAGCGCTCCAACCGGTCAGTTGTTTGGAAAGCCCTTGTGCTGTTTGGCACGACTTTCTCATCAAGCATTCAGAGGTTGTTTCACCAGATTCGGCATTTGTCACACAGGTAC